>NC_053489.1:280499740-280812865 GCF_905171775.1 Rana temporaria
ACGACATGAGCTCCCAATGTCGTCGCGTTTGTCATACTGGTGTAAACCCGGCCTAAGGCAATAGCCTGATTACCCAGCTGACAAAGAAAGAGACGCCCTTTGTGTGTTCACCTAAGGCACAGCCTCTGCCCTTACCCATTGAAATGAATGGGCAGCGCTGCCGAAGCGCCTGCAAAGTGCTTCAACAGTGACACTTTTCGGGTGCATTTAACCCTTTCTTCGGCCGCTAGCAGGGGTTAAAAGCTCCCCACTAAAAGCACTGCTAAAACGACTGTAAAGCGCCGCTAAAACAGGCGGTGCTTTACTGCTAATGCAGAGCAGTGCCAGTGTGAAGGGGGTCTTAGCAAGCCAAAGACTTTTTTAATATCTGCTCCAATGTTGGTACATCCTGATCCTAAAAAAAAGAAGTATGGCTTTCTTTTTTTCTCTAATCATACTTACCTCGGTGGATGCAGCATGGGTCCAATGCTGCATCTGTCCCCCAGCGCATCTGCACTGAAAACTGTAGAAATCCAGCGATCGCTGTTTAGAGCTCATTGAGCAGAGAGTTGTAGACTGTCTGTCACAACTCTCTGCTCTTCTCCCTTCTCGCTCATTGGAGTACTGAGCTGTGGAGGGGGCGGAGCGGGCTTGCTGAAAGGCTGAGACTGGTGTCAGTCCAAGCACATGGCGGATCCAGGCTCCCATTGTCGGGATGACGTGGTGCCTGGGCTGATTTCTGTGACATCAGAAGAGAGCGGACTGCAGTCTGCTCTCTGCTGAAAACTGTTCACAGGAGTGCAAAACGAATTGCACTCCTGTGATCCATATGACTTCTCCTTGAACTACCTTTTATTGTGGAATTGGATGCTTTAGACTCTGCCATGGAAGCTATCCTTTCTCAGTGATAAGAAGAAAAGATGCCGCTTCATCTTTGTGCTTATTTTTCTTCGTTAATGTCTTCTGCCGAAAGGAATTATGACATTGGGAATAAAGTGTTGCTGGCAAATAAGGAAGCTGTTTTCAAATACAGGCATCTGCTGGAAGGGGCTAATCATCCTGTAACTGTTCTCATAAAAATTTGGAATGCATCTGTTCTGCCAAGAGATTGTCTTCTAGACAAGCATATTATATATTTTTCAGGTTCAATTTTATTGTATTGACAGGTGTATTGACTTGGGTCAAGTTATGGTAAGGCTGAAGCCTTATCAAGGATGTTGCTGAGCCACTCCAGGAAGGCAACTCTGAATGTGCAATACTGCCTCAAAAGAAGTTCCTAGGGGCCACAAGTTCCAAGACATTCTTGGGCCAGATTCATGAAGCACTTACACCGTTTTTTTGGTAGATGCACGGCGTAAGTGCAGATTTGCGCCGGCGGATCGCTGCGCCTTAGCCAGAGAACCAGATTACGCCTCCAAATAGACTTCATCGCCTCGGTGTAACCTTTCCACGCCGGCGCGGCGTTGGCGCAGATTTACGCTGGTCGGATCTGGCGCGGCCATGGTTTTTGTGTTTTAAATATGCAAATGAGGTTTTTGGGCCGATTCATCAACTTAAGCTTGACCGGCGCAGGCTACTCCCGGTGAGCGGAGCTGAAATTTCCGGTGCAAAGTTACACCTCATAAAAGCAGGGGTAACTTTGCACCAGACTTGCAGAGGTCAGCTGGAGAGCAGCTAAAGCAGCAGCGTTACAAATGAACTGAGCAACAACACTTGCTGGACAACACATAGAGGCGGTCCCCATGTTGGGAGAGGCTCTCAATAATTACAGCCCTCTCCTCTGGGCTGAAATTGGTCATCCGCCCACCTGAGGATTCCTCATCAGCCATAACTGCCCCACCACAATGCAAACGACCTAGCTTAGAAAAAAAAAAGCTTCAGTACATTTGCACCTGCAGGGCGGAAGTCTGGGCTGATTCATGGGCTGGGCTTTGGTAGTGGGTCGGCGTAGCTCAGGGATCACGCCGGGGCGCAGTTCTGAGCATGTGCAGATTGGGGCATTTACCCCTGGATGTCACTGAGCATGTGCGGTCTAAGATGCGCCCCGGCGTGACCCCTGCGCCACGGTCGGCACTTCATTAGCATAGGGTGACTCCCAGTTGGCCTTACCCCGCCTTACGCCGTCTAAAATCCGCCCCGCTGGGGCATCGTAGACAAAAAAAGTTTCTTGAATCACCTAACTGCCGCTCCGCGCTGGACCGGTGTAGTCTAAAAATGATGCACCACGCCGGTGCAAATCTGCACCATTGTACATGAATCTGCCCCTGTTGAGTCTTTTCAAAGAGAGGCATGAGAATTACCCACTTCTCAATCATCCTGCTAAGGAGATTACCCTTGAGTACAAGAACTTCTTTTGAACTGAAGAGCATTGTCTATATGTATCTGAATTGGTTTGAGTAAAAGCCCTCAGGTTGGTGCATGACATTAAAGTGGAGGTCCACCCTAAAAAAACAAAACGCACTCCCCCCCCCCCCAGGTGAATGGGTAGGGGTACGATGTACCCCATACTCATTCACATAGGGTGGGGGGCCTGGATCTGAGGGCCAACTTATTAAATCCAGGATTCCGATAAGCACCCCGCTCGCAGACCCTTTTTAAAAAATAAATAAAAGCCCATAACCCCAATCGCATTCTGCGATCCACCAATCAGATACCCAAAGCCAGATACAAGTCCAAAGGAGATCGAAGATTTGCAGTCCAAGGACCCCGCCTGTGGAATGCACTACCAACCACCATCCGACTGGAGTCGGACCACTTGGCCTTCAGGAGAAAGATTAAAAACCATCTCTTCTGAGGTCAAGAGGTTCCTTACCCATGTAATGGATACAGCGCCCAGAGGCGATTCAGTTTGCATGTGTTGCGCGTTACAAGTCTCTCTCTCTCTCTCAACCAACGGCCAGGGTTGTCGGAAAGAGGCCCTTGTCCCCATCAACATGGGGACAAGGTGCTTGGGGTGGGGGGGCTGCAGGGCGCCCCTCTGCCCCAAAGCACCTACCCCTCTATGTTGAGGGCATGCGGCCTGGTATGATTCAGGAGGGGGGCACTCGCTCGTCTCCACCTCCTTTCCTGACCGCCCGGGCTGCGTGCTCGGATAAGGGTCTGATATGGATTTTGGGGGGACCCCCATGCCATTTTTTCGGCCTAGGGGGTTTCCCTTGAAATCCATACCAGACCTAAGGGCCTGGTATGCTCTTAGGGGAAACCCATGCCGTTTTTTTATTTAAAATGTGGCATGGAGTTCCCCCTCCTGGAGGCGACTTCAAGTCGCGTTGTAAGTCGCCCTAAGTCGCGCCGTGATTCACGATCAAGTCGTGTCTATGTTGCCTCGCATTGTTGCCCCAGTGTGAACCGCTCTAAAATGCAATGGAAACATGAATGAACCCACTTCCTGTGAACCAAGAACGTCAAGGTCATGTCTTATTGAATCATTATGTGGCATTATTCTGTATGTAATAGAAGACCATTTACCACTGCTGCCGGAAGACTAAGTAGTATGCCAGACCAAAGGAAGCTCCAAATAAGTAAATAAAAATAAATATGGGGTTGATTCAAGAGGGTAAATGTTTGGCGTTTGCCACAATTCCAACACAGTGACAAAGAATATCTGCACAATATGTGCACAGTGAATGCAATACCACAACATTCCATAAAAGAAAATTATACTAAATTAACCTTTCACCTTCGTCAGCAGTGTTCAAAAATCTTTCAATAGTGAAACATCCTCAAAGAATTCTGGACCTTGTTCTGTTTGCAGCTGCTGACTTTTAATATTAGGACACTTACCTGTCCTGGAGTCCAGCGACATCTGCAGCAGAAGACGAGCAATCGCCCGTCTATCTGCTGCCCCCACCGCCATCCTCGGTGAGGGAATCAGGAAGTTAATCGCTCCGGCTTCACTGCCCAATTCCCTACGGCTCATTCGCGAGTCGCGCAGCGCCGTCCTCATTGGTCCCTGTTGTGTTCTGGGAACCGAGTGGGTGCTCTGTTCTGGGAACACAACTAGTGGGGGCGGGAAGTAACGTACTACCCGCAGAGTCCCCGCAGAGAGGACTCCTGGAAGTGGGTGCAAATACCTGTCTTTGACAGGTATCTGCACCCCCTCCCCCCTGAAAGGTGTCAAATGTGACACCGGAGGGGGGAGGGTTCCGATGAGCGGAAGTTCCACTGTAGGGTGGAGCTCCGCTTTAAAGAGGCTATAACACAAAAAAAAGAGATCTTGTTCACTTATAGCAGGTTAAACAGCACAGTGCTTTTGCTGTCTAATCTGTCCCTCTCTATACTGTAAACTATCTGGTTGATCCTGCCTGTTCCTGTGTCCCCCTTAGTAGTGGCGACTGGTGCTCAAATTTTTTTTTGGGGGGTGCAAACAAACTGAAAAAAACCCCCATCAATTGCAGCCACTGTGCCCATCAAACGCAGCCACTGTGCCATCAAACGCAGCCACTGTGCCCATCAAGCGCAGCCACTGTGCCCATCAAGCGCAGCCACTGTGCCCATCAAGCGCAGCCACTGCGCCCATAAAATGCAGCCACTGTGCCCATAAAACGCAGCCACTGTGCCAATCAAATGCAGCCACTGTGCCATCAATTGCTGCCACTGTGCCCATCAAGCGCAGCCACTGTGCCCATCAAACACAGACACTGTTCCATCAAACGCAGCTACTGTACCTATCAATTGCTGCCACTGTGCTCATCAATTACCGCTACTGTGCCCATCCATTGCCACTACTGTGCCCATCAATTGCTGCCAGTGTGCTCATCAATTGCCATTACTGTGCCCATCAATTGCTGCCAGTGTGCCCATCAATTGCCGCTACTGTGCCCCATCAAATGCTGCCAGTGTGCATCCCTCGCCCACCCGGCACGTACCTGTCCCAGTGGGGAAGCAGGTCATGGCGGTGTCCTCCACGCTCCTCAATTTCTTCTTCCGTTATCTCTTCCCGTCCTCTGCTATGATTAGATGCCTAATAGGCGACCAATCACAGCCCCTGTCATTTCAACCACTCAGGTTACAGGTAACAGACCCGAGCACCTAATTGGCTGAGAGGTGGTTCAGTGTTAGGAAAGCAAATATTCATAGGCTCTAATAGGCGTCCAAAAAGGTGAACAGCTGGGCGCTCGCTGTTCACTCAGTGTTGTGTTAGGAAAGCCCGCTGTTCACCTTTTTGGACGCCTATTAGAGCCTATGGCTCTAATTAGGTGCTTCCAAAAAATACCCCGCCACTGTAATTCAGGCGCCCGGCATCCAAAAAGGGGTTGGGCACCTGAATAGGGGGCGGCACCAGTGGCCATAGATAGATTCTATGAATCTATCCATGGTGATGGAAAAGTGGCAGGAGAGTGCGCCCCTTACAGATGCACCGCCACTGCTGACCACGGTAATCATGGCTGCTGATCCATGATTACCGTAGTCAGGTTACATACATTGCCTCCATCATCCCGCTGCTCTCCACTCTCCCTCTCTCCCCCTCTCTCCCTCCCTGCCTGTGTGTGTGAGTTGCCTCCTCCCCCCCTCCTGCTGTTATTAGTAGCTGTCAGTAAAGTTAAATAAAGGTTACTGCCAGCCCCTCTGTTCTACTAAGCCATCCTACACTGTGTACATGTTTGTATAAAACTGTGCCTGTAAATACCTCATTTCTTGCTGGTCATATGACCTCCAGCTGCTCTCCTCCCCGATCTAAGGGCTACAGCGGGAAGGGCTGAGTGGAGGGCACAGTGGTCGTGTGACCTCCCAGCCAACGTCAGAGGGGGATTATGGCCCCTCCCGCTGTCGCCCTTAGCGGAGGAGAGTGGTCATGTGACCGGCCAGAAACATTCTGAAATAAGGTATTTACAGGCACAATCTTATACAAACATGTACACAGTGTAGGATGACTTAGTAGAACAGAGGGGCTGCCAGTAATCTTTATTTGACTTTACAACCACTTTAAATAAAATTTAAGACAAGCCTGTCCGTAGGTCATAGAGCAAAAATAAATCATGGGACTTTGAATGTGCCGCAAAGAGATTATACACACATGATTGTTGTGTAACGCTTGACATGAATGTGCTGTACATTTTTGTAATTACTCTTGTAGATTGAAATATTGTCTGCATGTGTAAAATGCATGGATCCTGAATATGCGAGTTATGCGCTGATCCTAAATGCCATGTACGAGATAGTTATACACTGAATGGATGTATTTAATATACAACAAAATTGGTCATATTTTAACTACAATTTAATTGTATAATAAAGAAGATTGTACACATACACATAAATAAAATATTTACAATCTTTTCCTGGCACGGAGGTGCCATAATTTATTTTTCCTCTATGCACTACGAACAGAAGGAGTAATTTTGTTGTCTACAAATAAAACTATTTCATTCTAAACGAAAACATTTTTCAAATTGGCTAACTTTCCTTTATACTGAAAAAGTCTTTTGTTTACTTCCAGAAGTGTATTTAAAAATATGAGTTTTTCTGTAACGTTTGTGATTTATGACATCAGTAGTAATCTTCAAAGTTTATGATAATGACTTCATCACACTTCAGACACGTGTATTTCTGTTACTAAGTCAACAGTTTATAGGCAAATGAAAACCTCTGGATGGGTTCCATTATGTCTCCTTTGGTTTAATTCTGCCACAGTACATGGATAGCTGTGTGGGTTGTAATAATGTTTCTGCTATCTGGCAATTTTATTCACACTTAAACAGCTGTTGGAACATCTGTCCACTATCGTATGACTAAGCTTGTTTTACATTTTTGTGTAGAAGTAGAATAGGTTTGATGTCATTTTGAACACAAGGGCCCAGATTCAAGAAGCACTTGCGCCCGCGCAACCATAGTTGCGCGGCGCAAGTGCTTACTTGCTCCGGTGTAACGAGTGCTCCTGATTCAGGAACCTCGTTACACCGAATGCAGCCTAGGATGTGACAAACATAAGCCTCCTTATGCCTTCACATCCCAGGCTGCATTCTTGCGTTGGCCGCTAGGGGGCGCGGCCTTTGTGATCGGCGTCTAGTATGCAAATTGCATACTACCACCGATTCACAAAAGTTGCGCGGGCCCTGCGTACGCAAGGTACGGAGTTTCCGTACGGCGCCTTTAGCATAAGGTTGCTCCTGCTAATAGCAGGCGCAGCCAATGCTAAAGTATAGCTGCGCCTCCCGCTCGCGACGTTCAAATTTCACGTCGTTTACGTAAGTGAACCGTGAATGGCGCTGGACGCCATTCACGTTCACTTACAAGCAAATGACGTCCTTGCGACGTCATTTGCCGCAATGCACGTCGGGAAAGTTTCCCGACGGAGCATGCGCTGTTCGCTCGGCACGGGAGCGCGCCTAATTTAAATGATTCCCGCCCCCGGCGGGATCATTTACATTAGGCAGCCTTGCGCCCGGCTGCTTAGCATATTGCCCGCGCAATTTACGGAGCAACTGCTCCGTGAATCGCGGGCAAAGCGCAATATTTGCGTGGGCGCAGAGAAAAAAATTTGCTCTTTGCCCACGCAAATATTGCGCGATTCTACTTGAATCTGGGCCAAGGTATTGATTTCCTTCCAGCTAATGAATAAATCTGTTTTGTAATTAAAATATATATATTTTTGTTCCTTTTATAACTAACTGAACCCCATTATACATACACTTAATTACCAAAAGTGGGACACCTGCCTTTACACGCACATGAAATTTAATGGCATTCCAGTCTTAGTCCGTAGGGTTCGATATTGAGTTGGCTCACCCTTTGCAGCTATAACAGCTTCAACTCTTCTGGGAAGGCCGTCCACAAGGTTTAGGAGTGTGTATATGTTTAGAAGACCATTCTTCCAGAAGTGCATTTGTGAGGTCAGGCACTGATGTGAACGAGAAGGCCTGGCTCGCAGTCTCCACTTTAATTCATCCCAAAGGTGTTCTGTCAGGTTGAGGTGCAGGCCAGTCAAGTTCCTCCACCCCAAACTCACTCATCCATGTCTTTATGGACCTTGCTTTGTGCACTGGTCCAAATTATTTGGTGGAGGAGGGATTATGATGTGGGGTCGTTTTTCTGACCTCACTTTTCCCTGACGCAATTAAAGCAATACAGCTTGGTCAAGAACTGCTCCAGCTTATGATTGGATAATCAAGGAGTGGCAAAACGCCAATGAGGTCAACTCTGTGCTTTCTCCTCTTTTGAATCAGCTTCCAATGTAGTGTGCAATGTACAGGGTAAGCCATTTATATGGATCCACCCCGGTGGGCCATTTATATGGATACACCTTAATAAAATGGGAATGGTTGGTGATATTAACTTCCTGTTTGTGGCACATTAGTATATGTAAGGGGGGAAACTTTTCAAGATGGGTGGTGACCATGGCGGCCATTTTGAAGTTGGCCATTTGGAATCCAACTTTTGTTTTTGGTGTATCTATATAAATGGCCCACCCTGTAGTTAGGTCTGGCTGGCTTGTAGCTTTGTACTTTCTTCTCCCAGTTTGAATTATATTGTGTAGGGAACTACAAGACAAAAACATAAATGCAACATAAGTACTATTTATTAAATTATGTCCACGTTTTAATGAATACACAAGAGGATTAAATAGGGTTATTATTTATCTGCCTACATATCTGCCTACATATTTGCCTACATATTTGCTTCATTTGCTAGAGGCCATTTAAAGAAAACGTTATCTTTAAAAGTAACTCCACTTTCATGGGAAAAATAAATAGCAAATAAAGAAAAAATAATACAGTGTATACAATTGTGACACAAGTCATATTGTAATGGAATGTTATTAAAAAATTATGGTACCTTTTCTTTTCAATCTGCAGCCGCTGTACTTTTCTATAAAATGCAATGCAATATGGTCACCTGTAGTTGTTCTGTACACAGACTGTGTATTGAACACCCCCCAGAAACATAATTTCCTGCTTGCGTGATTGGCCCACTGATTTTCCCAGAAGTCTGCCTAAGATACAAGTCAGATTTCAGGCATCCCCTAAAACACAAATGTCATTTTTGGTTAGATACTCCCAATAGGAACACGTCTAAAGGTCTAAAAGTATGCAGGCCCATCAGCTTTCCTCATTAGTGCTCTGCAGGTGCACAGCTGATTGATAATTATGAGACTATTCCCATTAGACTCACTGGGCACAGGGGCACGGAGAAACAAGAAGGCTGCTTTCACACTGGGGCATCGGCGGTAAAGCACTGATATTTTTAGCCTGTAGAAGGAAGATGCTTATATTTACCTATTCTAGGGGTGCTCAAGTCCAATCACGTGATTGGTTCCCATCGGCCGGCTTCAGGTGAGAGGAGGGACAGTCAACAACAGATGCCCCATAATAAGCCTATGGGTAATGTGACCGCCCAAGCATTCCATCCATTGGTAATGCTCTCTTCTCTCTCCTGAAGCCATCCGCTGGGCATATTACATGACTGGACCGTAGTGCCCTGAGAATAGGTAAGTATAAGCATCTTCCTTCTACAGAGTAGTTAGTATAGGTGTTAAAAGGGGGGTGGGTGGAGGTTTAAGAGTAGATTGTTATAGCCTAGAATTTTACTTTATTTTCTGAATTCATTTTCTAATAATCGGATTAGGAATCGGATACCAGATTCAAGATACACAAACGTTGTAGAACGGACAGCACCTGAGTCTGGGAAGTGACCCAGTTTAAATGGCCTGTCTGGCGCCAAACGATCATGGGGCGCACGCCGCGGGGTGCGCACGTGCACGTGCACTATCACGCACGCGCACAGGCGCGCCAACGGCACTCTCACAGAAACAGGAGTCACTGGCCGTCTTCTATGGCCGCCATCTTGGACGTTGGCATGCCCTTCCTGACATTGCCCCCTCCTAACAGGCAGCCTCCAGATGCCCAATCTGGCCACTTTGTCGGGGTGAGCATTTTTGAAGGCTTGGACGAGCTCTTGGGCATGAATATTGCCTTCCGGTTCCCAGGAATTGTCCTCTGGTCCATATTCCCTCCACTTAATTAGGTACTGGACCTGATTCCTCCTTTTCCTGCAATCTAATACCGCTTCCACTTCAAACTCTTCCTCGCCATCTACCAACACGGGTTCAGGCAGACCAATATCTAGATCAGGGAACGGATCAGGAATGGCAGGTTTTAGTAGGGTTACATGAAATACGGGATGGATCCTGAAAGAGTCCGGTAGCTCAAGCTCGTATGCAACATTATTGATCCGTTTCTTCACAGGGAATGGCCCCACGAACTTAGGTCCCAGTTTCTTCGAGGGGCAAGCGAGTTTTAAATTCGTGGTTGCCAACCAAACTTGGTCGCCTGGGTTTAGGATTAGTTTCCCCCTTCTCTTCCTGTCAAAGACTTCTTTGTTGTACGCCTGGGCCTTGGCCAGTGTTTCCTGTAACAGTTTGTTGTTGGTATTAAAGAAGTCCACTGTTTCAAGGACAGCAGGTACAGAGCATTCTGGAACTGAGTTAAACAGAAAAGACGGATGAAAACCGTAGTTTGTGAAGAAGGGCGATTGCTTGGTGGCTGAATGGGCGGAATTGTTGTAGGGAAATTCGGCCAGAGGAAGTAAGTGAACCCAATCGTCTTGTGAAAATGAAGAAAAACAGCAAAGGTATTGTTCGAGTCTCTGTTGCTTTCCGTCTCTCCATTCGTCTGCGGGTGGTAGGCTGATGAAAATGAAAGTTCAATCCCCACAGACTCGCATAACGATCTCCAGAACCTGAAGGTGAACTGGAGCCCTCTGCCGGAAATTATGTTTTCCGGGGCTCCGTGAAGTCTTATGATCTCTTTGATGAAGATTTGTGCAGTCTCTTGTGCAGAGGGAGTTCCCTTCATGAGCAGAAAATGGGCCAATGAGTGAGAATATACAGTACTCTGCACTCATTCCTGTAAGAAGCTTATACTCTCAGCCAGGGCTTTTTCCCTCAAACAATAGGTGCTGGAACTCAACCACGACCCCCCAAAACCACTCCATCCACACACTCTCTCCAAATTACATCAAATAGTGGGTGTGGTCAGTCAAATTTCATGAACAGTAGGAGGGTCTTAAAGAGGCATTAAATACCAGGATTGCATTACATACAGAGTGCAGAGTTCAGGGGGGTTACACACAGAGTGCAGAGCTGTCGCTTGTAAACACAGAAACCAGACTTTTGTGTTTGCAAGTAATTGTGGTGAGCAGGCACCAAAGGGTCTGAGCCAGAGGTGGTGGAACTGAGTTCCCCCAAGTTCCCCCTGAAAAAAAGCTCTGCTCTCAACATTATACTGTATATGAACACTGCAGAAAATTATTCGCAATAGAAGCTTCCAGAGAGAATTCAGGCTAAGACAAAACTATTCCAATTCTAAACACTTTTGACAACACATTCCCTTTAAAATCAATAATAATATTTGATGCTAGAAATGCTAACAGTCAGGTGCCACATTTGACCCTGAAATACGAAAGTCTCTAAAAAATATAATATTCAGAAGCATACTTTCATTCTCACATCTGCACTGGCAAAATCATATTTGCAGTTAAATAACTGCTATAAAATTATATACATACAATTTTTAATTCAAGCTTTCTCCTATTGCAAATATACACTTTCCAGAAAGGGCTGCTTTCAAGCACTGCAGTCTTTAGAATATAGCAGGATCTAATAAAAATCGTACCCATATATTTTTGATTTGCTACGTGTCACTACAATAAACTTACAATGCATTGCAAAGTCATTTCACTATGTATTTTCATAATTAAATAAGTTAGACTTTTCCTACAGATCAAACTGTTTGAACTTTCCTACTGTTCATTTATCTACATTGTCATTTGCATAGTTTAAAAGGGTACGGCTGCTCCCACCATGTAAAAAAGGTATAAACCACTAAGGCCGCGTACACACGATCAGTCCATCCGATGAGAACGGTCTGAAGGACCGTTGTCATCGGTGAACCGATGAAGCTGACTGATGGTCTGATGTGCCTACACACCATCAGTTAAAAACCGATTGGGTCAGAACGCGGTGACGTAAAACACAACGACGTGCAGAAAAAAACGAAGTTCAATGCTTCCAAGCATGCGTCGACTTGATTCTGAGCATGCGCGGGTTTTTAACCGACGCTTTTGCATACTAACCATCGGTTTTGACCTATCGGTTATCAGTCCATCGGTTCAATTTTAAAGCAAGTTCTACATTTTTAGACCGAAGGATAACTGACCGATGGGGCCCACACGCGATCGGTTTGGGCCGATGAAAAGGTCCTTCAGTCCGTTTTCATAGGTTTTGACCGATCGTGTGTATGCGGCCTAAAAGATAGATCGGCTTGTGCCTAAGTGTTTTGCCAAAAGTAGATCCCCAAGTTGAACAGATCTACTCTGCATTGATTACTTTGTTTAATATATTCCAGCTATTCAAAACATACCCTTGATGAACAGGTTGCCTTTTATGGCAACAGGCTCAAAAATATAATTATGTGTCAGAGAAATTGTCAAAATAAACTTGGGTCCACAGTGCACAATCATAATTGCAACCAAACACAGTAATAGCGCTTACCCTTAGACCCCTTTCACACTGGGGTGCTTTGCAGGTGCTATAAAGCTAAAAATAGTGCCTGCAAAGCGCCCTGAAAGAGCCACTCCTTGAGGGCTTTCACACTGGAGCGGTGCGCTGGCAGGACGCTAAAAAAAGTCCTGCTAGCTGCATCCTTGGAGCGGCCGAATAGCGCACCGAAATTAACGGTAAAAATAGCCGGGCTTTACTGCCGATGCCCCCACCGCCCCAGTATTAAAGGGGCTTCAAAGCAACAGCCAAAATAAAATGTATGCGCTACTGTTATAAACTGTTGTATGGTTTATTAACCACTTCAAGCCCAGGTCAATTCTGACAATTTGCTCCTACATGTAAAAATCATAATTTTTTTTGCTAGAAAATATCATAGAACCCCCAAACACTATATCTTTTTTTTAGCAGAGACCCTAGAGAATACAATGGTGGTCATTGCAACTTTTGTTTATCTCGCACGGTATTTGCGCTGCAATTTTTCAAAAGTATCATGCTTTAAAAAGTTAAAGTTACGTTGAGTAAATAGATACCTAACATGTGACGTTTTAAAATTGCACACGATGGTGGAATGGTGCCAAACTTCGGTACTTAAAAATCCCCATAGGCGACACTTTAAATTTTATTACTAGTTACATGTTTTGAGTTACAAAGGACGTCTAGGGCAAAAAGTATTGCTCTCGCTCTAACGTTCGCGGCGACACCTCACATATCTGGGCGGGACTTACTTATGCGTTTGCTTCTGTGTGTGAGCACACAGGGACATGGGCACTTTAAAAAAAAATTATTGCTAATTTTACTTAGTTTTTTTATTTTGACACTTTAACCACTTGCCGCCCGCCAATGACAGATTGACGGCGGCAAAGTGGTTTTAGAATCCTGACCGGACGTCATATGACGTCCTCAGGATTCTAAGCCGCTGCGCGCCCCCGGGGGCGCGCATCACGGCGATCGTTGTTGCGGGGTGTCAGTGTGACACCCCGCAACACCGATCTCGGTAAAGAGTCTCTCACGGAGGCTCTTTACCACGTGATCAGCCGTATCGAATCACGGCTGATCACGATGTAAACAGGAAGAGCCGTTGACGGCTCTTCCGCATTCGCGGCTGACAGACGCGAGTAGAGGAGAGCCGAACGGCTGCTCTCCTGACAGGGGGGTTCGCGCTGATTGTTTATCAGCGCAGCCCCCCCTCGGATCGCCACAAGGACCACCAGGGAAGCCCACCCTGGACCAGGGAAGGGCAGATCCAAAAAAAAAAGGCAAAAAAAAAGGCTGTAAAAAAAAAAAAAAAAAAGGCAGATAAAAAAAAAAAAAGGCTAGAAAAAAAAAAAAGTCTGTAAAAAAAAAGAAGCAAAAAAAAAATTATGCCAATCAGTGCCCACAAATGGGCACTGACTGGCAACATAGGTTAATCAGTGCCACCCCAGTGTCCATCAGTGCCACCCTACAGTGTCCATCAGTGCCACCCCACAGTGCCCATCCATGCCCAGTGCCCACCTATCAGTGCCCATCTGTGCCACCCATAAGTAGCCACCAGTGCCACCTATAAGTGCCGCCCATGAGTGCCCATCTGTGCCGCCTATGTGTGCCCATCATGTGCCGCCTGTGCGTGCCCATCAGTGCCGCCTATGTGTGCCCATCAGTGCCGCCTATGTGTGCCCATCAGTGCCGCATACAAGCGCCGCCAATCAGTGCCACCTCATCTGTGCCCGTCAGTACTACCTCATTGATGTCCATCAGTGCCATCTCATCGGTGCCCATCAGTGCCGCCATATCAGTGCCCGTTATTGAAAGAGAAAACTTACTTATTTACAAAAAATTTAACAGAAAAAAAAAAACGTATTTTCAGTCTTTTTTTAGTTGTTGCGCAAAAAAAAAAATCGCAGAGGTGATCAAATACCACCAAAAGAAAGCTCTATTTGTGGGAAAAAAAGGACGCCAATTTTGTTTGGGTACAGTGTAGCATGACCGCGCAATTGCCATTCAAAGTGCGACAGTGCTGAAAGCTGAAAATTGGCTTGGGCAGGAAGGTGTATACGTGCCCTGTATGGAAGTGGTTAAAAAAAAAAACATCCCTTGTAATAGGAATATGACATTACAGGACCTCTTTACAGTGAGATATGGGGTTAATAAGACCCCACATCTCACCACTAGGCTGAAAAGCCTAAAATAAAAAACAAAAAACGATCTCAGCTTCACAGTTCCGGCGGCACCGTTTTTTTTTAATGCAGAGGCCGGGCTTGACGTCATAACATCGTGCTCGGCCTCCAGCGATCATGGAGATGATCTCTATCTCTATAATCAGCATCCGGAGCCGGCGTATCAGTTCTCTGACTCACCGATCGCATCGGTGAGTCAGGAGAAGCACCGGAGGGTGGCGTCCCATTTAGCCGCCCGTTAGAACGATCAAGTGGCGGAACACCCTGCTATGATCATTCTTATGGTGTAGGGAATAACCGGCTGAAACAGCAATATCTGCATGATGCCTGTAGCTGCAGGAATCATTCAGATATACCACCACAAAGCCCCATATGTCCTCTGGGCGCCAAGTGGTTAAGGTTGCTTCACATGAAACCTTCCAACAAATATAAAGCCTGTTAAGGAATACTGGGCCAGATTCACAGAAGAAGTACGCCGGCGTACTTTCAAATTTGCCGCGTCGTATCTTTAGTTTGAATTCTCAAACCAAGATACGACGGCTTCTGCCTTCGATCCGACAGGCGTACGGATTCGTACGCCTTCGGATCGTAGGTGTAATACTTCGGCGCCCGCTGGGTGGAGTTTGCGTCGTTTTCCGCATCGGGTATGCTAATTAGCTGTTTACAGCGATCCACGAAGGTACGCGCGGTCGTCGCATTCTCTTACGTCGTTGCTAGTCGGCTTTTCCCGGAGTATAGTTACAGCTGCTATTTCTTGGCTTATATTTAGACTTGCCATGTTAAAGTATGGGCGTCGTTCCCGCGTCGAATTTTAAATTTTTTTTTTGCGTAAGTCGTCCGTGAATAGGAAAGGACGTAATGCACGTCGCCGTTCAAAAAATGATGTTGGTGCAACGTCATTTTGCGCAAATCACGGCGGGAAATTTCAAAACGGAGCATGCGCAGTACGTTCGGCGTGGGAACGCGCCTAATTTAAATGATACACGCCCCATTTGAATTAGGCGGGCTTGCGCCGGACGGATTTACGCTACGCCGCCGCAAGTTTACAGGCAAGTGCTTTGTGAATCAAGCACTTGCCCGTAAAAAATTGCGGCGGTGTAACGTAAATGCAATACATTACGACGCTGGAATTCTACCTGAATCTGGCCCACTATTATTTTCTTCATGGCATAAAACAGGAGTCTCCAGTACGAGGGCTATATCGTATATTACAAATATTTGGGGGCTGACAATTAACATTTTTTAGATGAAAAATTCAAATATAAATTAATGAATACATTTTACTTTTTTTTTCAACACAATATGAGCAAATTAAAACAAAAAAACGTCAGTAAAACAAAGCAATGAAATTCCAATTAAACATGCGCCCATGAATTTTCCTTTACATCAGAGTCCCCATCGGAGTTCCCCCTTGCAACAGGGACAGCATCAGAATCCTCCCTACATCATTGTCCCCTCTAAAGAGCCCCCTTACTTGCAGCAGACTGGATTAGGTTTATGGCTGGATTCACACCTCTGGCATTTTTTGTGCATTTTACAGATTTGCACTGCAGTCCATTTAACATGGTTTCCTATAGAATACGTTCTGTAGTGCAAATCTGGAAAATGCAAAAAGCACTCAAAATGCATAGATGTGAAGCCAGCCTATGAGCCATTTGGAGACCCCTGGTATACGCTAATAAGCATGATTCTAAATCATTTAACCACTACCCACCCGGTCCATAGGGGATTTACGTCCGGGAAGTGGTTTTGAAATCCTGACTGGACGTCCAGGATTTCATGCCGCGCGCGCCGATCGGTGATGCGGGGTGTCAGTCTGACACCCTGCATCTCCGATCTCGGTAAAGAGCCTCCAGCTGTCCAATCACGGCTGATCACGACGTAAACAGGAAGAGCCGTTGATGGCTCTTCCTCACTCGCGTCTGACAGACGCGAGTAGAGGAGAGCCGATCGGTGGCTCTCCTGACAGGGGGGGTTCGCGCTGATTGTTTATCAGCGCAGCCCCCCCCCTCGGATCGCCACACTGGACCACCAGGGAAGCCCACCCTGGACCACCAGGGAAGGGCAAAAAAAAAAAAAAAGGGGGCAAAAAAATAAAAGTCAGTGCAAAAAAAAAAAAGGAATTAAAAAAAAAAGATGCCAATCAGTGACTGGCAACATGGATAAATCAGTGCTGCCCCACAGTGTCCATCAGTACCACCCCACAGTGTCCATCAGTGCCACACCACAGTGTCCATCAGTGCCACCCCACAGTGCCCATCCATGCCCAGTGCCCACCTACCAGTGCCCATCTGTGCCACCCATAAGTATCCATCAGTGCCACCCATAAGTGCCGCCCATGAGTGCCCATCTGTGCCGCCTATGAGTGCCCAGTGCCCCCCATTAATGCCCATCAGTGCCGCCTATGTGTGCCCATCAGTGCCGCCTATGTGTGCCCATCAGTGCCGCCTATGAGTGCCCATCAGTGCCGCATACCAGCGCCGCTAATCAGTGCCACCTCATCTGTGCCCATCAGTACTACCTCATCGATGTCCATCAGTGCCATCTCATCGGTGCCCATCAGTGCCGCCATATAAGTGCCCATAATTGAAAGAGAAAACTTACTTATTTACAAAAAAATTAACAGAAAATAATAAAAACTTAATTTTTTTTAGTTGTTGCGCAAAAAAAAAAATCGCAGAGGTGATCAAATACCACCAAAAGAAAGCTCTATTTGTGGGGAAAAAAGGACGCCAATTTTGTTTGGGTACAGTGTAGCATGACCGCGCATTCAAAGTGCGACAGTGCTGAAAGCTGAAAATTGGCTTGGGCGGGAAGGTGCGTAAGTGCCTGGTATAGAAGTGGTTAAAGTTCATCTACAATTAAGCCATTTCAAACAAAATGCATTCAAGCACAGAGGTTTCAAGGTGGAATGTTCTGACAGCGTGCTGGATTTGAATTGTATTTTTAGTGATGTCACCAGTGTTTGGCCTGTCATTATTTGTAAAATTACAAAAGCTGTTTTTTTTTTTTAGAAATAATAGGGAATGGTTAGACCTCAACAGGTTTTTAGTGATACTCTACTGAAGAGATTTACCCCCCCCCCCCCCCGTATTTACTCCAGGTGACCATCATTAGAGGGATGAATAGTAACGCAAATCCTACATACCACCCATTAATTCCTTTTTTAATTAAACATTTTCATTATTTAACCACTTCAACCCCGGACCATTTTGCTGGTCAATGACCGGGCCACTTTTTGCGATTCGGCATTGCGTCGCTTTAACTGACAATTACGTGCAACGTGGCTCCCAAACAAAATTTAGTGTTCTTTTTTTCCCACAAATAGAGCTTTCTTTTGGTGGTATTTGATCACCTCTGCGGTTTTTATTTTTTGCGCTATAAACAAAAATAGAGCAACAATTTTGAAAAAAAAATAATATTTTTTACTTTTTGCTGTAATAAATATCCCCCAAAAATATATAAAAAAAAACGTTTTTTTTCCTCAGTTTAGGCCGATACGTATTCTTCTACATATTTTTCATAAAAAAAAAAATTGCAATAAGCGTTTATTGATTGGTTTGCACAAAAGTTATAGAGTCTACAAAATAGGGGATAGTTTTATGGCATTTTTAATAATATTTTTTTTTTTACTAGTAATGGTGGTGATCTGCGATTTTTATCTGTACTGCGACCTTGTGGCGGACACCTTGGACACTTTTGACACATTTTTGGGACCATTGGCATTTTTATAGCAATCAGTGCTATAGAAATGCATTGATTACTGTAAAAATATCACTGGCAGGGAAGGGGTTAACACTAGGGGGCGAGGAAGGGGTTAATTATGGTGTGTTCTAACTGAAGGGGGGGTGGGACTAACTACGGGAAATGAGAGATCGCTGTTCATACATTGTATGAACATGCAATCAGTCATTTCTCCCCCTGAAAGGACCGGGAGCTGTGTGTTTACACACACAGCTCCCGGTTCTTGCTCTGTAACGAGCGATCGCGGGTGACCGGCGGTGATCACGCCCGCCGGGCACGTGCGCGCCCCCTAGTGGCTGAAATGCAAAATCACATAATGTTACGTGATTTCGCGCAGCCGAGCCGACCTGCCGCGGCAAAACTACGGTGGGCGGTCGGCAAGCGGTTAACAAAACTCTCTTTTTAGTGAGCAAGTGAAGATATTTGAACAACTTTTACTATTTGACATATGATATATCTGTAGAAAGTGTTTGCCCTCTCTAGACTTTATTTGCAATGAAGAATGATTGGAGCTGTATTATTACATTTGTAACAACACGGTTGGGTAAAAAGTAAAAAAAAAAAAAACCCTAGTGTGCACCATCATAGTATGACTGATAGAAGGGCCTTGTCTGGCAATTAGAGAATTACCGAGACTATCCCTTTTACTACCACACAACTGTGTTACCTATGACTCTCGTGGATCTACTCCACCTCTGGTGAACTATTATTACATTATTTGTATTTTAACTTTCTTAGTTACGTTTGATTTGTCTACAAGATGTTCATTGTCACACTGTTAAATATAGATTAAAAAAAAACACAGTTGAGTACTTCACATGATCATTTTTCTTTTTTGTTTGCAAACCATTTTTCAGGACAAGCTTTGGAGAGATACACAAAATTACTTCTGCATGTTCATGCAGTTTGGGAGGGGAAACATGGCACCAATTGGACAACATGGATTCATTGGCTATTACTGGCACTACAGCTCCATTATGGAAACAATGCAAACATGTAACATGCTAACTGAAGGCTTTTTTTGTTGTTGTTACAGCTCTGAGACAGAATGCTGACTTTGTTTTCATACTTCCTTTCTATTCACTTACTGTCTAATTTCATGCCATTTATAGGTTTGACAAATTACTAGATGTGGAAAATTCTGGAGCTATTTCCTGAGTATCCAGGTGACCTTGTATTCAGAGAGATATGTAGAACATCAGCAGTTCTCTGTTTCTAAATAAAAACATTCTGAATACGTCCAAAGAGACATTGCAAGACCCTGACAATCACAGGCATGACTCCTACAGGCAGAGGCATGATGGGATTTGTAGTTTCACCACAGCTGGAGTGCCAAGGTTGCCTACCCCAGTCTAGAATTAGTATGTGGGCAAAACCAGTACCAAGTTAAATAAGCCATTCAGTAATTTTGAAAAAAATAAATAAGGAGCTTCTAGGCTATGTTCGCACTTGTTGGTTCTCTAATAAGCAGTACAGGTATCTGCAGTGGATCGCTTTAGTGTGCAGCTAAGAAATCCCCGTCAGGCTTTTAGGAGGCGATCTTGCTGCATTCTAAATGCTTTTTTTTTTAATTTTTCAATATGGTTGCTGCATGGCGCCATTGACTTGAATGCATTACATTTGCTGCATTGGCAATGCAAAGCATCACAACAATAGTATGTAGATGGCTCCCTCTAGCTGTATGGTAGGCATTAGGTGGGTAGTCAGGGGTGGTGGTGCAGTAAAACCACAGCTCAACAACCTGTTTTTACTGTCCCTTGTCCACCCATGTGAAAGAGGCCTTACCTACTCACAATGCAAATGTTGCAAATAGATTTTTATAGGTTTCAGAAACAAATTCACTGTTACCTTTATTACCTTTAAAGAAAATCACTTGAAATAAAACCTTAGAGAATTGCCATCCCTGCTAATTTTTACTTTGGAAAAGGCTTCTATGTCATGTAGGCTCAAAGATGGACATTTACTAAGGCTGACGTAGCCAGAATTTGGAGCAGCTGTGCATGGCAAACAATCAGCTTTAAAGTTTGATTCTGGATGTAAACCCTCTCATATACCCAGTGAAGTAGCCTCAAATGATACACAGAGATAAAACAAATCTTCCTACTATATATCTGCTGTCTTCAGCTTTCTACACTCTTGGAAAAGTGCAATCATGTTAGAAATCTTTCTTACTCTTTCAGCAGTGGGTGGAAAGTCTGCACTTACACTATGTGAGAGCTTATTGTAGGAAAAGTACACCCCCCTCCACGTAGGCCGAGGAACGAAGGAACATGCAGAGCTGTCTAAATAGAAAATCTCCCTGCTAATCTCCCTCTAATCTCCCTCCCCAACACAAATTTACAGCTGCTGTTATCTAATTTGTCAGAGAGCTTGTTAGAAGTGACTCTGCTGATAACAGAGGAACGAAGCACCAGAGTGAAACAACACTTGGAGCTTTGGAGAGAGATAAGTAAACACTACAGAGGTGTGCACTTAGATCAAATTTCATGAATGGCATTTACAACCACTTTAATGAACAAGCTTAACTGAGAATCTGATTGGTTACTATGCACATCTGCACAGATTCTGGCTGCCCAGTCTTAGTAACTTTGTTTACATACTTTCAGAGACACTAATCCTAAATATGTATGCAAACTGGGATTTCTAACTTCATGAGCTAATTGTTCTAGGTATTTAACTTGAGAATCATTGAAGCCAAAGGATCAGCCAAGCAACTAGCATTTACAGAAGGTCAGCGGTAACAATCCATGTATTTCAGCACATGTTCCCTTTTATAGCATACCCTAGAAAAGTTTTGAACAAATATTTTAGAAACTTAATGTGGAAAAAAATTCTGCTGAGTTAGCTGTCTTCCACAAGTAAAAATTAGCCCCAGATATAACACAGTGCATGAAAAGAAAATGATTACTGTCTGTTGAAATATATATTTGTACCCCATTATCCTTTACCATTACCTGATGATGGAGAAACTTGCCAACGCTTCTTAGTGGCTGCTGTGTTTTTCTATACTTTTACTGTATGATATAGCTCTTCATTTTACATCCTTGCTTTGTCATAAAGTAGCAAAACTGAAAATTGTTATATATTTCAGTGTATCTTAATATATTGATTGCACCCTTAAAAGGGCAAGATCATTATATGTGTTGCTACAATGCATCAAATTTCTACGGATTTGTTGCCTTACAAGAACTCTTTCACTCTATCTGAGAGAAATGTTGGTGCATAAAATAGGAATTTACAACACTTAATGCATATTCACATACAATGTTCTCAAACTACAAAATGACCAGCAACCTGGAGGTTTTAAACAATAGATCCACTACAGCTATGTTTAAAAAAACAGAAATCACAGGTAGGTAAGCTCTGGTCCTTTATGCATTGGGAGGCTTGATTTCCAATTCCGACTGCAGTGTGGAGTTACATAAAGAATAATATGTTGCACTGCATTGATATATGCCTCTAGATTCCTTGCTACATTTACTCACATATCTGTAGTAGTCTTAGGATACAAAAAGTGTAATAGAGAACTGTATAATTTTCTCATTTAGCTCCTATTCTTTGCCGTGCTTTAAGGGCGCCCATAGATATTAGAAAGAAGAGGAGACATCATCTAAACACCCTTAGGCATAAACAGATAACTTTAGAATTACCAGGCTTTCCTATCTTGTGAAGAAAGTTGGGGGGGGGGGGTAGATAAGAAACGATCAGTGCTGGCAGGGGTTCCTGCCCGTACCACTTATCTTAGGGGAAAATAAGAATTGCATCATGCTTCCAAATCTGCCTTACAAATGTTACCCCAGACAGTGGCTGGCTGATGGGGTTGTAGCTCTATGACACACAAAAAAATATTTAGAACTAAAATGCTTTCCTGGGTTTCTTTTTCAAAGAGGTGGAGTGATGCTCCAGTGGAGTATGGAGAACTAAGAATTAAGAATAGAGTTTTGTAGTGACAGTCCGTATCTAAAATAAATCGTTTCCTCTTTAAGCCTATCCATTATAGCCAGGGGACTCCGTCCTAGAAAAACCTTATAGGAACAAGATGTGTGATCTGCATAATTGCTTTAATTGCAGCTGGTTTTGCAGTGAGTAGCCCTGCTGTCAAATTTAACAATGACTCAGAGGCAGAAATATCTTAAAGCATGTCAATGTAACATGAAAGAATCTCCTGTTACTATTGACATTCATTTACAGACCAAATGTGTTAATGAGAATAAAATAATTAGTAATAAAAGGTCTGTCCAGAGAGCAAGGACAGTTACCAGCCTTGAACTAATTTTCAATGAGAGATTAACCATCTAGTTTGCTGGTACGGTAATTATGTTTATAACTTTCTGTTAGCATGCTGTTTAAACAGACATAGGTGCAACAACGATTCTCATATACTATACTGTGGAAAAAGGGCATTTTACTGTATGCTGTGCGAGATTCTATTGGGTATAGAGGTCGAAGGGGTTGGTGCCATAGATTTCACCACATCACCAATAGTAGCTGGAACAGACGTATCCATCTCATTAGGATTCGTATTCGTATTGTTTGACAAGGACAGAGACTCCTTTTTTTGACAACTAAAGACCATGACTGTCTTATAGTCATTAATGTCTCTAGCATATTTTTTTTGTTTTTTGGAGCGCTGTTCTCTTTCCTCCTTTTCCAATAAAACTTGGAGATTTGAGGAAAGTGATGTATATTCTGGTGTAGATTTGTGTGGAAGTATCTCAGAGTGCCTTAATCTCCAAGTCAATAGCTAATAGTTTAGCCCTTTTCCTCCCTGTAAGGAAACTTAAGAGATCGAGGCCTGCCTCATTAAAATAATGAAACCAAGCCTGTATCTCTGTGTCTCCCTGTTGAGGATGTATATCCCACCTTAAACCTCTGGGGACTAGCTTTTCCTTCTGATATTGATCTAGAAAAGCTATATCCCACTCTAAATGGATTTCTGTAACCATGAGATTTTTAAGTCGCATGAAGAGACAGAGTAGCTCAATTGCATACTGTGCAAGCTCTGGCCAGTGATCTATCCTCAAGACCCAGTAACCCAGAGGATGTTCGGTGGGAAAGGTGTCCAAGTCTGATCTTGCCCCTAGGTATTCCCTCACCATGTAAAACAGACGCTGGCGATGGTTGCTGGAACCAGTCATACGTTGGGGCTGGGGACTAAAAAATTGTCTGAACGCATCGGTCAGACGGTCACCTTCTCCACCGCTCCTTCTGTGACTCACCGAAGCCTCAGCAACACGTTGTCCAGAACCAGGATATTGTAACCTCCCAGTCTCTGGGAACGCGTTGCACAGACCTTTCTGCAAGGCCTCCCGAAGATGTTTCATCTTTTGTTCCCTCTGCGCCGGCAAGATAGGGTCCACAACCTTACCCTTGTAACCTGGATCAAGGAGGGTTGCCAGCCAGTAATGATCCCTCTCCTTGATAGCACAAATACAAGGATCCTTCCGCAGGCTTTGCAGGATCAGGGAGGCCATGCAGCGTAGGTTTGCTGAGGCATTTGGTGCAGAGTCCTCTGGGTCACTGAGGACGACATGATCCGCAGCCACCTCCTCCCAGCCACATACAAGTCCATGGGTTATTTGGGACTGTAATTGATCCCTTGAAGACTGCTGCTGATGCTGAGTGCTAGGCTCCACCTCCATGCTGACACAATTCTCCTCCTCCTCGTCCTCCTCTTCCTGTGTGATAGGCGGGCAAGCAAGAACACTGTCTGGATAAAGGGGGCCTTGAGAGGTAAGGAAGTCCTCCTCTTCCTCCCTCTGTTCTGCCTCAAGTGCCCTGTCCATTATTCCACGCAGCGTGTGCTTCAACAGGTGGATAAGAGGGACAGTGTCACTGATGCATGCACTGTCACTGCTCACCATCCTTGTGGCCTCCTCAAATGGTGACAGGACAGTGCATGCATCCCTGATCATGACCCACTGTTGTGGGGAAAAAAACAAGCTCCCCTGACCCTGTCCCGGTGCCATATTGGCACAGATACTCATTGATGACCCTCTGCTGCGTGTGCAGCCGCTGCAGCATGGCCAACAAATAGTTCCACCTGGTGGGCATGTCACAGATTAGGCGGTTCTTAGGCAGGTTGTATTCCCTTTGCAAGTCAGCCAGCCGAGCACTGGCATTATATGACCATCGGAAATTCACATGCTTCAGGACATCCTGTAAGCCCGGGTACCTGGCCAAGAACAGCTGCACCACCAAGTTAAGGACATGAGCAAAACAGGGCACATGGGTCAGTTGTCCCTGTCGGAGGGCGGAGAGGAGGTTGGTGCCATTGTCGCAAACCACCATTCCTGGCTTAAGCTGGCGTGGCGTCAACCACCTCTGAGCCTGCCTCTGCAGAGCTGACAGAACCTCTGCCCCAGTGTGGCTCCTGTCCCCAAAGCATACCAGCTCAAGCACCGCATGGCATCTTTTGCCTGTGTACCTCCTTGAACGCCTAAGGAGCACCGCTTTTTCTGAGGACAAATCAGCACAGGAAGATGCCACGGAGGAAGAAGAGGAGGGGGTGGAGGAGAGAGGTGTGTCACAATCACCAGCAGTAGCATTTTGGAGGCGTGGTGGCGGAACAATCTCCAACACTACTGTACCTTGTCCTGCATCCTTCCCAGCTGCCAGCAGAGTCACCCAATGCGCCATGAAAGATAGGTAACGTCCCTGTCCATGCCTGCTGGACCATGAGTCAGCGGTAATATGCACTTTCCTGCTGACCGCCCTGTCCAGCGAGGCATGGACATTGCCTTCCACATGCTGGTAGAGAGCCGAAATCACCTTCCGTGAGAAAAAGTTTTGCTTGGGAACCTGCCACTGAGGTACCGCACATTCCACAAACTCACGGAAGGGGGCAGAGTCTACCAACTGAAAAGGCAGCAGTTGAAGTGCTAGCAATTTAGCTAAGCTAGCATTCAACCGCTGGGCATGTCAATGGCTGAGTATTAACTTATTTTGGCGCTGCAGCAGCTGGGGCAGGGAAATTTGCCTGGTACAATCTGACGTTGGTGTACCGATAGTATATTGTCCGCAAGTACTTGGCTGTGACACACCTAATTCTACACCTTCAGTCCTATCAGTGCAGGCTTCAGAGAGGACTGAAGGTATAGTGGGGTTGGAGATGCCAGCTGATGAGGAGCAAGGAGAGGTCCGCTTTGTTCTTTGGTGTGGGTCTTTGAGGTACGCTTGCCAACGAACTGCATGGCAGGTCGACATATGTCTATTCAAGCATGTGGTGCCCAAGTGGGTGATGTTTTGGCCATGTGAGATACGCTTGTGACATATGTTGCAAATAGCAGCGGTGCGATCTGATGCACTCATCTCAAAAAAGGCCCACACCAAAGAACTTTTGGAATAACGCAGAGAGACAGCAGTGCCCTGCACATGCGGAGCTCTGTGTTGTTACACAGTCGGTGTGCTGCCCATAAGCTGGCTCCTGCAGGGTATCCTGCCTTGTTGGAGATGTGTCTCCTCCTCCTCTCTCCTATCAGGCACCCACGTGGAGTCAGTGATCTCATCATCCCCTCCCTCCTCATCACTGTAGCAAACCTGGCAGTATGCTGCAGCTGGGGGAACATGACTGCCAGATTGCTGTCCTTCTTGGGCACCCCCTCTGGGCTCACGTTACTGCCTTCCATCATCGGAGCCTTCAAAACGCTGCGCATCCTCCTGCAGCCTGTACCCAACACTGTGATCAAACAGTTCGGGGGACTCCTCAGGAGGACATGGTGGGGCTAGGGAAGGAGTGACTGATGCCATTGAGCAGAGGGAAGAGGCCGCGTTGGCAGCTGCTTTGCCAGACAAAGTACCCTGAGCCTGGGTGAGAGAGGATGAGGAGGATGAGGATGGCTTGGTCATCCACTCTACCAAGTGTTCGGCATGTTACGGCTCAACACGGCTAGTTGCTGAAAAAAAGGACGAGCGTGTTTCACAGCCACGTGCTGATGAGGATGCACCGTGTGCACGACCAGCACTGTTGCCTCTAGACGCAGAGCCTGCTTGCCCTATTTTATCGGCTTGTGACTCTCTGCCTCTCCTTGTTGTCCTTCCAGACATACTAATGGCCTGCAGGGAGATGTAGCTGCACAAATACTGAGAATACTTGCAGATCCCTGCCTGTGGTATTAGTATGAGAACACCAGCAATTGTATTCACGTAGCTTTAGGTGCACACTGTGCAGAGAACACAGTACACCAAGTGAAAATACTTGCAGATCCCTGCCTGTGGTATTAGTATGAGAACACAAGCAATTGTATTCACGTAGCTTTAGGTCAGTGTTTCTCAATTCCAGTCCTCAGGCCCCCCCAACAGGTCAGGTTTTCAGGATTTCCATTATTTTGCACAGGTGATTTGATCAGTTTCACTGCCTTAGTAATCACCACAGCCTTTTCATCTGAGGGAAATCCTGAAAACCTGACCTGTTGGGGGGGCCTGAGGACTGGAATTGAGAAACACTGCTTTAGGTGCACACTAGGGATAAGCTTCGAGTTTGAGTCGAACTCATGTTCAACTCGAACATTGCCTGTTCACCAAACAGCGAACAATTTGGGGTGTTTGCGGCAAATTCGAAAAGCCGCAGAACACCCTGGAAAAGTGGTAATTTGAGAAATGTAAAGTGGTAATTTTAAAGGCTTATATGCAAGTTATTGTCATAAAAAGTGTTTGGGGACCTGGGTCCTGCCCCAGGGGACATGTATCAACGCAAGAAAAGTTTTTTAAAAAAGGCAGTTTTTTTCGGGAGCAGTGATTTTAATAATGCTTAAAGTGAAACATTAAAAGTGAAATATTCCTTTAAATTTTGTACCTAGGGGGTGTGTAAAGTATGCCTGTAAAGCAGCGCTTGTTTCCCGTGCTTAGAACTGTCCCTGCACAAAGTGTAATTTCTGAAGGATAAAAAGTCATTTAAAATCACTGCTCTCGAAAATACTGACGTTTTAAAAACTTTTTTTGCATTGATACATGTCCCCAGGGGCAGGACCCGGGTCCCCAAACACTTTGTAGGACAATAACTTGCATATTAGCCTTTAAAATTAGCACTTTAGATTTTAAACGTTCGAGTCCCATAGACTTTAATGGGGTTCTAAAGTTCACACAAACTTTTGGTCTGTTCACAGGTTCTGGTGCGAACCGAACGGGGGGAGGGGGTGTTCGGCTCATCCCTAGTGCACACTGTACAGAGAACACAGTACACCAAGTGAAAATACTTGCAGATCCCTGCCTGTGGTATTAGTATGAGAACACCAGCAATTGTATTCACGTAGCTTTAGATGCACACTGTGCAGAGAACACAGTACACCAAGTAAAAATACTTGCAGATCCCTGCCTGTGGTATTAATACGAGAACACCAGCAATTGTATTCACGTAGCTTTAAGTGCACACTAAAATACTGCAGCTAGCACAAACACCTGCCTGCCTGTCAGTATATTAGGAAGAGCATACAGGAACGGATCTAGCTAAATTCAATACAGTGTATAAATATATATACAACACCTGGGATGCATATATATCCTCTACACACTGTAACTGTAATTGACTCGCCTGCCTGCCTGCTCTAACTCAATTGAAATGACACTGTCTCTCTCTCTGTCTATCTTTAACCACCGCCACAACACACTACACAAGGCTGCCACGCAGGCGACCTTATAAAGTGTAGGGCGTGTACTAAGTCACCTGAGGCATAATTGGCCAAAGCCACCCTGGCTTTGGCCAATTACGGCTCTCTGTACAGGCGACGCTGTGATTGGCCAAGAATGTGGCGCGAACGGCCCATAACGTTCGCAATTCGACGAACGGTTGAACATACAATGTTCGAGTCGAACATGAGTTTGACTCGAACACAAGCTCATCCCTAGTGCTGGGCATTTATTTGTTTTTTTATTATATATTAGGTTATTGTCCCTTGAATTGTTCTCTGGTTATTTGGACTATCTGGAAGGATCCCGGCGTCTGCATATGCTTGTTTTCTAATCCACAGATCGTGAGTTATTTTTGTATATATGACATGCATATATATATATATATATATATATATATATATATATATATATATATATATATATTAGGTTTTTCCCTTTTTTTTCTTCTTTATATTATTAATTGACATTTATTTTGTATAATCTATTCATTGCATCTTTCAAAAGAACCTGCTCATGAAGACTCGGCAAGTTAAAGTGCGTACGGGGTCCCATTTGGGTTCTGATGCACTCTTGGTAAATGGAGAAATTTTCATTTGTGTCCACCACATGAAATGTTTATTTGTTGTCTGTATGAATTCGTATTCTTATATTGGTTTTAATGTATGTGCAATACACTTTTGTATGTTTTATATAGCTAGAAGCACAACTGTAATACTCTTATGCCGTTTTTTGTGATGAAATAAAACGACGTTTTAAAAAACGTCATTAAAAATGATCGTGTGTGGGCAAAACATAGTTTTTTGTCTTCTGAAAAACGACCAAGAAAAAGTTCGAACATGCTTCAATTTCTTATGTTGTTTTTTAAAATGTCTTTTTTTGTGTCATTTAAAATGATCGTGTGTGGGCTAAAACGACGTTTAAAACAACGTTTTTGAACCCGCACATGCTCAGAAGCAAGTTATGACGCAAGCTTGAATGGAACAGAGTGCCGTCGTACGTGCTGAACATAACCGCGCTTTGCTAGAGCATTTTGAAAAAACAATGGTGTGTAGGCAACGTCGGTTTTTAAAATGAAGTTTCTTTTTTTTTATGAGAAAAAACAACGTTTTTTTTTACAAGAGTGAGTGAGTGAGTGAAAAACTTAAATAGCGCTACACAAGCAAACTAAATTGCCTCTGGGCGCTCGTTTGTCCATTTCTCCTTTGAACTCAAAAGAGATGGGTTTTGATCTTTCTCCTAAAGGTCAAGTGATTCTCCTCCAACCGAATGCTGGTTGGTAAAGCGTTCCATATTCTGGGGCCCTGGAGCACAAATCTTCGTTCCCCCTTGGACTTGTATCTGGCTTTGGGTATTTGGATTTGGATTTTGATTGGTGGATCGCAGAACGCGATTGGAGTTGTGAGCTTTTAGTTTTTCGCATAGATATTGGGGGGCATTTCCCCGAATGCACTTATGCGTCAGACAGAGTGCTTTAAAAGTAATTCTGTCTTTTACTGGTAACCAGTGAAGGTGAGATTGATTCCCATGGTTTTTTCCCAGTCACCAGTCTAGCAGCCGTATTTTGAACGACTTGCAGAAGGGTAATTTGGTACTTTGGGAGTCCAAAGTAGAGGGCATTTGCATAGTCCAGTCTGCAGTTGACAATTGTTCCCACCACGACTGCTATGTCCTCTTTGGGAATAAATGGAATAAGTCTGCGTAGTAGGCGCAGCAGATGGTGAGATCCACTGACTACTGACCC
Source organism: Rana temporaria (assembly GCF_905171775.1). Taxonomy (NCBI): domain Eukaryota; kingdom Metazoa; phylum Chordata; class Amphibia; order Anura; family Ranidae; genus Rana; species Rana temporaria. Next base: position 280,529,487 of record NC_053489.1, read on the forward strand.
TACTTGTGCATCCATTGTCATGTGGGTGTCGAAGATGACTCCGAGACTTTTGACTTTGGTGTTAGGGGTGATGATTTGGCCCAGAATGGGCGGGGTGTCCAGGTTGTTGTAAGTTGATTCTTATGATTGGCGTGAAACAGGAGAAGTTCTGTTTTCGATCCATTGAGTTTAAGATAACTCTTTGTCATCCAGTTTTCTATCAAAGAGAGGGATTTCTCTAAACCGAGATGATGATCCTTTTTGTTGCAGAAGCGAAAGTACAGTTGTGTGTCATCTGCATAAGAGTGGTAAAGTAGCTTTTGGCTACTGATGATTTCAAAGAGAGGGCAGAGATAGATATTGAACAGCAGCGGGGATAGGGGGGATCCTTGAGGGACTCCGCATGACACTGTGCGTTTTTCAGAAGTGAAAGGTCCCAATTTCACTATTTGTGATCGGTTTTCCAAAAAGGAGGAGAACCAGGGTAGATCACATTCTGCGACTCTGGCTACTTCAACTAGCCGAGCCAGTAGTAGTTTGTGGTCTACCATGTCAAAAGCTGCACTTAGGTCCAACAGTACCAGAAGACAAGATTCTCCTTCGTCTGCGGCCTCGAGAACATCATCCCATATTTTGAGCAGTGCTGTTTCTGTCCCGTGACCGGGACGAAAACCCGATTGAAAAGGATCGAGCAAATTATGGGTATCTAGATGCTGTTGCAGCTGTTGTACCACAACTTTCTCCATTACCTTGGAGAGGATATTTAGGCCTGTTATGGGACGACGGTGTTTTGGGTCTTTGGGGTCGAGGGTGGGTTTCTTTAGGATGGGTTTAATTATGCCCTGCTTCAATTGGTAGGGCACTATGCCTTCCTTGAAGGACTGGCTTATAAGCTGTGTGATGGGCGATGCCAGGATATCGGCACATTCCTTCAGCAGTTTAGTGGGGATGATATCATTAGGCGCTGTGCTGTTTCACAGAGTGCCGATGATATTTTTAGTGGCCTCAAAGGGGATGGGTTTAAGAGTGAACTTTGTTGATTGCAGTGAATTTATGTGGGCGAATGATTGAGGGCGGGGTTGAAGGGGGTACTGTTTTGCTGAATGATTTCACAGATTTCTTCAATTTTGTTAACAAAGTAATCCGATAACTCATTGCAAAATTCTTGGGTATCAGAATTGGGGGCTTCAAGACAGACTGGATTCATGGTCTGGGTGACCAGCTTGAAGAGTTCACGAGGGCGGTTTAGGGCATTGGTGATGGTATTGGAAAAATGCTTTTTTTTGGCTTTGAAGATTTCTTTGTGATATTTTTTTGTTATTGCCTTGTAAATGGTGTGGTTTTCCTCTGAAGAGCTTATTTTCCAGGCGGCTTCCGCTCTTCTGCGTTCTTGCTTCAGCAAGGACAGCTGGTCGTTGAACCAGCTTGAGTTGTTTTTTCGGATGCAGGTTTTGCGTTTTGGCGCTACTAAGTCGGCTGACTGTAGTAGCGCTGTGTTGATGGCATCCAGAGTTTCTGTGGCTGTTTGATGTGGTTGGATTGTTTTTATTTTGTTCCCTAATGTAGTTTTGAAGAGCTCCAAATGGAGCTTCTTCATAGATCTAGTCCAGTGCGTTGTCATCGGTTTTAGCCTTTTTGTTAAGGGGGCGTTTTTGGTAATTATGAATTTAATTACATGGTGGTCAGTCCATGGTAACGGCTCATTTTTCAGATGGTTTATTTCCAGATCGTGTCTGAAAATAGGATCGAGCGTATGCCCTGAAGTATGTGTGGGCCCACATACTAGTTGTTGCAGCCCTAATCCTTTCAAATGGTCGATGCAGGCATCGGCAACGGGATCCTGTACAGAGTTGGCCCAGAGGTTAAAATTCCCGAGCAGCAGAAGATGTTTGCTGTTTAGGGTATAAGTGGACATAAACTCTGTCAAAGGTGAGAGAAGCTGCGATTTTGGACCCGGTGGTCTATAGCAGAGTAGAATATGGACGGTTTCCTGGGGATTAGTTTGCAGTTGCAGAGTGAGGGTTTCCATGAATGGAAGAGGGTTTTGTAGGGCTGGTTTAGTGATCGCGAGGTGAAGCTTGTGGATCACCGCCAGACCTCCTCCTCTTTGCCCCACTCTGTTTTCAGTTATAATACGATAGTTTTCTGGCACCAGTTCTCCCAGAATGGTGTTACAGTCGGCTGTGAGACAGCTTTCTGTGATAAAGAGGCAGTCTAAATCGTATTGTAGGATGAAATCATGGATTTCTAGTCGATGTTTTACTGCCGATCTTGTGTTGATCAAAGCACATGATATGTGCTTAGGCTGGGGTAAGAGGCTGAAATTTTTGACAGTCGATCGTCGATCAATTCTCAACAGTTGCTCAATTCTTAGAGCTTTTTCGGTGACAGCTGGCAATATTGCGGTGAATGGCTTTAAACCCAAATGGTTTCTGCAGAATATCTCTGATTAACCATAGTCGCCGAATGGCGGGGGGGGGGACAGGTGTTTGTGGGGGGGGGGGTGATGAGGAAGGAAGATTCAACTAAATCCTCTCTCCCTGGTTGATCCAGAGGAAGGCAAAAAAACCCTAGCCGTGCTATGCCAATGTGCCGCGGCCGGGGGAAAAAATTCCTTCCTGATCCCTCAGGGGCGATCGGGCGAACCCTGGATCAAGTGCTACAAGGTAGTGATTACCTATTGGGGCAGAATGGGGGGGTTTGAGTGAATAGGGGGGGATGGGGGTTTGGGGGGACCAGAGAGAGGATGGGGATCCTCCTGTAGTCAAAAGAGGAGGGGGGAGGGATTACCAGTAGCTGGGGGAAATTGCTGGGTGTAGGTGGCGGGGGGCGCAGAGGCCCAGATGTAGTTGTGGCCGGCTGGAAAACTGAGGCGGGGAGGTGGAGGGGGGATGCCTTCAAATACGGCTGGTAATTGGGGGAGATTGCGGTGTTTAAGTGTGGCAGGCCAGCTAAGCCGCGGGTGAAGCCGCGGTCTTTCCTAACCGCGGGTGCCGCGAATCGTTCCGGAGGTGACGGGAGGCACAGGGAGGCCCCGGTATGGCTATGGCCAGCTGGTAACTGAGGTGGGGAGGTGGCAGGGGGATGCCTCAGTGACAGCTAGCGGTGTGGGGGTAAGGAGAGAGCAGCGGCTTGTCCTGAAAAGGACGGCCGGCAGCGGTCCCAGGGGAAGGTGGAGTGGCCCTGAGAAACAGGGGCTTACCTTACCGGGCTCCCTGGACAAGACAAAAAACGACCGTGTGTACGCGGCATTACATAGTGTTTCTTGGTTTCTTTATCTTGTTGTGGAATGTTACATCTTTTTCTTCTGTAGTGCTGGCTAACACTTTCCCCCAATGTTGTACTCTGTCAGGGGATTCTTTTTCCCTAGGTGCATTATTTTACATTTAGAAATATTAAACTACAGTCTCCACTGCTTTCACTAATCTTCCAGCAATGCCAAATCATGTTCCATGTTACTGACACCTTCAGGGATATCAACCGTATTACACACCTTTGTGCCATCAGCAAAAAGACATACCGTGCCCAACAAACCTTTAGTTATATCATGTACATATAGATTAAATAGAACAAGACCCAGTTCAGAGCCTTGTACACCAGCAGCACTGGTGACTGGTCCCTGTTCTGAGTTAACCCTATTTACAACCACATTCTGGTATCTATCCTTTAGCCAACTGAATATTCACTGAACCACCCAAGTCCTAGCTTTTACAACTTTTGTTGAACTATATCAAATGCCTTGCTAAAATCAAGATATGCTATGTCCACAGCACCACACTGGTCCAAAACATTGGTAATATAGTAAACAAATGCAATCCAATTAGTCTGACATTGACATTAGCTTGGCAATTACAGATCCTAATTAAATTATAGTTTTGGCAAAGCTAGACTTACAATAAATGGACTTGGGAACTGCTGTATAATGACTACAGAATATTTGTTTCATGTAGATAATGAGAAAGCTATATGAAGACCTACATCTCCACATGGTGGATCCATTGCATAGGTTAGGTTTGCACCTTTGTATTTTTAGTTTCATGCATTTATTAACATGCATTTTGATGTGTATTGAAACGTGATTTGTATACAGTACATCTATGGGCCTCAAAATGCATAAAAGCAGACAAAAAAAACCTAAGCTATTTTCAAAAATGCGCTGGATTTGAGCACTGATTTTTTTTTCCAAATTTATGAAAAAAAAAAGTAACTTCCAGCCTTATGCAAAAACAAATAACAAAAAAACAACAACACAAGAAAATGAATAGACGTGGAAATCTTTACTAGCTGTACCAAGATCTGGAGGATTAGATTTCTGGAAGAATTTTAAAGAATGCAGTAGGGAGTTGTTGATTTTTATTAATACTAGACATAAAATATATTGAAGGTATAAAAACACTGATTAGAAGCACTCTGTAATTTAGAGTTGCAGCACAAGGAAAGCAATATTTAATATGAAGTTACACTGCAAGCACGGCAAGTTTCTATATCTCATAGAAATGTCTCTTCCAAAAGCTGATATTCATAATAAAGTGCACTTTTCTTCTTTCTCAAATAACGTTTTGGAAAATGTTATTTTTTCTGAGTTTCTAACTTTGTTCAAAAGCAGTTCTGTCTGCTCCCAAACCTATATAATGCCATGGAAGTTAAATCACTTTAATAAATATTTAATCCATTACCCCCCATCCCCAACCTCTACTCTGAAAGACAAAATACACAGTCCAGTGATTGTAATCTTTTTAAAGGGCAGAATTCAGGTGAAATTGAACCACTTGTTGCAAAAATCCCATTGATGTGCCCCTAATCAAAATTACATAGTGAAACACAATATCTGCATTTTAAATTTGCGAAACTAAAGCTATGTGAATATTACATTTTTCTATTATTAATAGAGTGGAAAGAATTACTGCTTTCAGGAGCTCTGTTGGAAGGATTTCCTCACTTCCTATCTGGTAGAAAGGTTGTACCAAGGACAGGAAGTAAAGGGAAATATCTTACAGTAATGCCCCATACACACAATCGGAAATTCAGCCAGCAAAAGTCCGATTTGAGCTTTTGAAGAAAAATTCTGACCGTGTGTATGCTCTATCGGACTTTTGCTGTTGGAATTTCCTGCCATCAAAAGATTGAGAGCTGGTTCTCAAATTTTGCGACAGAAAAAAATCCTATTGGAAAATCTAATCGTCTGTAGCAATTCCGACGTACAAAATTCCAACGCATGCTCGGAAACAATTTGACGCATGCTCGGAAGCATTGAACTTAATTTTCTCTGCTCATCGTAGTGTTGTACGTCACCGCATTCTTGACGGATGAAAGTTCAGAGAACTTTTGTGTGATCGTGTGTATGCAAGCCAAGCTTGAGCGGAATTCCATTGTTAAAACCATCCATGGTTTTTCCAATGGAAAATCTGGTTGTGAGTACGAGGCATAACAGTAAGTGGCATTAAACTTAAAATAATAATAAAAAAATCTGACAGGCAGAATTTTTATTTCAGAGGAGACCCTATCACTCTCTCCTGTCATATATACTTCCTCCTGCCTGTCAACATCAATGCACACGAAGCTGTGCATGTGCTTCTCAGAGTAGAATACGGCACCCACTCTGTGCCATGGTGAAATGACTCCTGTGAGTGCGACCTAAAGATAAAGATAAACAGGCCCACCTAGGTGGCGTATCCAATGTTAAGTATGAAAATTTGAAAATTTTACGTTGTTTGCGTAACTCGTCCGTGAATGTGGCTGGACGCTATTTACGTTCACGTCGAAACTAATGACGTCCTTGCGACGTCATTTAGCACAATGCACGTCGGGAAAATTTAGGGACGGCGCATGCGCAGTACGTTCGGCGCCGGAACGCGCCTAATTTAAATGATCCACGCCCCCTACCCGGATCATTTGAATTAGGCAGGCTTGCGCCGGGGGATTTACGCTACGCCGCCGCAACTTTACAGGCAAGTGCTTTGTGAATCAAGCACTTGCCCGTAAAACTTGCGGCGGCGTAACGTAAATGCGATACGTTACTCCGCCGCAGATCTACATGAATCTGGTACAATAAGTTTAATAGCCCTTTAAGTAGGGGAATGTTAGAATACTTGTAAAGTTTGTTTTTGTTCTCTGTTTCCATGTTCCATGTTTCCTTGTTTCCACTTCCTGTCTGATATAACTTTGTCCCTAGAAAAAAACATGAAGGGCAATCTCTCTAACAGAGCCTGGACCTTTGCTCATTCTATCCAGAACTATTAAAAGTATTGTGAATATTCACTTTAATGTAACATTAGTAATATTGCTAAACTAATCAGCTCATAAAGGATGCCCCTTGCCCTGAATTTTAAGGGTCTAACACTTGTTTAGTGTAGGGGCATACAATAAAGAGTTTTACTTACCCAATACTTAGTGGGCACATAAATCAGACAAAAAACACCACATTCAGAGACCATCGTCCAATAATCTGATCGTTTGTACACAGCTTTCAAGAGTCAATCACGACAGTTTATGCAAAAAGAACCGAAGGGACAGGCACATACATTTTTCTTGGAATATAACAGAACAAAGATTTTTGTGTAATTAATATAATATCTGCAAGAAAAAAGTTGAGTGGCCAAGAACATGCATGCTTGGAAACAAAAGAATATATTACAATACAATAAATTACATAACTTCCGAAGTTGTATTCTATTTTATGAGAATTTTTATAACTTTAGTAACCTATTCGTTTTCGATATGAGACTAGCATGCAAAAAAAAACAACATAATAGATGAACATTCGTCTGATATTCTGATTATGAGTACGAGGCTTGAGTCCTTGATTTTAAAGGCTTCCTTCCTGCTGGTTCCATTACTCACGACTGATTCTTTGAACCTGCTCCTCTTCTCCTGCTGTGTGGCCACACACTCATGCCATCAGGACAAACAATGCAGGGCCAGCAGCCACCATTGGTTCTGCACTGTACATGACCCACCCACATTCTGAAGGAAGATGAGATGGAACTTTTCACATCATTAACACGCCTAAATTAACTGGTTAACGCCCGCCGCATGTACATGTACGTCCACAGAATGGCATGTACAGGCATATGGGCGTACATGTACGTCCCCGCCTTTCCGCAGGTCAGGGGTCCGATCGGGCCCCCCCCCCCCCCGGTACATGCGGCGGTCGGTAACCCGCGGGGAGCGATCCGGGGTGGCAGCGCGGCTATTCGTTTATGGCCGCCCCGTCGCGATTGCTCCCCGGAGCTGAAGAACGGGGAGAGCCGTGCTTCCCCGTGCTTCACTGTGGCGGCTGCATCGATCGTGTCATCCCTTTTTTAGGGAGACTCGATCGATGACGTCAGTCCTACAGCCACACCCCCCATCAGTTGTAAACACACACTAGGTGAACCCCAACTCCTACAGCGCCCCCTGTGGTTAACTGCAACTGTCATTTTCACAATAAACAATGCAATTTAAATGCATTTTTTGCTGTGAAAATGACAATGGTCCCAAAAATGTGTCAAAATTGTCCGAAGTGTCCGCCATAATGTCGCAGTCACGAAAAAAATCGCTGATCGCCGCCATTAGTAGTAAAAAAAAAAATTATAAAAATGCAAAAAAACTATCCCCTATTTTGTAAACGCTATAAATTTTGTGCAAACCATTCGATAAACGCTTATTGCGATTTTTTTTACCAAAAATAGGTAGAAGAATATGTATCCGCCTAAACTGAGGAAAAAAATGTTTTATATATGTTTTTGGGGGATATTTATTATAGCAAAAAGTAAAAAATATTGCATTTTTTTCAAAATTGTCGCTCTATTTTTGTTTATAGCGCAAAAAATAAAAACCGCAGAGGTGATCAAATACCACCAAAAGAAAGCTCTATTTGTGGGGGAAAAAAGGACGCCAATTTTGTTTGGGAGCCACGTCGCACGAGCGCGCAATTGTCTGTTAAAGCGACGCAGTCCTGAATCGCAAAACCTGGCCTGGGCATTTAGCAACAAAATGGTCCGGGGCTTAAGTGGTTAAATGAGCATTAAATCATGAATGCGTATGTGTGTGGGCAGAGCGTTAATGGTATATATGTATATGTATAGCTGACAAGCCATTGTCTTATTATACTTCCTTCCATCAGAAGCAGACTTATTGATGGAGAAATGTGGAGTAGTATCTAATACTGGTCTGCACATAAATGATTTCATATTATCTGCAGTCCATAATTTTATGAGCATTTAGAACAGGGCTGTACACCTATACAAAGTAGCTTTATATGCATTAGATTACAAAACCATGTGTATAAAATAATATTGTAAAACATGCTATTATTGCAGACAAATCTATACTTAGCCATATTCAAGTATCTCACCGAAGTCTTGAAACCAATGTCTGAAAAATATAAATTTAGCTTTGGTAGAAGGAATTGTGGAATTATATACTATGTATTTGGAATTCTCAGTAATAATGGATATTTTTTTTTTTTTGCAACACACCCAATTACATAATGTATTATGTCACGGAGTCCAGGAAAAAGGGATGAGAGGGAGGTTCTATCTTGTTTCTGCCATCTGGCAATATTCTGCAAATACAGGGTTTATAAAACAGTTGGGGGAAAGGTGAATAATGATGCCTTATATTAGTTTTCAACATGGACTTGAAACCAGTGACCCATTGGCTACGGTGTATAAGAAAGTAACACTATGTAGCCACATCTCTATAAAATGTTATTGCAGTTGCTCTTCTTCTTTTTTTTTTTTTTGGGGGGGAGGGGGGGTGATCTTAGAAGTTTGATTTCTATCAATCATAGCTACATTTGTAAACATGCTGATCAAAGAAATAATGTGCACACATGGGCACACACAATAATAGCTATGAGTGTAGGAACCAGGCTAGTCAGTACTATTGTAGGAAGGGAAAGGACTCTGGGAGTGTAGTGGTCAGTGTAGTACAGTGTAGTGGACAGCATAGTGGTCAGTGTAGTGTAGTGATCAGTATAGTGGACAGTGTAGTGTAGTGGTCAGTATAGTGGACAGTATAGTGTAGTGGACAGTATAGTGGACAGTGTAGTGTAGTGGACAGTGTAGTGTAGTGGTCAGTATAGGAATCAGGTAGGTCAGTGTAGTGTGAAGTATAGTGGTCGGTGTAGGAATCAGGCTGGTCAGTACTATTGTAGGAAGGGAAAGGACTCTGGGAGTGTAGTGGTCAGTGTAGTACAGTGTAGTGGACAGCATAGTGGTCAGTGTAGTGTAGTGATCAGTATAGTGGACAGTGTAGTGTAGTGGTCAGTATAGTGGACAGTATAGTGTAGTGGACAGTATAGTGGACAGTGTAGTATAGTGGACAGTGTAGTGTAGTGGTCAGTATAGGAATCAGGTAGGTCAGTGTAGTGTGAAGTATAGTGGTCGGTGTAGGAATCAGGCTGGTCAGTACTATTGTAGGAAGGGAAGCGACTTGGGAAATGTAGTGGTCAGTGCAGTACAGTGTAGTGGACAGTATAGTGGACAGTGTAGTGTACAGTATAATGGTCAGTGTAGTGTAGTGGACAATATAGTGGTCAGTGTAGTGCAGGGTTCGACGAAACCCGGGCACCAGGTCGCAATTGCGACTAGAATTAGCGACCTGGTGCCTGGGGCGGCACAGGTGGGGTATCCTGCGTCTCCGTGCTCCCGCGCGATCGCATCGGGCCGCACGAGCCGGTAATTGAGGCCGCGACTTTGCGGCCTTCTGCAGGCCTATGGTTCCTTCTGTGATCTGGTGCCATCTTGCGGTGTCCGTTGGTATGACAAGACAACCAGCAATGCTAATAGAGCTTCCACTGCCTGTTTTCACTGCCATCTTTTCCCCTCTAATTAGAACCCCCAAACGTTATATATATATATATATATATATATATATATATATATATATATATTTTTTTTTTATTCTAACACCCTAGAGAATAAAATGGCGGTTGTTGCAATACTTTCTGTCACACCAAATTTGCGCATCGGTCTTACAAACGCACTTTTTTGGGAAAAAATTCACTTTTTTTTTATTTAAAAAATAAGACACCAGTAACGTTAGCCCAATTTCTTTATATTGTGAAAGATAATGTTACGCCGAGTAAATTGATACCCAACATGTCACACTTCAAAATTGCGTCCGCTCCTAGAATGGCGACAAACTTTTACCCTTTAAAATCTCAATATGCGACGTTTAAAAATTCTACAGGTTGCATGTTTTGAGTTACAGAGGAGGTCTAGAGCTAGAATTATTGCTCTCGCTCTACCAATCGTGGCGATACCTCACGAACACCGCTTTCATATGCGAGCGCTACTCACGTATGGTGTAGTAGATAGGAAGGGAAGGGACTCGGGGAGTGTAGTGGTCAGTGTAGTGGACAGTATAGTGGACAGTGTAGTGTAGTGAACAGTATAATGGTCAGTGTAGTGTAGTCGTGGACAATATAGTGGTCAGTGTACTGTAGTGGACAGTATAGTGGACAGTATAGCGTAGTGGACAGTATAGTGGTCAGTGTAGTGTAGTGGACAATAAAGTGGTCAGTATAGTGGTCAGTATAGTGGACAGTGTAGTGGTCAGTATAGTGAACAGTGTAGTGTATGGACAATATAGTGGACAGTGTGGTGTAGTGTAGTGGTCAGTATAGTGGACAGTGTAGTGTAGTGGTCAGTAAAGGAATCAGGTAGGCCAGTGTAGTGTGAAGTGTAGTGGTTGGTGTATCAGGCTGGTCAGTACTATTGTAGGAGGGGAGGGACTCGGGGAGTGTAGTGGTCAGTGTAGTGAACAGTGTAGTGTTTAGTGTAGTGTAGTGGACAGTATAGTGGTCAGTGTAGTGTAGTGGACAGTATACTGGTCAGTGTAGTGGATATTGTAATGGTCAGTGCAGTGTAGTCGTCAGTGTAGTGTAGTGGTCAGTATAGGAATCAGGTAGGTCAGTGTAGTGTGAAGTTTAGTGGCCACAGTGGCGGCCCGTCCATAGGGGGCGCCCCCCACCCCTCCTGTAGTCACAAAAAAAAAAAAAACGGGCCCTCAAAATGTCGTTTTTAATGAATCTAACTGCAGTGATGGCTGTCCATCTATGGAGGGCGCTGCAGCGCCGCCGGCTCTCGCAAATAACATACATTCATGCATTGCATGAATGTTTGTTATTGATGGCAGCTGCCGCTGGTCTATTCAGGTGGCCGGATGTTGAGCGCCGGCCACCTGAATAACGGCAGCTGGTTGGCTGTGCGGAAGTGCAGATCGGCTTTCCAAGTACAGCCCTCGTCTCCCGGATGTCTTATCCTCGGTACATATGGGGGGGTGCGTTCCTTGGATAAGACTGACGGCCGTCTCAGCCAATCAGGTTCGCCGATTCTGGTTATAGGTAACCTGATTGGCTGAAGCGCCACCAAGCGGGAGAAGACATCGAGGGACGTGGAGGGATGAAGGTAAGTGCATTTTACAGGGCACAGTGGCGAAAATGGGGACAGAGGCGACAAAGGGCACAGTGGCATCAATGGGCACAGTGGAGACAAAGGGCACAGTGGCATCAATGGGCACAGTGGCAACAATTAAAGGGCACAGTGACATGCACAGTGGCAACAATGGGCACAGTGGCGACAATTAAAGGGCACAGTGATGACAATTGGCACAGTGGCGACAATTGAGGGGCATAGTGGTGACAATTGGCACAGTGGCGACAATTGAGGGGCACAGTGGCTGCGTTTGATGGCATGGCACAGTGGTGACAATTGATGGCACAGTGGCTGTGTTTGATGGCATGGCACAATGACTGCGTTTGATGGCATGGCACAGTGGTGACAATTGATGGCACAGTGGCTGCGTTTGATGGCATGGCACAGTGGTGACAATTGATTGCACAGTGGCTGCGTTTGATGGCATGGTACAGTGGTGACAATTGATGGCACAGTGGCTGCGTTTGATGGCATGGCACAGTGGTGACAATTGATGGCACAGTGGCTGCATTTGATGGGCACAGTGAGCTTGCAATTTTTTTTTTTTTTACGTTTGTGCCCCCCAAAAATTTTGAGCACCAGCCGCCACTGAGTGGCCTGTGTAGGAATCAGGCTGGTCAGTACTATTGTAGCAAGGGAAGGGACAGAACTCGGGGAGTGCTAAAAGTCTGCAAGTTAGGGGGTGCAAATTACTTGATTTACCCCGGGCTAACTCACGCTACGCCACTGCACTAGATGTATACCACTCAGCTAAAGGCTTCTATATCTGTATCTGCGTGTTAGGAAAGAAAGAGAATAGGGAGCCAGAAGCAATCGTGGCTTGTGTATGACAGCTGCCGGGATTATAGAGGACCGGCAATCATTGAGTAGAATGCCATGCATCTGAAGGAGGCTGTGCGGGTTGCCATAGGTTTGAGGTCACAGGCCACATTAGATAGCTTTGCAAGCCTGCTGTATGAGATAAAAAGCTCAAATAAATAGTTTTGTTTGCCTTTATAACTTATCTTATCTGCTGGGTTTTTAGGAAGTAATTTTTTTTTAAATAATTCACAGTTTAATCCAAAATTTAAAAAAAAATCTATATTTGACTTAAAGCAGAACTTCACTCTCAATCAACATTGACTATTTTTAATCCTTATGCTGCTAGCATTGTTAACCACTTGCTTACTGGGCACATATACCCCCTTCCTGCCCAGACGAAATTTCAGCTTTCAGGACTGCGTTGCTTTGACAGACAATTGCGCAGTTGTGCGACGTTGCTTCCAAACAAAATTGACATCCTTTTTTTCCCACAAATAGAGCTTTCTTTTGGTGGTATTTGATCACCTGTGCGATTTTTATTTATTGCGCTATTAACAAAAATAGAGCGACATTTTTGAAAAAAAAAACACAATATTTTTTAGTTTTTTCTATAATAAATATCTAATTTAAAAAAAAATATATATTTTTTTTCAGTTTAGTCTGATACGTATTCTTCTACATATTTTTGGTAAAAAAAGTCACAATAAGCGTATAGTGATTGGTTTGCGCAAACGATATAACGCCTACAAAATAGGGGATAGAATTATTACTTTTTCTTTTTACTAGTAATGGCGGCGATCTGCGATTTTTGTCACGACTGCGATATTACGGCGGACACATCGGACACTTTTGATACGTTTTTGGGACCATTCACATTTATACAGCGAACAGTGCTATAAAAATGCACTGGTTACTGTATAAATGTGACTGGCAGGGAAGGGGTTTAACACTAGGGGGCATCAAGGGGTTAAATATGTACCCTGGGAGTGATTCTTACTGTGGGGGAGGGGGACTGACTGGGGGAGGTGACCGATGGTTGTCCCTATGTACATCATTGGTCTCCTCTCCCTGACAGGACGTGGAGCTCTGTGTTCACACACAGAGCTCCATGTCCCTGGCTCTTTGACTGCCGATCCCGGGTGCCCGGCGGACATCGCAGCCGCCAGGCACGCGCATCGGCACCTGTGTGAAGCGGCGGTGCGTGCGCACGCGCCCCCCAGTGGCGCACGGGCTCCCGGCAGGTGAGAGCCACCTTGCGGCCGTTTATAGTCGGCCGGAGGGTGGGAAGTAGTTTAATAGATAGGAAGGTATATTATATTTACTTGTTTTATCATTTTTTTAGTTCCCTTTCTTCGGTTACTTTCTGGTTTCCAGACCTGTCATATATCCCAGCGGTCTTCAGTAGGGGAGGAGAGGTTTTCTCAGCTAAGCACACCCCCCTGCTTGCATGCCTGAACTAAGGGAAGATGGATTCCAGGAAGTAAATACTACATGAATCATTGGCCCTTACTCAAAATGGTCAAAATGGCCATGGCCAGAATTGCTTGGGTGAGATATTCAAAGTGATTTCTCAACAAAATAAAATATGGAGATAAGGATGTGTGGGTTAATTTGCTTTAAATATTAAAAATGAATTAAAATGTGTTTTTGTTTGTGGTGCTCAGATGCATTGTAGTTCCACTCCAAAGAGTCAAATACTTTTTTTTTTTAGATGTGAGTAAGTTACAACTTCTAAATCCTATGACAGGGTCTTGTGGTTTTTAGTTATGCTTGTGAGTTTTGAACTTAATTTACTTTTTCATACTGTCCAAGAAGTATGCTTCTCCCACTTCTAGTCAATTATAAGGCTTACATTCTCTGAATGTCCAACACTGGTTAAATATCTATTCAGTAGCAACATCAACTGTCTCTTTAACTGGAAATTCGCACCAAGGGCACTCATGCAGCTGGGGCCCGCTGAGGTCATGTGAGCACAGATTTAGTCACATAAGAATTCTACAGCTGCTGATTCAAGCAAGGAAAGAAAAACAAGGAAGAGGAAATGTACTGACCAAGCCAAAGAGCTACCATGTGATGATTAAACAGCAAATATTGTGTGATGTGATGCAAATACATCTACATAACTAGTTTCTAAAACCATGGCACCCCCTTACTATACCCTTTTACTCTCTTGTAATGCTTATTTATGATGCCAAAAGAACAAATAAATTTAACCTGTACGTTTCTATTGCACTATTTGGTCCTCTACAACCGCTGTCATAAAGTATGGAATCACCACGCTTGGAAAATGTTCAATTGTGTAAAAAAGAACAAAATAATCACAGAAATGCCTCAAAACTATTTTCATTTAACATTCCAACCTTCTGGCTTTAAGAAACACTTAAAACGATTAAAAAAAAATTAAGAAAACTAGTCAGTTGTAACTGTTTTTGCAGATCAGACAGAGGAAAAAAATATAGAATCATTAAATTCTGAGGAAAATATTAAGGAATCACCATTGAAAGGTTACTACAACCTGACAGGTTAATAATACCAATCATTAACCACTTCAGCCCCAGAAGAATTTATCCCCTTCCTTACCAGAGCACTTTTTTCGATTCGGCACTGCGTCGCTTTAACTAACAATTGCGCGGTCGTGCCACGTGGCACCAAAACAAAATTTAAGTCCCTTTTTTCACACAAATAGAGATTTCTTTTGGCGGTATTTGATCACCTCTGCGGTTTTTATTTGTTGCACTATAAACAAAAATAGAGAGACAATGTTGAAAAAAATTCAATATTTTTTACTTTTTGCTAAATAAATTTCCACAGTTTAGGCTGATACATATTCTTCTACATATTATTGGTAAAAAAAACGCAATAAGCATATATTGATTGGTTTGCGCAAAAGTTATAGCATCTACAAAATAGGGGATAGATTTATTGCATTTTATTTATTTTTTAGTTTTTACTAGTAATGGCGGCGATCTGCAATTTTTATTGTGACCGTGACATTGCGACAGACATATCAGACACTTTTGATAAATTTTTGGGACCATTCACATTTATATAGCGATTAGTGCTATAAAACTGCACTGATTACTGTGTAAATGTAACTGACAGGGAAGGGGTTAACACTAGGGGCGCTGAAGGGGTTAAATATGTTCCCTAATATGTGATTGTAACTGTAGGGAGAGGGGACTCACAAGGGGAGGAGACAGATGTGTGTTCCTCTGTACTGGGAACACAGCATCGGTCTCCTCACCGCTGACAGGACATGGATGTATGTGTTTACACACACAGATCCACAGTCCTGCCGTGATTGCGGGCAATCGCGGGTGCAAGGCGGACATTGAGACCGCCGGGCACGCCCACCGGGTCCCGAGCAATGCCGCTGCGCACGTGCCCCCTAGACGGCCGGGAAGCCCAGGACATTGTATGACGTCAACCCAGGATGGGAGATCCCATCTGTGGATGTCATTTGATGATGGGTGGGATGTGAAATGGTTAAGGATGTACTCCCTATATATTACTCCTATACTAACCTGTGCCAGTGTCCTGTTGACACTTTTCTTTAAAAAACTAAATTTTCACCTTTTTACATCCTTTGCTACCTAAAAGTGCTGCTGATGTCCTGCAGCCTTTCTACAATAACCCAAGCCAGGTTCCTAGGCAACAGCAGGCTCCACAGAAAGGGACATAACGTGCACCTGACCTCTCATCTGCCAGGGTCATTGTCATCTGCCACAGTTACTTGCTTCCTACCCAGGCTTGCCACTATTTATTGTAAAATGTGTCCCAATCTTGAAGGTTGAAGTGAGACAGACAGTGGATGCAGATCCTCACTGTAGCTACGGCCCTGCATAGTTGAACTGCTTAAAGTGAAGGTTCACCCTCAAAAAAAATTCTGACATCACACGGAGTCGCACCATCCTACCGACAGAATGCCGGTGTTTTTTTTTATTTTCTCAGCACATACCTCTTAATCACGATTTTGACCTCACGGCAATCCCACGGGAGTGGGCGTTCCCAAGCACTGCCTGTGATTGACAGGCTTCCGAACGGCGCATTCTGCTCGTCACAGGTTGCCGAAAAAACCCGAACGTCGGTGCGGCTCTATACGGCGCCTGCGCACCGACGTTCGGGTTCTGTCGGCAACCTGTGACGCGCAGTATGCGCCGTTCGGAAGCCTGTCAATCACAGGCAGTGCTTGGGAACGCCCACTCCCGTGGGATTGCCGTGAGGTCAAAATCGTGATTAAGAGGTATGTGCTGAGAAAAAAAAAAAACACCGGCATTCTGTCGGTAGGATGGCGCGACTCTGTGTGATGTCAGAATTTTTTTTAAAGGGTGAACCTCCACTTTAAGACCCCTTTCACACTGAAGCTGCTCCTACTGCTGCTGGTTCTCCAGTTTGAAAGCCCTAGGGCTTTCACACTGGAGCGGTGCGCTAGCAGGATGGGAAAAAAGGTCCTGCTAGCCACATCTTTGGAGCGGTGAAGGAGCGGTTTGTATACCGCTCCTTCACCGCTCCCGCCCATTGTGGTTTTAACCCTTTCTCAGCCGCTAGCGGGGGTAAAATCACCCCGCTAGCAGGCGAATAGTGCCACGAGATCAGCGGTAAAGCGTCGCTAAATATATTGGTGCTTTACCGCCACCGCACCTCCCGCCCCAGTGTGAAAGGGACCTAACAGCTATTTCAGCAAGAGAAGTGAGCTGCTGAGCAGGAATAATTTAATAGACTGATTCAAGCAGCACTGCAATGTGGGAAGTTTTATGGGACGGGTGTTGCTGGCACAAATGAAAAAAACAAAATTGTGCTATATTAATGGGTTTGATGCAATCAAAAAAAAGTACAAGACACTCTATGGTGTCTCGTCCAGGATGAAATAAGTGTAATGTATGGATTGCGCTACCCTGGTGGTTGGTCTATATCCACTTAGTTATGGGCAATAATTGTGATTATTGGCCCCTATATATATCACCCCTATTGACAATCCACCAAACATATATATGTATATGAATGTGTACCGAGTGCTCACATGTAAATATTCCTCTCAGGACAGTGTAAAAAACATATACATATAATCTGTGGGTGTTGTCACAGACAGGACATACATTTCTGCCTTGTTTAGACAATACACCAATTGTTATTAGGCGTCGGCTGCAAAAGTAGCCAGAAAAGGTCTAAGGGCGTTGGAAAACTTCAGCTGTTCAGAATGAGGCAATTAAGGCCTCTATAAGTAATCCAGAGGATTACCACTGATTTGCTGCATCCTGAGGCTTTCTGAGTGAAGGAGAGCAGTAGCTGAAAGTCTTCTGAGGAGGTGAGGAGGTGATTGATTTTTCTGTGTGATAAAAATCAAAAAGAGACTATTGTTTTTCTGCTGTATGACCAGCAGTGTCTGCCCAGCACTAGGCTGTGCCAGACTCCCTAGATAGGTTCCTGTGTGGTGAAGGTAGACGCCCCAAGTGGCCAGGGTTTATTTTATGTTTGATTTTGTTTATGCTGTTTGGATGCTTGCACTTGTTTCCAGCAAGATGGAGGAATAAACCAAAATCTTTGTTTTCAACCGTCTTCGACTGCCTGTCTGTATAAATTCAGTGTGTAGTGAACCTATCCAGGGGGTCACACACCCCGCTACCAAGCTAACCCCTTACAATAGTGATAACAAAAAAAATTGTATAAAGTATATATATGTGATAAAAATGTATATATATGAAAATTGAATAGAGGTCTTCTAGATTTATCCTCTTCCTTTTAAAGTCCCAATATGTTAACCAGGTGCTCATAAGCAATCAATGCTTCTCCTGTGAAGTGTTAAAACACAACGTGATTTCACCACTTCCGTGATAGTCCAGTCACCGTTAAGAATGGCCACTCACCAGATTGCATTTAATAAATGCATTTGTTTCTTTCCCAGGACAATCACTCCTCTTTTGCGTCTCCACAAATGTCAGGTGTCTTGGGTATATTAGTATGGTCTCTTTTTCTCTATAAAAACTCACAGAAAAAGAGTGCCCCTCATTGTGCACTATGTAAAAAAATGTATTATTTAAAAACAAAACATATATTGCACTCACATTTGGTTGTGCCCGTATGCCGGCACCAAGCTTCTTCAACCGTGTATGCAAACATATGAAGGACAAAAAGCTGTTCCTCTCTCGTGTTCCCCCTACGCCTGTCTTACAGTCAGCGTGTTGTTCTGTAGATATCAGCAGCCTCTACGCGTTTCGCAAGGTATATTGCATCCTCAGGAAGCATGTGGGAAGTTTAGTCCACAAAAGAGACACTCTACTGTAAGCAAAAGCTTTTGTACTGCATTTCTCAGAGAGAGATTGCCAGAGAGGAAAGAGCTGCATTTTCTCAGGCTGTACAGGACACAGCTTCCTCTGGCCATGAAGAGGACCAGAGAGTGCACATCACTGTCCAGTGTGCACCATCACTACTGCATAATGGCGGCCTGATTTGGATTCAGAGTGCTGAGTTCAAGGTGCCGACAGCCAGAATCACCTGGGTGCAGAGCAGAGAGTGGACTAATTGCTGTATGTGATCTGATGGTGAGCTGTAATATCACTGGAACTAGTGAGCTGCTGTGGGGATTTACTATCTGCTGCTAAAGAGACTGAGACCTTTAGGAACTGATTATACAGCCATTTAGTAGCCTTATTGCTGCCTGCAGGCTTGACTGGGACTATTCCCATGTGCACCAATGGTACAACTGGGCCCCAAAGCTAGCTGGCTGAAATGTTAGGACTAAAGACTGTGGCCCAGATTCACAGAGAGCACGGCGCACGTTACGCCGCCGTAGAGTAACCCATGTACGATACGCCGAAGCAGCGCAGAGAGGCAAGCATGGAATTCAGCAAGCCCGTGCTCCCAACGCTGCGTGTTTTTTTTTCATGACATGAAAAACAGTCGTGTGTATGCGGCATTATAATATATTATCTATCAGACCATGTCTGAACCTACCATATGTATGCTCATTTATGCTCAAACCATAATTTATTGTAATCCATATCAATACATTGAGTTAGTTACTACTAAACAATCTAGAGCAGGGATATGCAATTAGCAGACCTCCAGCTGTTGCAGAACTACAAGTCCCATGAGGCATAGCAAGACTCTGACAGCCACAAGCATGACACCCAGAGGCAGAGGCATAATGAGACTTGTAGTTTTGCAACAGCTGGAGGTCCTCTAATTGCATACCCCTGATCTAGAGTCTGTTCCCAGATAATAATTGCAGTCCAGTTAAAAGTTTTCACATGTGTCCCTATAAGAGCTTGCAGTAACTTTCATTCAACCAGGTGTGTCAGTGGGGCTGAGGTTGTTCTTGGAGCCGAGGTGCAGAACAGAGAACCCAAATTACCAAGTGTCTCCTGCTGGGATAGTGCTATATGTGTATTCTCCAAGATGCACTTAACCATATGGGTTAACCTGGTATCACTGCTCTGCATCAACTCAAGGCTGTTCAACCCAGAGGATTTCATGTCTTTAACTCCTAATATAAAGTAATGTTCTTTTGTATACACCAAGGTTACACTAGTTCTTTATATAAACATCTCTGGTAATAGACAATTTATTTTCTAAATCAAGGTCCTTTACTGACAAACTTGTAAGCTGCATATACATTTCACATTATTCTTCAAACATCTTCCATATACTTGTAAAGTCCATTACATTGGCTCCCCGCTGCTGTCAATCAAATCCAGCATACACTCGGCGGCTATGTACGCTGAGTGTATGACACGGAAGCCCGCCCGCAAGGTAACCCCCTCGGGAGAGAGCTTCCCAGAGGGGGCTAGCTATTGTGGGGAGAAGCTGCGAGAGCCGCCGTGGGACCCCAGAAGAGGACGATTGGGGCCACTCTGTGCAAAACTAACTGCACAGTGGAGGTAAGTATGACATGTTTGTTATTTATTTTTTTAAACACAAACCTTTAGTACCACTTTAAATCTCACATACAATTTCAGTGATAGGGTTTACAATTACTTTAACTTTCTGAGAGGAACTATACAGAAAACCAGCACTGATAACACACAGGTGGGACCTTCTTTCATGTATAATACAAATTGCAAGAGGTGTAGGGTCTGACTAATCCTGTTAATCTGGAGTGTTTGTAAATCCAGATAAGTAGAAATACTAAAATTATACCATCCAGTGGCAAATACTAGGCATCCTAGGAGAACAAAGGCGCAGGAGAGTAATATTGTAAATATTTTACCTAGCAATTGCTTCTAGTGATGAAAGACATACTGATGGAGGATTTCATGATGCTTAGGAACTTAAATATTATAATCCAGCAATAAAAATGCACAGCCAGAAGAAAAACAGACTTCATCTCCTGCTGGTAACGGTTTTACATACTTTAAAGAAATGCATGTGTAAGGACGTCATTGACATAAACATCCCAGATTGCTGTAGATGTATTAATGCCTGTAGGAAAAATCTAATTTCTTGAGCCACTATAGTTTATTACATAGGAAACATTTGTGAGGGTTTATGACCTATACGGTTATGATAATCAACATTTACCAACCACAACTATGTTATCATAGCCTGACTTGGAATTATATTCCTAGATATTGATATATCAGGAGCTACTTGTAGCACTCACTGCCCAGTTATGCACAATAAAGGAACATTAAGTATCTGCAATGTTAACTGGTTTATTACTGCTGCTCTGTCCTTCAGCTATTTGTCTGGGATTGATTTGTCTGTGAAATATGGTTTGTTAGTTACAGACTAAGGCCAGGCAAATGCTAATAAAACCACCACTTAATCAATGCTAAAGTAATTTTAAAACTATGCTACCTGTATTTGTCAGTTATACTTTACTTATTAAAGGGCCAGTCTACTTAAAATAGTAGATTTTAATTTGGTTGTAAAAATCCTGGAATTCTAGATATGGCGAAGCATATTGCACATCACCTGCCTTCTTAAATGCAACACTTTGGGCTTCAGTTTTTTGTATTTTGTGTAGCCACGCCCCAAAAAGTGGTGGGGCGTGGCTACACAGCAACAGTAAAACAGTGACTCCATGTGTACGAAAGAAGATACGAGGAGATCGCAACACCTGGCATGTTTGGATTTTTAACAAGGCGATTTTAAATCTTTTATGATGTAAGTGCATGACTTTTAATAAACCAATTACCATAAGGTGTTTTTACACTATTGGAGGCTCTGTCTCAATTTCTATCCCCACATGTGGAGAGTGTCTTTATTAATCTGGCGTGAGATTGGTGTGTACAAGCGACCCTTTAATAACATGAGAGTGGATGGCAACAGCATCGGGTGAGCTTTATTCTTAAGGAATTGGAATTGGCACACATCACTTTGGTGAAGGACTTTGTTAGATCAACAAGATTTTGGTTTACTATCTTTTCATCACTTTAAGTTGGACTGCATTACCATATTGATTTGCATATGTTGGAGTATATATATATATTTTTTTGATATGCCATATGGACACTTTAAATTATGTATGGGTGTTTTATGTTGATCATTTCACAATGCTAATATTTAGGAGATTTGTAGATTAATTAAGTGCCTTACTGTGGAAATATTTTTCGCTCTATCTTTTTTACATTGACATTTGTCTCACCTAATTTGCAAATATATTTAGGTTACTGGAAATAAGTGACTGACATACAAGCTATGACTTCTCCCCAGCTGCCATTTTGGGCAGGCCTTACAGGTCAAAATGTCCTTACCTGGTGTTAATATTTATAAATCTTGATAGCCAGTTGTATTATGTGTATTTAGGAATGCATCAAAATTGTTTTTTTTTTTTTTTAGAAAGCAGCTTTGTTTGACAACTTTGGAAGGATTTAATGGATTTGCCTTCTCTTGTCCCGAGTCAACAACTCTGAGTTAGACCTGATCTTTTTACTATGAATATGTTTAAATCATTGTTTTATATATTTAAATGGCTACAGCTCTTTATTGTGTTTTGTATTTAGTTTAGCTGCTGACCTTGTTTGTTGTAACTATGGATGAGATGCAGGTACCTGGATTTAGTTCAAGTTGAGTTTGGCGAAAATAACTGAAGTTTTAGTGCCGAATATGAAATCAGTGTTAAAAAACTGTAATGGCAATTTTCTAGGATAATAGACAGAGGATTGTCAAACGGCATGGGGACTGGGCACAACCCTACGAAACATATACTATAACAAAGAAAATTAAAAAATTATTATATTTATTGGGAAGCAGCGATTTTAATAATGCCTAAAGGGTAATATTAAAAATGCAAATTTCCATTAAACAACATGCCTGGGGGGTTCTCTTAACTTGCCTCTGAAGTTATGTGATGTCTACAACCTACTAGAGCAAAACTGACATTTACAAAGGACACAAACATGGCATTTAAATTGCCGTTAAATGACAGCTCTCATACACTTACTTAAACTTAAAAAGACTGAGGTTGCCTAGAAAATAATACCTGATAATTATCCTTAATTATGGTATGAATGTCAAGGAGCACCCTACACAAAAAAAAGTCTTTGATAAAAAAAAAAAGCCCCAACATGTAAATCTATAGTCAATCACGTTGTCCGGTAAATCACATCCTTGACAATCACAATAAACAACACCTGCTGACTCGCAAAAAAAAAAGGCAACCGACAGATACGTCTAATCCCATCCCTTTATTGCCTGACCCACTGCTAAATGTAAACAAAGGGGTGAGGTATACCCAGTGATATCATTGCCCAAATATGGCCATGTGGTCATATTTAACTGCTTCCTGACCAGCCAGGACAAGTGTCGTTCTAGGAGGGAGGACGTATCTGTACATCCTCCTAGAACTGCGCCTCGTGTGCACCCCGGATCACCAATCTAAGTACCAACGGCGGTGCTCGACCTAGTACCATGTGATCATTGTGACCAATCACATACGCAGTAGTTAAAATAGCTGCCATTCATACAGGCATTCAGAACTACTGTGATTTCTGTGATTGGTGCAGTGTCATTATGGTGACATATGTCCGCTGTGACAGTGATTTTGTACAATAGTTTGGCTGCTCTGATATCACAGTATGTCACCACCACAGCAGTACATGTCACCAGACCAGTGCTGCTAGCCAGTGTTCCAAATCACCACACACAGTCAGTGTCTCAATCACTGCTAGCCACTCACCGTGTCCCTTATCACCGCCACACCACTCACAGTGTCCCCGACTCACTGCCACACCAGTCATATTGCCTGATTTACTGCCACACCAGTTGTATAGAGCCTGATCATCGCCACACCAGTCATTTTGTCTCTGATCACCGCAACACCAGTCCCAGTGTCCCTGATCACTGCCACACCAGTCGTTTTGTCCCTAATCACTGCAAAACCAGTTGTAGTGTTACCACACCAGTGTAAGCCAGCAACAGTGTCGCTGATTGTCGCCACACCAGTTCCAGTGTCTCCTGACCAGTGTGTCAGCAGCAGTGTTCCTGATTGCTGCCACACTAGCCCCCAGTGTCTCCAGACCAGTGCAGCCAGCAACAATGTTCCTAATTACCTCCACACCAGTGCAGTGTTGCCTCTGTCTGTCGCCTGTACTGACCATGGCCTGTTTATTGTCTGTGTTTCTGCCTGTTGCCTGGACCGATCCTTTGCCTGTTTGCTGACCATGTCTCTGCCTGCAGCCTAAACTAACCCATTTGCACATCTGACTGACTATACACCTGAGAGACAACAGTCTCAGCCCATCTCCTGTGGACAACTGCACTCCTGGAACCACAGGGACTCTTTTTTTCTTTCTGAGAAACCTGTCTTCCTGGTCAGTGGACATGGCATTCCTTGGAGCAGCCATGTACCACTAGGTAGCTTGGCTTATAGGAAGTGGGACTGTTATAGGTAATGCTACACTGAGAGGCAGCCATTACAGCACATTGGTTCTGTTGATCATTTGGCTGATTGGTTGATTTGTGTGATATGCAAGATACAATGTCTGGTATATAATCAGTTCAGACAGTGAAAAGTTTCATACATGTGGTATCGCCATATTTATAAGGAATAGTAGAATGTGTTTTTATGTGTAATTCTAAGTATGTCCATGCTTATTAAATTATATATAACTGATAGTCTGCAAATTTAACACGCCCACACTGACTCCCAGTGTGGGTGAGATACAAGATACCTGTTACGGAACCATGAACCAGACGTACAACAAGAGATAAGTGAAAATAAGAAGGCTTTATTGAAAATCAAGCTGTAAAGCAAAAGTCCAACGGATGGTGAAACCAGAGGTCAGGAACCAGAAGAGTAGTCAGACGAAGCCAGGATCAGGAACCAGCAGGGAAGTCAGACGAAGCCAGGATCAGGAACCAGCAGAGAAGTCAGACGAAGCCAGGATCGGAACCAGAAGCAGCAGCAGTCTTAGAAGCATGTGCACACAGGAGGACCAAGCAAGGAACTGAAGTCACAGACCTCCTATATATGTGAGCCAGGTATCCAGCTCCTCCCAGTGGGAAGGAGGAGCCGCAGGGTGGGAGGCTACAAGAGACCTAGAAACCAAGATGGCCGCCAGCACATGTCAAACGAAGGAGACAGGAGAGAGGTAAGACCATGACAGTACCTCCCCCTCAAGGGCCCCTCCTCCGCGGTGCAAAAAACGGTTTCTGAGGGAAGCGTGTGTGGAAGGCTCGGAGCAAGGCAGGAGCATGGACATCTGCGGAGGGAACCCAGGAACGCTCCTCAGGACCATAACCACGCCAGTGGACCAAAAACTGCACCCGACCGCGAACCAGGCGTGAGTCCAGGATATTGCTCACCTCATACTCCTCGTGATTGCCCATTTGGACCGGACGAGGCCGAGGAACCGAGGAAGTGAAGCGATTGCACACCAGTGGCTTCAACAGGGAGACATGAAACACGTTGGAGATCCGCATGCCAGGTGGAAGCGCAAGGGCATAGGCTACCGGGTTTACCCTGCGAAGCACTCGGAAGGGACCAACAAAGCGAGGAGCCCAGCTTGGGAGTGGGCACCTCGAAGGTTGAGGTTGCGGAGTGGACAACCATACACGGTCTCCGACCTGGTAGGAAGGAGCTGGCGCTCGTCTGCGATCAGCTGGAGTTTCTGGCGCTGGCAGAGACCTCAAGGGACCTCTGGATCTGTACCAAGAAGCACGTAGAGCAGAAAGGTGATCCTCCCACAGCCGGAATATCCTGGGGAGAGAATGCCTCCGGTAACACGGAGGTTGGAACCCATAATTGGCATGAAGGGAGACGTCCCAGAGGAAGAGATCACAGCCGTGTTCCTGGCAAACTCACGCCCAAGGCAGGAGGTCAACCAATTGTCCTGGTGATCGGAGACATAGCAACGAAGGAATTGCTCCAAGGCCTGATTGGATCGTTCTGCGGCCCCATTGGACTGAGGGTGGGTAGGCCGAGGAGAAGGAGAGATGAATCCCCAACTGGGAGCAAAAGGCGCGCCAGAACCTGGACACAAACTGACTCCCCGATCCGACACTATCTCTTTGGGCAAACCGTGCAACCGGAAGACCTCCGGGCAAAAATCGTGGCCAACTCTTGTGCAGAGGGTAACTTCTTGAGAGGAACACAGTGGCACATTTTGGAAAACCGATCCACAATCATGAGAATGACCGTATGGCCTCGGGATGCAGGGAGGTCCACAATGAAATCCATCCCCAGGTGAGTGACCATGGCGCTCCCCGGTGGCTATGGGTGCAGCAGGCCCAACGGAAGGTGCCGAGGGACTTACTTTGGGCACAAACAGAGCATGCCGCTACATATGCGGCGATGTCGGAACGTAGGGAAGGCCACCAGAACAGACGTTGAAACAGCCAGGACAGCTGATTCTTACCAGGATGCCCGCGGTCTTGGAGTTATGGTAGGTTCGCAACAACCGAGTGCGCAACTCCTCAGGCACAAAACATCTGCCGTTGGGTGTCCAGAGGGAGCACCAGACTGAGCCGCCAAAATCTGCTCACCCAGGGGAGAGGTCAGGCTGGTGCGAATGGCGGCCAGGATCTGATTCGGAGGTATGACCGAAGTCGGTATAGATTCCTCCCTGGACAGCTCGGAGTACCTGCCGTGATAAGGCACTCCGCCTGATGTTCTTGGAACCCAGGTAGGTAGGAGACCACGTAATTAAACGTGACAAGAACAGAGCCCATCTGGCCTGACGTGGTGTCAATCTCTTGGCCTCAGAAAGGTAGTCAGATTCTTGTGGTCCGTCAGGATGAGAACCGGAACCACCGAGCCCTCTAGCAAGTGCCTCCACTCTTTGAGAGCCTGCACAATGGCCATAACTCCCTGTCACCAATCTGATAGTTGCACTCCGCGGATGACAGTTTCGGGAGTAAAACCCACAAGGAAGCAGCGGACCCTCTGGTGTCCTACGCTGAGACAGAAGGGCGCCTACTCCCGTCTCGGACGCGTCCACCTCGAGGACAAAGGGCAACCCAGGTTGGGATGAGACAGAATCGGAGCTGACACAAAGGCGGATTTTAGGGCCTCAAAAGCCCGGATGGCCTCGAGCGGCCAGACTGGAATTACTTGCCTTCCTGGTCAGATCCGTGAGAGGCTTGGCCAGCATGGAGAAGTCCCTGATGAACTTCCGATAATAATTGGCGAAGCCAAAAAACGCTGCAAGGAACGAAGACCACTGGGCTGAGGCCACTGTAAGACAGCCGAACCTTCTCAGGATCCATGGAGAACCCTCAGCGGAATGATGTAACCTAGGAAGGTTACCTGGGTTCGGTGAAATTCGCATTTCTCAAGCTTACCGAACAGCTTGTTCTCTCGTAACCGTTGCAACACTCGTTTGACATCCAGAATGTGGGCCTCCCTGGATTCAGAATATACCAAGATGTCATCCAAATAGACCACCACACACATGCTGCCAACAGGTTCACGGAAAACATCGTTGATGAATTCCTGAAAGACTGCGGGCGCATTGCACAACCCAAAGGGCATAACCAAGGATTCATAATGACCGGTCCTGGTGTTAAAGGCGGTCTTCCACTCATCGCCCGCCTTGATCCTTACCAGGTTATATGCCGCCCTCAGGTCGAGTTTGGTAAAGACCGTGGCCCCTTTAAGGCGATCGAACAGCTCGGAAATCAAGGGTATCGGGGTAAGCGTTCTTCTTGATCGTGATGCGATTGAGACCCCTGTAATCGATGCAAGGCCTCAACTCACCGCCCTTCTTTTTCACAAAGAAAAATCCAGCCCCTGCGGGGACGAGGATTTGCGAATGTGACCACGGGGACAGCGCCTCCATCACGTACTCCTCCATGGCCTCATTCTCCGCAACCGACAGTGGATAGACCTTGCCGCGAGGAGGAACGGCACCAGGTGCGGAGGTAGGGCAACTGCGCGTACCTTATCGAATACATCCCGGTACTGCTCGTATTCAGGAGGCAACAGAGAGTCCGGAGGAAGTACACAGCAACTTGACAGGCCATGATGCACTTAGCCCCACACTGTGGTGACCATGAGAGGATCTCGGCCCGATCTCCAGTCAAAAGTCGGATTATGCTTCTGGAGCCAGGGGTACCCCAAGACCACGAGTAGTGTGGAGACGAAATAACTTGGAAGCAGACCGACTCTCTGTGAGCGGCACCAATGGCTACCCCACTGGAAGGGTCTCATGAGTCACGTGTGACGTTGGAGGGGTCTGCCGTCTATCGCCTCTAGAGCCAGCGGGGAACCTCGAGCCTGTAGAGGAATGGAATTGGCGGCAGCGAACTCACTATCAATGAAAAAACCACCAGCACCAGAGTCCACCAACGCCTGGGTCGTCACCGAGCCCCCGACCCAGGAGAGGACAACAGTGATCAGTGGTTTATCAACACGGGAAACCGGGGACGAGGAGACTCCACCCAAGATCTGCCCCCGACAGGATCTCAGGTGCGAGCGTTTCCCGGACGGTTCGGACATGCCAACCGAAAATGCCCATCGAGACCACAGTACATGCATCGGCCCTCGCGTCTCCGGAGTACCCTCTCCCCCTCGGACAAGCGAGCAAACCCCAGCTGCGAGGGTTCACCCCCAGACAAGTCAACCCCAGGAGGCAAGGGAGGAGAGGGAGGCACGGGTGGGACAGCAAACTTAGGCGCCAAACTGTTAGGAGGCCTCCGCAGGCACTCCTTAAAGGAAGGTCTCTCCCTGAGTCTGGTGTCAATCAAAATCAGGAAAGAAATAAGAGCCTCGAGCTCCACTGGTAGGTCCTTAGCTGCAACCTCATCCTTCAAGGCATCCGAGAGACCATGAGAGAAAGCAGCGACCAGGGCCTCATTATTCCAACCTACCTCTGCTGCCAGGGTACGAAACTCAATGGCGTATTCGGCTACGGATCGTGAACCCTGTCTGACGGACATAAGGAGCTTCGCAGCAGAGGCGGCGCGAGCCGGCACATCGAATACCTTCCGAAGAGAAGCAACAAAACCGGAAAACTCGGCAACCACCGGATTGTTGTTCTCCCATAAAGGACTGGCCCAGGACAAGGCCTTGTCAGAGAGCAGCGAGATCAAGAACCCCACCTTTGATCTCTCAGTGGGAAAGGCATGTGGCAGCAACTCGAAATAAATGCCCACTTGGTTAAGGAAACCTCGGCACTGAGTTGGCTCTCCCCCAAATCGCTGTGGAAGGGGGGCAGAACCGGACATACCCCGAAACACCGCAGGCGCAACATCAGGTGTCGGGGTAGACTCTGGCGCAACAACCGGAGCGGCAGTAGGAGCGGGCCCAGGAGCGACAACCGACCCATCGGCAACGGGAGCGACATGAACCGTGCGTTCAAGCAGGGTTTGCAACGCCACGGCGAACTGACCCAACAGGGACTCCAGCTGATCAAGTCTGGCAACCAGCGTGGGTAGCGAGGATGGCTCTGTACCGTCAAAATTCATGGCTTGGTCCTAATGTTACGGAACCATGAACCAGACGTACAACAAGAGATAAGTGAAAATAAGAAGGCTTTATTGAAAATCAAGCTGTAAAGCAAAAGTCCAACGGATGGTGAAACCAGAGGTCAGGAACCAGAAGAGTAGTCAGACGAAGCCAGGATCAGGAACCAGCAGGGAAGTCAGACGAAGCCAGGATCAGGAACCAGCAGAGAAGTCAGACGAAGCCAGGATCGGAACCAGAAGCAGCAGCAGTCTTAGAAGCATGTGCACACAGGAGGACCAAGCAAGGAACTGAAGTCACAGACCTCCTATATATGTGAGCCAGGTATCCAGCTCCTCCCAGTGGGAAGGAGGAGCCGCAGGGTGGGAGGCTACAAGAGACCTAGAAACCAAGATGGCCGCCAGCACATGTCAAACGAAGGAGACAGGAGAGAGGTAAGACCATGACAATACCACAATTCACCATCACTTGCTATTAGCAGGAGGATTTTTTTTTATGCTTGATTTACTTGAAACTATGTTAGTGCAATATTTTGTTTTTATGTGCCAAGCATGAGAGTGCAAGGTATCGGTGAGTGTGTTTCTTAAGGGGAGCGGACTATATTTTGTGTCACTGTTGACACAGGGACTTTCACTTATCACTGGGTGTTATTTTATAGTAACTATTGACTGTTATTATTTAGTGTATAGCCTGTACCCATGTACCCATGTAACCAATAAAGTACTTTTATTCACGAGCATCCGAGTTTCCAGCCCTTTTTCATTCAAGTATTGTATTTGTGGGGCCTGAACGTCCTGGCTAGAGCACCGGATCACAGTTCGTGGACTTCTATATTGGCAGTGGAGCTGGGGTAACATTTTGTTTCTATTATTTAAAGTACTTTGATATCAGCGCCACTATTTACTTTTAGGTATAGGGTAAATACAGTTGTCATGCTTATTAAATTGACAACTTTGTGTAAAAAAAATGTTTTATTTTCTTTCTGCATTTTTCAAAAACGTGTGTCAAAAAACAAGGTCTTAAAAAGACTCACCATCCCTTTAGAAAATATCACAGGGTGGTTTATTTTCAAAATGTGGTAATTTTGTGAGTATTTCCACGGCTCTGGGGCTCTAGGCCCCCCAAAAATGTGATAGGTAGTCAGGAAATTAGATGCATAATTTATCCCTCTAGAACACCTGAAGGTACTCCTTGGATTTCTGGCCCCTCTCTGTGGTCAGGCTGTGAAAACATCAGACATGTGGTATTGCCATACACAGGAGAAGTAGCCGTATGTGTTTTGGGGAGAAATTCTAAGTATGCCTATATTTTGTATTAGAAGTATATTATTATTTGACAACTTTGTAAAATAATACATTTTCATTTTCTTTCCTGAATTTTCCAAAAACTTTTTGCAAAAGGTTACATTTTCAAAAGACTCAATATGCCTTCCAGAAATACCTTGTTTTCTTTCCCAAATTGGGTCATTTTGTGCATGCTTCCACTGTTCTGGTGCTACAGGACCACCAAAAATGTGATAAGTATTCTGGAAATTAGATGCATAAAAAAGACCCTGGAGCCTTTGAAGGTGCTCCTTAGATTTTGGGCCCCTCTATGTAGCTAGGTTGTGAAAAAAATCCCACACGTGTGGTACCTCCATACTCAGGAGGCATAGCAGAATGTGTTTTGGGGTGTAATTTTAAGTATGCCCATGCTGTGTGTGAGGAATAACTGAAAACATTTCCTCCCAGGACAGAGAAACAGGGCAGGTTGGTGACCTCTCTTATGTCTGCTGCAGTTAAGCAATGTAGCTATGGTCACCTCTCTGCCCCCAGCCTATGACTGGACAGGGAAGTAGCAGTAGCAGTCTGATAAGCTTACCTGTCTGTCACTCTTGAGGTCATCATGACCCTTTTCAGCACAGGCACATACAGCAAAGCTGTGTGGTGAGGTGGTCAATCTTTATATCTGACATGTTCTTTGCCTCTCACATCAATTAGCACGTTCTTGTTTACAGTCAATAAAAGTATTAATTTAGTTATTTATTCAATTAATACTATCAGATATAAAGGTAGACCAAATCTCTGCACAGCCATTCTTGAGAAATATAGACGATTTCTGTTGAACGCATTCAAAGTGATGCTGTGCTTCATGCAAGTCATCAAAGTGATAGCACATCAAGGGAGTATTGGTTTCAATACAGTGTAATTGCAGTCAGCCAGGGCATCCGCATTTTTTGAGATGGGAATGAGGGACACCTATCAGCAAAAGTATGCAGGCATAGGACACACCCCTTGGCATGCCCCCTTAAAGGAGAATTGTACAAAAAAACAAGAATGGTGAAACCCACAAGTGCTTTTTTTAGCACTACTATTCTTTTATATTGGCTTTTTGAAGTTACAATTGCAGCAATTTAGAGATAAGTTGAAAGGTTTAGCGCTGTAAAACCCTTTTTGATAGATATAAAGGGCATTTTATATACATCTATATAGATCAGACCAAAATGAGGGATAAATGGGGAGGAGTGAGGGACAGAGGGACTTTGCTCCAAACCAAGGACAGTCCCTCGAAATCAGGTACAGTTGGGAGCTCTGGCATAAGTATGGGCTTCTCAGGGGAAATCAATGTGGCCAGGGTTATGCTACCATTGACTTTAAGGGAACGATGAAGGGGATGCAAAAAAAAAGAATCAATATATTTTTTTTTAAATCAGCAATTTTTTTTTTTTTAAATCGGAATTAGAGAATTGCGATGTGCAGTATACTCATGTAAATATTAGAAAAAGGGTGCCATGTATGCTTTAGGGAGAACTCCAATAAATTCCTCTGTGATTAACATACAGGTAGTTAGCAGAATCTTACCAATAGGACACATACAGTTATAAAAGCACCTTTTTAATACAGTGTTGAAAGGTAAGGTCCTCAGTCGTTGTTTTATTGCTGTATGTGTCCCCAATGAGGAGATTTCTGCCCTTTCTTGTGTGTTCAATATCCTTCTAGAACAGGAAGCTATTTTGGTGTTTTCACTAACACTGTATAAAGTATATTTTTTCTCCCACATGGCGTAGACCTCACTGTAAATAAAGTAATTCCTATTGTTAATATTAGTATTCTTATAATTTTAGGTATTGAAATGAACAGAGCTAAACCTGTGCTCTGCTATGCAATGCTGGATGACCTGAAGATGCAATTTATTTGTTATTTCACCCCATCTTGATGCAAATTGTGGAAATGTTAGCAATATTCAGCCCCAGAAGATGGTAATGCACATAGATACAGAAGATAAGAACTGTTCTTCATGTAACTAAAGACAGCATTCACTCATGGTTAGGAAAAGCAGCAGGAAGTGCTTATTAAAGGTAATCTACAGGAGTTGAACAATATTATCAAGCTGAGCTACATGAGCTTCTCTTTGAGTATTTTTCTGAGCAAGGATTTTCCATGTTACTGTATTTCCATGGATTCTGAAAAATGAATAAAACATACCTATCTGGTTCGTGTTAAACAACACTTCCCTACACATATTTTCTTTACCAGTATTGTATTTGTAAATTGAAATCATATCCCCTCTCAAGCGTCTCTTCTCCAGAGAGAATAAGTTCAGTGCTCACAACCTTTCCTCATAACTAATATCCTCCAGACCATTTATTATCTTTGTTGCCCTTCTTTGTACTGGCTCCATTTCCAGTACAACCATCCTGAGGACTGGTGCTCAGAACTGGACAGCATACTCTAGGTGCAGCTCAGGGGTCAAGTCCTGGGGAAAAAAGTGTGGGAACTCCCACCCAAAATCCACTCCCCCACCAAAAAAAAAAAAAATGATACGCTCATATGCATATATATTTCACAGAAAATACAGTGCAACATTTATTGTAAAGTGCCAGTTTGCAAAAACAAAATAAGTTAACTTGTCAAACTAACAGAATAATCACCACAATGGGTGATGATCTTTCCCTTGCAGGGAATTTCTAACACATATATCCCCTTATATATTTACTTACAGTTCTGAAGACTTGCTCAACTTGAGTTGAAGACTTGGCTCATCCTTGAGTCAACAATCAGTGCTGTGCTGGCCTCAGGGTGCTGGCCGTGCTGGTCTCAGTACAGGCACCCCCCTTGGTGCCGAACCCCCAAGTACAGAGACTCCCAGTAGTACAGACACCCCCCTTACAGACCTCAGAACAGCAATACACAGTGCGGTGTGTGTCCTGCGCTCGTGGGCTCCTCCTTCTCTGTGGATGTAAACAGAGAGGAAGGGGAGGTAGCTTTGTTCCGCTCCGCTGAGGGACACAGACGTGGCGTGCCTTGCAACCAGGGGCGTACCTAGAGCATTTGGCACCCGGGGTGGATCCTATATCTGGCACCCCCCCCCCCCCCCACGGTAAAATGTAAAAAACACCCCACTGTGCCCCCTGTATCCTTAAATATCTCTTTGTCACTACTGTGTACCCCCTCTCCACAACTGCATCACTGGACCCCTTACATTACACAGCACTCTGGACCCCTTTACATTACACAGCACCCTGCACCTCTGGACCCCTTTACATTACACAGCACCTCTGGACCCCTTTACATTACACAGCACCCTGCACCTCTGAACCCCTTTACATTACACAGCACCCTGTACCACTGGACCCCTTTACATTACACAGCACCCTGCATCTCTGGACCCCTTTACATTACACAGCACCCTGCACCTCTGAACCCCTTTACATTACACAGCACCCTGTACCACTGGACCCCTTTACATTACACAGCACCCTGTACCACTGGACCCCTTTACATTACACAGCACCCTGCACCCCTTACATTACACAGCACCCTGCACCTCTGAACCCCTTACATTACACAGCCCCCTGTACCACTGGACCCCTTTACAATACACAGCCCCTGCATCTCTGAACCCCTTACATTACACAGCACCCTGCATCACTGGACCCCTTTACATTACACTGCACCCTGCACCCCCTTATATTACACAGCACCCTGCACCTCTGAACCCCTTACATTACACTGCACCCTGCACCCCCTTATATTACACAGCATCCTGCACCTCTGAACCCCTTACATTACACTGCACCCTGCACCCCCTTATATTGCACAGCACCCTGCACTTCTGGACCCCTTTACATTACACAGGACCTTGCACCTAAGGCCCTTTTTCGTTACACCTCGGCTCATATGATCAGCGCGTGCTGCTCACACAGCACTTGTAGACTACATGGAGGAGGGGGAAGCGGCTTTACTCTGCTCGGCTGTGTGAGACAGTCACAGCCGAGACTTATCAGAGCCGCAGCGCAGCCACGAGAAAAGGGGATTGTTGCAGCAGATGATGGGAAGGAAGAAGTTAAAACAAGAGATAGACTGTTGTTGGCAAGGAGATAGAGAGGGGGGGTAGAGAGAGAGGGGGGGGATAGAGAGGGAGGGAGGGGAAAGAGGGGGGAGAGAGAGGGAGAGAGGGGGGAGGAGAGGGGGGGAGAGAGAGGGAGAGAGGGGGGAGGAGAGAGAGAGAGAGAGAGAGAGAGAGAGAGAGGGGGGAGAGAGGGGGGAGAGAGAGGGAGAAGGAGAGGGGGGGAGAGAGAGGGAGAGAGGGGGGAGGAGAGAGAGAGAGAGAGAGAGAGAGAGAGAGAGGGGGGAGAGAGGGGGGAGAGAGAGGGAGAAGGAGAGGGGGGGAGAGAGAGAGAGAGGGGGTGAGGGAGAGAGAGAGAGAGAGGGTGTGGGGGAGGGAGGGAGGGGGGGTGGGGGGAGGAGAGGGGGGGAGAGAGAGGGAGAGAGGGGGGAGAGAGAGAGAGAGAGAGAGAGAGGGGGGGGGAGAGAGGGCAGGGTCTGGTCAGTGGAAGTGCTCACTTGGAATGGTTCCCATGGGCTGGCTCACTGGTTTCTTTAGCAGATTGTCAGCGTGGCTGCTTGTTTTTAATCTTCCCGCCCACCTCCCCTTCACAAACAAGAACACATGAGGGACGGGACTCGGGAGAAGTCTGAGGCTGCTTGTGACAGACATGCTGGAGGTGGATTGGATGAGCACACAGGAGGGGCGGAACTCGGGAGAGGTGAGTGTTTGTTGTGACTGACGACATGATCTCGATCTCAGAGCGGAAGGGAGGGGAGGGGTGGCTGCAGCTGGACAGTGAGTGTTCACACATCAGAGCGGGAGCGCCGGGTTTTGTTCTGGAAACAGCTGAGAGCCGCAAGCGCGCACGCGGGGGCTGCCGCTGCCTGACACATAACAGTTGACTGTCACGGTTCTGCTCGAGTCCTGCAAAGGGAACGACGTTCCCGCTGTGAAATAAGTGCAGGGACGTCGTTCCCACGCGTTCCCGCAGGACTCGAGCCCTGGTGCAGCTGGATCAGAGTCTTGTAGAGTGGGAGAATTATCGCTTTATCCCTGGAGTTAATCTATTTTTTAATGCATGCCAATATTCTGTTTGCTTTGTTAGCAGCAGCTTGGCATTGCATGTCATTGCT
Organism: Rana temporaria; assembly: GCF_905171775.1. Taxonomy (NCBI): domain Eukaryota; kingdom Metazoa; phylum Chordata; class Amphibia; order Anura; family Ranidae; genus Rana; species Rana temporaria. The sequence goes on from NC_053489.1 coordinate 280,564,979, forward strand.
GAGCCTATCATCTACTAGGACCCCCAGGTCCTTTTTCATTCTAGATTCCCCCAGAGGTTCTCCCCCCAGTGTAAAGATTGCATTCATATTTTTGCCCCCCAAATGCATTATTTTACATTATTTATATATTAAACCTAATATGCAATGTAGTTGCCCACCCCATTAATTAGTTCAGATCTTCTTGCAATGATTTCCACATTCTGCTGAGAAGTTATTGCCCTGCTTAGCTTAGTATCATTCTCAAATACAGAGATTGAACTGTTTACCCCATCCTCCAGGTTGTTTATGAACAAATTAAATAGGATTGGTCGCAGCACAGAACCCTGGGGGACCCCACTTCTCACCCCTAACCATTCCGAGTACTCCCCATTTATCACCACCCTCTAAACTTGCCCTTGTAGCCAGTTTTAAATCCATGTACTCACCCTATGGTCCATGTCAATGGATCTTATTTTTTACAGTAAACGTTTATGGGGAACTGTGTTGAATGCTTTTGCAAAATCCAGATACACCACGTCTACAGACCTTCCTTTATCTAAATTGCAACTCACTTCCTCATAGAAGGTTAATAGATTGGTTTGGCAAGAATGATTCTTTATGAATCCATGCTGATTACTGCTAATGATACCGTTTTCATTACTAAAATCTTGTATATAGTCCCTTATCATCCCCTCCTTGCATACTATTGATGTTAGGCTAACTAGTCTGTAATTCCCAGGTATATATTTTGGGCCCTTTTTAAATATTGGTGCTATATTTGCTTTTCTCCAGCTGGTACCATTCCAGTCAGTAGACTGTCAGTAAAAATTGGGAACAATGGTCTGGCAATTACTTGACTGAGTTCCCTAGTGCAAGCCATCCGGTCCCGGTGATTGATTAATGTTAAGTTTCCCAAGTCTAATTCTAACTCTGTTCTCTGTTAGCCATGAGGGTGCTTTCTGTGACGTGTCATGAGGATAAGCACTGCACTTTTGGTTACTAAAGCCCCCCGATTCCCTTGTGAAGACTGAGGAGAAGAATAAATTCAATACCTTCGCCATCTCCCCATCCTTTATAACCAGATATCCTTCCTCATTCTTTTTGTGGCCAATATGGTCTGTCCTCCTTTTTTTACTGTTTACATACTTAACCACTTAAAGACCTGCACATATACGTCGGAAGAATGGCACGGCTGGGCACAAGCACGTACCTGTACGTCCTCTTTAAGTGCCCAGCCGTGGGTCGCGGGCGCCCACGACCCTGTCCGAAGCTCCGTGACCACGGCCGCGGGACCAGCGGACCCGATCACCACTGGAGTCCTGTGATCGGTCCCCGGAGCTGAAGAACGAAGAGAGCTGTGTGTAAACACAGCTTCCCCGTTCTTCACTGTGGCGCTGTCATTGATCGTGTGTTCCCTGATATAGGGAAACACGATCAATGATGTCACACATCCAGCCCCACCTCCCTACAGTTAGAAACACATATGAGGTCACACTTAACCCCTTAAGCGCCCCTAGTGGTTAACTCCCAAACTGCAATTGTCATTTTCCCAGTAAACAATGCATTTTTATAGCTATTTTGGCTGTGAAAATGTGTCAAAATTGTCCGATGTGTCCGCCATAATGTCGCGGTCACGACAGATGAAGTTCTTTTTGTAACGAAACATGTCAGGAAGGACTGCTGTTGTCATTGCTACCCTAATTTTATGAGCTTGTTTTATCACTGCAAAATGTGAGTTTTTTCTCTTTTAAATACATTTTGTGTTATTTATACGGAATTATGGTATGTGCACTCCAATTTCTTCTCTTTCATACCCATCGTTTGGATATATGATATGCCCCCCTTTGGGATTTTCTGTATACCATTGTTTGGCATGAACTACTCCTGAATTGTCTGCCTGAGGTTTTTATCAAGAATACTAGATTGTGAGACATTTGCGGTGTACCCTTTCCAGTGTATCATCTATACAAGCTTGATTGGCCTAGTGGGTATATGCCCTTCTGGGTCCAATCCCTCCAGTAAGCCCCTTGTCATAAGTGGTGGTGGATCTCCTATTTTAGAAATCACCGTTGGGTTCTGTTCACTTATTCAGTCACTGGACTTCTTCCTTTTTTATTACACTATTTCTGACGCTGGTCGGATTTAATTTCCAGTGTTACTTATCCATCTGAGGATTTACGTTTTTTATTTAATATAATTTTATCACTATCAGTTGTGGTGTTGTATATTAAGTATATAAACTGTTTCATTACAATTTTTTCACTGTTAGCGCTACACTTTTTTCCACACTTTGCTAGGTGTGCCAGAGGGGCTAGGGTTCTTTGGGGTTGAGAGGCAGAGTATGGAACCAAACCAGGGGTCAAGTCCTGGGAAAAAAAGTGTGGGAACTCACCCAAGATTCCCCACCTCAAAAATACATATACTGTGTATATATGTGTATATATATATATATATATATATATATATATATATATATATATATATATATATCAGGAACGGCCCAAGACATTGTGCTGCCTGGGCCCAGGAATGAAGTGCTGCCCCCCCCCTCCAAAAAAAAAAAATATTGCCCACCAAAAGGCCCCCACATTAATTATTTTATATCATTGCAATTAAAACCCAAATTAAATTTATCAGTAAGTCAGATTTACATGCAACAGTGATGGTGGGGTTCAGACACAGCCAGGGGTGGTGGGGGTTTATACACAGCCACGGGTGGTAGGGTGGGGGGTTAAACACAGCCAGGAGTGGTATTGAGGGGCGTTAAACACAGGCAGGGGTGGTAGGGAGGGGGTTAGACACAGGCAGGGGTGGTAGAGGGTTAGACACAGGCAGGGGTGGTAGAGGGTTAGACACAGGCAGGGGTGGTAGAGGGGTTAGACACAGGCAGGGGTGGTAGAGGGGTTAGACACAGGCAGGGGTGGTAGAGGGGTTAGACACAGGCAGGGGTGGTAGAGGGGTTAGACACAGGCAGGGGTGGGGCGTCACTAGGGTTGGTGTCACCTGGTGCGGTAAGAAATGGTATCACCCCCCCCCCCCCCATTGTATTTTTTCCCATATCACACTGCATATAATGCCAATAGTAGTGCCGTTAACAACTATAAAGCAATTAGCACATTTAACTAACAATATGATATGAAAAAAATTTGAACTCCCCAGGAAATAACTACCCCCCATCCGGATCAGTACCCGTTTCAGCAATAATAGCTGCCAGTACAGTGTCAGTTTCTGCAAAAATAATTGTCAACATTGGTGTCCATTTCTACAATGATTCAAAGCATTGGTGCAGTAACTACAATAATAGCCCTGGCATTGATGGTCAGTGGCATTAATGCTTTTTTAAAGCCCTGCAGCACAAGGAGTTAATTTACACTGCAATGGATCACTAATGCAGTAGTGGCCAGTGGCTGTGTTAATGAACTCCCTTGTGCTGTATTAGTGGTCAGTGTTAGTTACCCCTTTTTATTGAAACATGAATGGGTTCATTAACACTGACACTGACCACTAATACAGCACAAGGGGTTTAATTAACTTCTACTGGGCACTACTGCATTCGAGATCAATGGCAGTATTCATTAACTAAAGTGTGGGAGGAACTCTCGCGCCTACCCAATAAACTTAGAATAAAAAGAGTGAATATATAAAGATAATGTACTGCTGCTCAATCTAATAGTGTATACATATGCGAATATGAATAACTGAAAGTGTTGATATAATGGGGTGATAAGCGCAGTAAAAGTGAGTCTGCTGTGAAACAAGGCAATGATCAGTGAACCAGACCAATCATGACCTGCATAAATCACAGTGACTGAATAAACCAAAAAACAAGAACTAACTAGCAGGTGGCCAGTGAAAAAATGCACACATAAGTAAATGACATTGCTGTGAAATAAACCAGTAAACAGTGAAAAAATGTCTCAAACATTAATACTGGTGCAAATAATGTGCAACCACAGCTAACAGCTATGGTAAAAGAACATAATTAATGCAAGTGAATAAAGTCCCAAATAAAATATTAAATGGCTGAAAATAAATGATGACGATCCTTCAGGAATCTTCCAATATAGTCTTGAATGAGGTGGGCTCACAGAGAGCTTACATTTCCAAAATAATAATTAAGCCTTGTTAACCTGGACATCCATGAGAGGTGCTGTTAAATCCACATCTAGGGTCTGGCTATGGATAGCGTCCTGTGTGATCCTCTGTGGTCAGCTGAGTACCATCGATGTCCACCAGGAGGTTTTGAAGCTGACCACAGAGGATCACACAGGACGCTATCCATAGCCAGACCCTAGATGTGGATTTAACAGCACCTCTCATGGATGTCCAGGTTAACAAGGCTTAATTATTATTTTGGAAATGTAAGCTCTCTGTGAGCCCACCTCATTCAAGACTATATTGGAAGATTCCTGAAGGATCGTCATCATTTATTTTCAGCCATTTAATATTTTATTTGGGACTTTATTCACTTGCATTAATTATGTTCTTTTACCATAGCTGTTAGCTGTGGTTGCACATTATTTGCACCAGTATTAATGTTTGAGACATTTTTTCACTGTTTACTGGTTTATTTCACAGCAATGTCATTTACTTATGTGTGCATTTTTTCACTGGCCACCTGCTAGTTAGTTCTTGTTTTTTGGTTTATTCAGTCACTGTGATTTATGCAGGTCATGATTGGTCTGGTTCACTGATCATTGCCTTGTTTCACAGCAGACTCACTTTTACTGCGCTTATCACCCCATTATATCAGTATTCATTAACTCCTTGTGCTGAATTAAACATTAACAAGTCCTGTGCACTGGAAAAGAGTCACTGCAACATATATTTTTCTCAGTCTGCCATTGCTCACTTACCCAATGCCAGCAACATGCATGTTCCCGCGCGGTACCTCTCTCTCTCTTCCTGTCCAGCCTCTGAATGACATCATGTCAGAGGCGGGGACTAGAAATAATCTGTCGGGTGCGGTGGAATGGAAATCTACTTTGCTGAATGTAGGAGTGCAGGGATCGTTCCAGCACTCGGCACCTCGCTGCAGCTCTGTGCAGGGTTTGACTTCGGCAGTGATCTGTTACTGTGTACTGATGTGCATGCCATGTTGATCTGCCATCGGGCACAGTTAAGCCTGCACTGCACGCACTGTCATCTCTTCACGCTCCCCCCCCCCCCCTCTGCCTTGGTGTCACCCGGGTGCAACAACCCCCCCCCCCCTCGCTAGCAACGCCACAGAGGAGGAGGGTGTCACATACCTCATACAGGCCAGGCTGGACTCTGATCGGCTCGGGCGGCTCGGCTAGTCCTGCAAAGGGAACGCGCGTTCCTGCTGTAAAAATAGTGCAGGGACGTCGTTCCCACGCGTTCCCGCAGGACTCGAGCCCTGAACCAAACATACTCAAGCGGCTCCTACTGGAGTCTCCTTGATGGGTTGAGGAGACTGAGCAGTCATATGTGACAAAACCTAAGAAGACGGAACAGGAATGGCTTGGTGCTCAGCAGTTTTATCGCTCTGAAGTGAGACACTAATGCATTCCAATTTCAGAATTCCCCATGCCGCCCCTGCACTCTGCTGTGCCCCCACACATAGGTGTGCGCAGCCTATTGCATTAGAGTGTGCACCCCAAAGCTCAAATACACACTACCGATCACTCACGATCTTCATTCAGAAAAGGGAAGGGGCCAGTAAATTACATACTTAACGGCCCCTTCCCCCACTTATTCTAAAACATCCCCACAGCAACAGCCATATTGGCTCACTGTTTATTAAATTTAAACAGAAAGCTATTAGTTGGTGTAAATTACCGTTTTCAGTAGTAGGGAGGGTAAACCTTATTAAAATTATATGGATGCCACAATTATTATACGCTTTACATAATGCTCCGGTGTGACTCCCTATCTCTCTAAACGGTTGAACACTATACTCCGTATGCTTATCTAAAAAAAGAGTAATGCATGCATAAAATTAGAAAACTTGCAAGAGGCTAATGCCCCGTACACACGATCGGTCAATCCGATGAAAACGGTCTGATGGATTTTTCCATCAGTTATCCGATGAAGCTGACTAATGATCAGTCGTGCCTACGCGGTCACGTAAACCACGTGCGACGGCACTATAAAGGGGAAGTTCAAATCCAACGGCGCCACCCTTGGGCCTGCTTTTGCTGATTCCGTGTTACCGCGTGTTAGTAAAAGTTTGGTTAGAGCTGATTCGCGCTTTTCAGTCTCCGTGATTTGCAGATCGTTTTCTCATGTTCAGTTTGTGCTTGTGGGTTCGTATCTGTCTTTCAGTGCTTGCAGTCAGCTCGTATCTGTTTTGCAGTGCGTTCCTGTCCGCTCGTTTTCTGTTTTTCAGTTCGTTCTTTACAGGCCTTGCTGTTCCTGGGTGCGTTCTGTTTTAAGTGCGTTCTGACCAGCCGACCGGTTTGAAGCCATGTTGGAAGTGCATTCTCATTCTCGAGTTCGTGCTGCGTATGGGCTGTCTTCTGCAGTTCATAATGTTTCCCGATCTGTGGCCGTGAACAGGGCGAGGAGGAGTTCATAGGCCAAGAATTGGTTGCACCAGCATGACTAATTTTCTTATATGCCTCTGCTTAGGGAAATCCAGGAGAATAACCCTGATGATTTCAGGAACTTTCTCCGTATGACGGACCCCGTTTTCCACCGTCTTTTGGATATTCTGTCCCCAGATATCACGAGGCAGGACACTGTGATGCTCCAAGCCATCACAGCCTAGCAGAGGCTCATTGCCACGTTGAGGTACCTGGCGACTGGGAAAAGCCTGCAGGACCTCAAGTTCTCAACAGGCATCTCCACCCCCAGGCGCTTGGGATCATCATCCCAGAGACGTGTTCTGCCATCATACAAGTGATGCAGAAGGACTATATTAAGGTAGGTTTTCTCCTTTAACATCACAATCTATTAGCTAGATTCAGAGACAGTTACGCCGGCGTATCAGTAGATACGCCGTCGTAACTCTGAATCTAACACCATCGTAAATTTAAGCGTATTCTGGAAACCAGATACGCTTAAATTAGGCTAAGTCTCCTACGCCGTCGTATCTTAGGGTGCATATTTACGCTGGCCGCTAGGTGGCGCTTCCGTTGATTTCGACGTATAATATGCAAATGAGCTAGATACGCCGATTCAGAAACGTACGTGCGCCCGGCGCATTTTTTTACGTCGTTTACGTAAGGTTTTTTTTACCGGCGTAAAGTTAGTCGAACAAATAGCTGGCCTAGCCAATGTTAAGTATGAACTTCGTTCCCGCGTCAAATTTTTTAATTTTTACGTCGTTTGCGTAAGTCGTCCGTGAATGGGGCTGGACGTAATTTACGTTCACATCGAAACCAATACACCCTTGCAGCGTACTTTGAAGCAATGCACACTGGGATATGTCCACGAACGACGCATGCGCCGTTCGTTAAAAACGTCAATCACGTCGGGTCACTAGTCATTAACATAAAACATGCCCCCCTGTTCATCATTTGAATTAGGCGCGCTTACGCCGGCCCATTTACGCTACGCCGCCGTAACTTAGGAGGCAAGTGCTTTGTGAATACAGCGCTTGCCTCTCTGACTTACGGCGGCGTAGTGTATATGCGATACGCTACGCCGCCTCAAAATTAAGCCAGTCTATCTGAATCTGGCTATATGTCTTTAATGTATGCTAATGTCTTGTATTTCTTGTATCATTCCCTAATTAACATGTTTGTAATATGCTGTGAATGTCCCCTTTGTCCCCATGTATGCTGTAAGCTTTGAATGCTCCTTTTTTGGCCTACATGCATATTTCCCTTCACTAACCTCTCCAGCATGCTATCCTAGGCCCAAACACACCTAGCCTAGTCTTTTTCAAACTTTTTATTTGTCTGTTCCATTGTAGTTCTGCCCCCCCCCCCCTTAAAATATGTCTCAGTGTCTTGTTTCTCATTCAATTTTTAATTTAGACAGAGTGCTAGAGGGATTTTTTGTTCTGGGCCCCAACTCAGCTAGAACCCCCCCATTAAAATGTTTAATGGCCCATCATAGGGGTGAGGAGTCTGATAAGTGGGCCTATTTTTTTTTTTGGTATGAAATACTCATTCAAATAAATGTTATTCTGATGTTGGACAAGGATGTCTTTTGTATTGTGATTGCAATGTTTATGTGCCAAAGTACTAATTTTTCTTTTTGTTTGACTCCACAGTTTCCTTCCACGCTACAGCAATGACAGACTGTGGCTTCCCAATTTGCCCAGCGGTGGGACTTCCCTAACTGTGGAGGGGCAATAGATGGGAAACACGTCCGCATAGTGCCGCCACCCCGTTTGGGGTCATACTATTTCAACTATAAAGGTTTTCATAGTATAAAAAAGAAAGAAGTGCAGCGCAAAATATGAAACTAGACGCGAAAAATCGCGACAATAAAACCCAACAAACTAATAGGTGAGAAAATAATTAAATGTTAGGCATGTAGTCAGTGAAAAAGTCCATCAGAGATGATCCACCAGTGTAAAGGTCCACAGTAAAAAGTGACAATCCCTCCACCACAAGTCTCTCTGGGTACTTTCACCTCCAGGAATGGACCCCTGAATTACCAGGAAGTCATGCACGCAGAAAATGAAAACGATCAACTCCTCATAATAATCCTCCCAATACAGGGTTGCTTTAAACTCCACAGAAACAGCTAGTATTTCTCCAGGCTCAGCGTGTATATACAGGGAAAAGAGGAAATAATCTAAGTGCTCACTGATTTACAAAAGAACATCGGCATTTATTTAAAATACAGGGTACTCACAAACGAACGAGTATAAACAGCATGTAGTAACTCGTGGACAAGACAGCAGGGCAGGTGACAACATGAACAGCTGCTGAACCCCCGTACATGTTACGCTCAAAGAACTTCCTCAGCGGGGCGTGGCTAGCGGCGTCACCCTATCCTCCTAATATAAGAAAAAACTTTACCATGGCAATAAGCTGAGACAAACGACAGCGGGCGAGACAGAGCGCCATAATTCCGTAGCCCTCATGTAGGAGAAACACCAGGCAAAGTTTCTCAGCTTATACACCAGGTAAAATCAAAAAATTATATTACAAATAAAAAACATCCCTCATGTAAATAAATTACTTAGAGGAAAAAATGAATTTTAAAATTATATGACACTCGGCAACTACCGAGGATCATATCGCCATCTTGTGGCTGAATGAAATAAAACCTTACATATTCCTAAAAAATATATATACCAGCGGTTCATTTAAGGTCACTCCAAATGCTGCTAAACATAATAAAATCCACTGATTAATACATAGAAATATATACAAAATATATCCTACAAGAATATATACATTTTATATACCTGAAATGAATAGACAATATTACTTTAAAAACATAAACATATTGAAATTATCAAAAATAATTCCATACAAAAGGTATTAATAAATAAAATAAAAATAAAACAAAAATCAATAAATGATCACTATCTATCAGAAATAAAACAATTATAAAATAAAATTTCATAGTATAGTGTTGATGGCGGTGGTGTCGGCACAATACGAGTTTCTGTATGTGGACGTGGGGAAGAACGGCCGGATGTCCGACGGCGGAGTATTCGCGCAGACAGAGTTTGCCCGACGTCTCCAGACTAGTGGCCTGGCACTTCCACGGGATGAAGACAATGTGGAGGGACCCCCTTTCGCTTTGGTCGCGGATGAAGCTTTCGGGCTTGGACCACACCTTATAAGGCCGTTTCCCCAGAGAACCCTCACCCCGGAGAGGAGGGTTTTTAACTACCGGCTGGCCAGAGCCCGGAGTGTTGTCGAGAATGCCTTTGGGATAATGGCCAGCCGGTTCCGCCTGTTCCTAACAGCCATACACATGGCGGAATACAAACTGAACAGTATCATATTTTGCTGCTGCATACTTCACAATTTTTTGCGCAGGCATTCAGAGACCTACCTTACAAACCTTGGACCTGAGACCAATATTTGATTTGGACAACAGCACAGGTGGGTGTTTCCAAGTCAATCAAGGACATTCCCTTAATTCTATTGGATTTTGAACATATAAAAAGAAGAGATACCCCATGCCACTTCATCAGTTCCAGTTTACCAGAAAGTCAGCCTTCTTTGTTTGACAATTCAGTGCTGCTGTTCAGCTCAACAATTGAAGATGAATCTATGGACCTTTGTGTTGCTGGGATTCCTGGCTCATTCTTGTAGTGGATTATTTGCATATAATGAAACCGCATTTATAGAAAAATGTAAAGATACACTGAGAAAAACTTTTGCCCAGAATGAAGGTAGTGCTCTTCCATCATTTCCTATTTCTGGCAATACTAAAGCAACTCCAACTTGTACAGGCCACACAAATCTTACTATAACCTTTACAAAAGGAAGCGATGGTACCTATATTTTCAAGTGTGATGGACCCATTACTGTCACCAGTAAACAGACTACTGGAGAATTAGTCCTCGGCCTTAATGTAAAGGCAACACTCAGTTTGGATCTTGTTGATGGAGTCCTGAAATTGACAGTGGTAAAAACAGTTGAGGTCACCACAAGCGTAGTAAAAGCAGTTACAGGTCTAGCAGGAGGCTTACTGGGGTCTATAGTGGAGATTGTACTGGGGACTCTACAGAAAGTACTGAACTTATTTACAGATTCTTGTCAAACAGGCCTTAAAGAACAAGGTAAACTAGGGCTTACAACTGCCCTAGATACCATCAACGCTGATTTACAAAGATTGCTAGCTTCATTAACAACGGGAGTTTCATCTGCTACTGAAAATATCTTGACACTGTTGCCACTTGGTTTTATACCTGTAGGACAAAGTGGCGGGAGCCCATGCACTTGTGGGACAGGACAAGGACCACAATCAGGACAAGGACCATAATCAGGACAACCATAACCAGGAGGAGACCCAAAACCAGGACAAAGACAACAACCAGGATAAGAAAAATAGGAAGGAGGAGGATTAAACTCCTGGGATGTGGCTTGTGCTTTTCCTAATTAAAAATCATTGATCATTAAAAAAAAAAAAAAAGAAATTGTGAATAAAATAAAAACACAATCACAAGTTGTAACAAATGATGCTATAGGGTGAGAGTCTCTCAGTGACTGTGAATAGAAAGAAGAGAGCTCACTGGCACACTGGCACAGCCGGGTGGATGGAAAGTGATCACAAAATGGTAATATGAATAAAAGCAATGTGGGAAGCATAAAGATGCTGGCATCTTTATGCTTCCCACATTGCTTTTATTCATATTTTACCATTTTGTGATAACTTTTATTGGCTATATTTACACTGATTTGTAAGATATTTTTATAAATAAAATTCATTGGTTGATCTACAGCAGGGGTGGCCAACCAGTGGCCCGTGGAGCCCTCTGATGTGGCCCGCGACCTCCTGCTCTAGAATGGTAGGTTGACAAGCCCAGATCGCAGGTTGCCAACCCGCCATACTTCAGCATCAGTGTTGTGAATGGTGGTAGTAGAGGAAGAAAGCGGCTGCGGAGCAAAGCCCCATAGGCCGATGCTTTCTCTACAGCTAGCCTATGGCAAAGTTAAGCTAACCCGCAGGATAGACACAGGTGCATTATGCTGCACCCATGTTGTGGGTAAACCGCAGCACATCAGGGTGAAAGCAGTCTTAGGCCCTTTTCACACGATCAGCCCAACCAAATAGGACCCTCAATTAACCTCTACAGAGCGACAGATGTCCGTTTACGCTCGCCTACCTCCAATCCAAAAAACAAAAGGGAATTCGTCCCATTCCATCTGGGTGGATCGGAGGACCTATAGAGTAGCCGTGACCTGTCATCCGTCTGCTCCGCTCATTGTGGCCCGCGACTGGTTACCAAGTTGCTTAAGTGGCCCTCGCTCTTCAAAAGGTTGGGCACCCCTGATCTACACCATATGGAGCCCTCTTTTATATTTCATGCTATGCTGGGGCACTAGTGATTCATCTTGCCCCACCACCACCCCTTCCATCCACCCGGCTGTTGGTTTTCTGCTTGCTGTGGTTCTGTGATGTGCACGCGGGGGGGCGGCCTCCATGTCCATTTTGCTTGGGGCCCCCTAATTCCTTCAAACGGCCCTGGCCATCGCTATGCCAGAGCATATTTCTTTTTTTTTAAAAATACAAAAAATAAAAATAAACACAAAATGTGATCTTTGAAATGACAGTTTTGTCATTCTTGCTTGTGTTTCTTTTATCTGTCTCCCTGGTTCTCCCAGTGTACTTGTAGTGCCAAATGTATTTCTGTGTTTTAGTAAATAACCACAATTGTCACAGTAATCACTCACTTTTTAAATGTAAAAACTGCTATTGAGCAAAGAAAAAAGAAGCCACACAATTATTATTATTTTTTTTGGGGGGGGGGGGTTTATTATGTGCACAACTTGTGCGTTTTTTTAAATTTTCATGTAGAAAAATACAATTTTTTTTTGGGCCTAAAACCAGGCTTTTTAAAAACAAGCAAATATCTACAAACAATGGAACTTACAAAGTTCAACCTTATTAGAAACACATGTGATGGGGTGATGTCACCCCGAAACAAGCCAAAATTTGAAGATGCACACATTTTGAGCGGCAAAATGGGGATTTGTATCCTGATCCCATGCCAAATGTCAACATGTGCTATCTGCCATTATGGGGAATCAATGGATGTGTTTTGGGGGTGCAAACCCTTCCTCTCACCTACTTGAGTAGCGAGGAAGGGGTTGCACCCACAAGACATAGATATCCTGTGATGGCAGATAGCACATGTTGACACACTGTGTGCATCTTCAAATTTTGGCTTGTGGATTATCCAATGCAACAATTGGCGCAAAACACATCCTAGAAAAATGTTTGGGGGGGGGGCAGTCTACTATACGCCCCATCATGTCAATGATGTTTTTATATTTTTGTTCCATGACATTCATCCTATTCCTCATAATGTCCATTTCACGACTGCATTCCATTATTTCTTGTATCACGATTTTTGCACTAGCACTGTAAAAAAGGTGTACTAGTAGATGCTGTGACAGCACCATGTTCATCCCTTAAAAACAAAAAAAAGGGTTTATTAGAAAAATGCAGGCCTACATCTCTTTACCTGAAGCTGTGTTGACAGACACTGACCTGTTGTGCTGAAAATCTCCACCTCTCCTTCTTCCACCTCTCCTTCTTCCACCTCTCCTTCTTCCACCTCTCCTTCTTCCACACCTCCTTCTTCCACACCTCCTTCTTCCACACTTCCTTCTTCCACACCTCCTTCTTCCACACCTCCTTCTTGCACCTCTCCTTCTTCCACACCTCCTTCTTCCACCTCTCCTTCTTCCACCTCTCCTTCTTCAACCTCTCCTTCTTCCACATCTACCTCCTCCACATGTTGAGGTTGGTGGTGTTTTTCATGTCTGTGCTTCCTTGCCTCCTCCGAATGATGTCCTCCCATTCTTCTATCCTCTAATAAAATGAAACAAAAGGTATACTCAGCACACAGATATTGTAGGGCAGAAATAGAAAACATTATTTGTAAGTGGGGTACAATTGTCTGTTTGGGATCATTCCTAAAATCATCATCTTTTTTTTTCGGAGTTTCCACAAGCTGGAATACTGAGGCATTTTGTCAAAGTGACACACATGGAGGCACCCCAAAGTATCCTTTGTGTGAGACCCTAATAAAAAGCTTATTTTTGGGGGACACACAGGTGCTCCTGAGCCCAGATGTGTAACCAGCTGCTTTTTATCCTCTCCTTTACACTGTGAATGAATCCGGTTTGCATTTCACATTCTAGTAAGGTCGAACAAACACATCATATTGCCAACAATGTTTATAAACGTTGGTTTACGCCAAATAGGCATGACCACGTGTGGTTTTCCTGGATCTGCAGAAAACATCAGATTTTGGCGGAACGATGTTTACTACGAACAAAAAAATACTACACCTTGCCCACTAACCTGAAAGTTTCCATGTTCAAAAGTACAACCAGGCCAAACAAGCACATGGAGAAAAACATGCAAAGATATAATAAAGATAATTGCAACAAACACATGATAAATACCTACTTTTGTCAATATTTTTCTTGATCTTCCTATACTGCTCTGGCTCCCGCAATTTCAGGTCAGACCACGTTTTACGGAGCTGCTCCTTGGACCTCCTGACTCCATATTTCTCGTAAAGACTCCTCGCCACTTTCCTCCGATTAGGGGTGTGGTATGGTCCATGATCGCCATCGTAATCTTTCCTCCGCAGTATGTCCACCATCTTCACCATCTCTTCAAGTGACATATTCGTGGCTTTGTGAAAAAAATTGGAAATACTGCGCTGTCTGGTGGATAAACGGAAAGCAAATATGCATGCAGTTTTAAATGTGAGACACACACAAATTGAACCAATGTAAAGAAAAATAAGCCGCGCAAATAGCTTGATGAATCAAACAAAAAATCAACCAGCATACATAATTATAATCATTGTGCTGTTAATAGATTGAAATCACTTAAAACGAATAGGTTACCCTATTCATAACACATTTCAATGAGTCCCAGTAAAAAAAAGAAAATTGTTGTTTTTTTTACAAAAATCAATGTCCTATTTTCAAAGGAAGGACGCATCAGATGGTAGTTTAGTGGCTGAAAATACACTGCTCTCCTTCAAATAAAATGGTGACATCAAACCAAAAGGAACCATAGAACAGTGACAAGATAGAAAGGAAATCCTCCACCTTCCAAACAAACTGCCTCTTACCGAAGGGGAAGATCCCAACCAGAGATCATCTGTTGGCGTGAGGCTTTCTACCCAGCCTAGGGGTCTATGCAGCAGGATATCCGGTATCCGATAGATCTCCCACCGCTCACAGATGATCAATAACATTTTTTTTTAAATCGCACTTACAATAAGTAGATAAAAATTAGCATGTGAAAATATGTAGCCGGCTGGCTAACACAGCCCGTTCACTCTGGGACACTGTCAATTGTGACGAAACGGCGTAGGGTAGCGGCGCGCTGACGTTATCACTACATACAGTGTCCTGGAGTGAACGGGCTGTGTTAGCCGGCCGGCTACATATTTTCACATGCAAATTTTTATCTACTTATTGTAAGTGCGATTTAAAAAAAAAAATTAAATTGTTTTACTGGATTTTACTGGATTACGCTATGTCAGCCCTTTTTCCTTCCTCACCTTGGCCATAATCACTATTGATCATCTGTGAGCGGTGGGAGATCTATCGGATACCGGATATCCTGCTGTATAGACCCCTAGGCTGGGTAGAAAGACACACACCAACAGAAGATCTCTGATTGGGATCTTCCCCTTCGGTAAGAGGCAGTTTGTTTGGAAGGTGGAGGATTTCCTTTCTATCTTGTCACTGTTCTATGGTTCCTTTTGGTTTGATGTCACCATTTTATTTGAAGGAGAGCAGTGTATTTTCAGCCACTAAACTACTATCTGATGCGTCCTTCCTTTGAAAATAGGACATTGATTTTTGTAAAAAAAAAAATCTTTTTTTCACTGGGACTCATTGAAATGTGTTACGAATAGGGCAACCTATTCGTTTTAAGTGATTTATATCTATTAACAGCACAATGATTATAATTATGTATGGTGGTTGATTTTTTGTTTGAGTCATCACACTATTTGCGCGGCTTATTTTTCTTTACATATTCGTGGCTTTGTATCATCTGGGCCTGGATCGCGACGTTCCCACCTCCGGACTTCCCACGCACCTGTGACACCGCCATATTGTCGTTTCACACTGAGAAGGGGCGTGGAATAGAGAAAAAGGTCCGTCATGGGCGGACGAAGAGGGCAGCGTTTCACGCATGCACAGGGTTTATAAGGAGAACGAGACAAGACGAGTGGAAGTCACGACCGACAGAAACGAAGGTAAAAAAGAAAATGGGGCCAGCAGAGGCCTATATATACTTCAATCATGATATCAAGGCAGGGATGGGGGTTTATGTTGATTGGACCCTTGACCAATTTAATCTTGGGGCCCCCCATGTAATTTAGCTCTCCATCTGCTCTGAGACATCTACAATATATATATGCGAGACTCAAAAACATATTATTTTACTGTGTATCAGATCAGGCAGTGATTGTGATGGTTTGACAGAGCTAATTAAGCAGTGTATCTTCTCATCAATGCAGAGGGGCATGATATATACACATGAATGGTGCCTTGAATTCTCTCATTACTTTTGCATATTAATGCCACTTATTTATTTAGATGTAAACACAGGGTCTGCAGTTAAATCATCATAACACAACAATGGGGCAGAGCTGGGCAGCATTTAGTGGCAGCAGTAGACAAAGGGGCTAGATTCAGGTAGGGGTGCGCATTGTTATGGCGGCGCAGCGTATTGTATTTACGCTACGCCGCCGTAAGTTAGAGAAGCAAGTGCTGTATTCACAAAGCACTTGCCTTCTAAGTTACGGCGGCGTAGCGTAAATGGGGTCGGCGTAAGCGACGAAAACGATGGAAGCGCCACCTAGCGGCCAGCGTAAATATGCACCCTAAGATACGACGGTGTAAGAGACTTACTTCAGTCGGATCTTAGGCTAATGCCGGCGTATCTTGCTTTCTGAATACAGAAAAAAGATACGCCGGCGCAGCTTTGAATTTACGCGGCGTATCTATAGATACGCCGGCGGAAATCATTGCTGAATCTAGCCCACTGTGTTTAAAGGTCAAGATTGTGATAAGATTATGACAATTTAAGCTGACCTAGTGTTTATATGTTTTTGGTTTTATCTTCTAGAAATATCTTGAATATGGAGAAACTTTGCGAGCCAGAAAACATGATGAGGCTCATTGAGAAATACCGTGAACTCAAAAACCTCTGGGAAATTAAAAACAAAAACTATTATAACAACAATGTCAGAAGGGAAGCAATTCAGCAATTGGTCACTTATATGCAGACCTGGATACCAGAGATAGATTCCACCATGATAAGCAACAAAATCAATAACATCAGGAATGCTTACAAGAAGCGATTTAAAGAGGTCCGTGCTTCTCGGAGGTCAGGAGCAGCAACAGATGAAGTACAGGAGCCCAAGCTGTGGTACTATAAACACCTCAGTTTTCTGGACGATCAGATCGAGGCCAGAGAATCACTTTCCAGTCTTCCTTCCACCCTTCCCTCCACTGTTCCCTCCAGCGTTCCTTCCACTGTTCCCCCCATCCCTGAAGAGGGTGCAGAGGAGCTGGCTGAGATTGAGGAGCCAGATCTGAACATCTTCAGTCAGGTATAGTAGTTTACAACATATTTCTTAGCCTCAAATTATTATTGTTGGTTTAATGAGATGTTTTTTGAACAAAAATGAAAGCTTGAAAACAAAAAACAAAAATTGGGCAGAAATTATTGTGACAGGGATGCCAACACAGGGGTCAGAATGAGAGTCTGTTCAATTTACAAAAAAAAAAAATGCAACATTCATGAGCTTTAAAATGTGTGTGATTGATGAAGCAAAAAATAAAACCATGTCCCTTTTTTAAACACAGGAAGAGCTCAGCCAAGAGGAGGAGGAGGCTCCAGAATTTGACAGCCAGGAGGAGGAAAGGGTGAGTGGCAGACAGGAGGCGGCTGGGCCAAGTGGCAGTCAGCAGGTGCCCAGGCCCAGTGGCAGCACTGAATCACAGGTGCCTCCCCTCCAGATGCGCCCAAAAAGACCGAGGCGCATTTCACAGCTGGAGGAGGAGTCTCTGCAGGTCATTAGGGAGGCAGCTGCAATTATGAAAGCCCCCTTAACCCTGTAGAGGGCTACAGCACCTACCTTGCTGACCAGCTGCAGAGAATGCAGGAGGGACAATGGGCACTGGCAGAGAATCTCTTTGCTTCTGTGATTCAGAGGGGAAAAAGGGGCCTGCTGACTGAGACCACGCACCTTAGTGACATGGCCCAGTCTCCTCCTCCTCCTGCTGCCACATTCTCACCACCTGCAAGGGGCCATGGAGGGAGCCGTGGAAGGAACGCTGCAGGGAAGCATTGAGGGAAGGTTTCAAGGAAGACCAGAAAGTTATTCCCTGGCTTCAAGCTGATCTGCCAGAAAATGGAGGTTGTTGTAGTACCACAGCTTGGGGTCATGTATGACATCTGCTGCTGCTTCTGATTTCTGGGATTTGGGGACCAGATTGGGATCCCAATTAGAGGGACTCCTCATGTTATTGATTCTGTTGTTTATCATGGTGAAATCTGCCTTTGGGGTCCAAAGTCTGCATATATTTGGCTGATTGCTCAATTGTTGCCCTTCATGTTAATTTTTTTGGTCCAGAATAAATGGAGATTTAATTTAAGTTAAATACTTGTCTATGTGTTTTTCTGGTGAATAGCCATACAACATTTCAGAAATACAATGTGTAATTAACAAAGGACACAACCTCCTTGCGGGGGGGGGGGGGGGGGGAATAAAATAATATTGTTGTCATAACTTGATCAAAAAAAATAAAAAATAAAAATTTAAAAAAAAAAAAGATGTGGAGTACAAAAAAATATTTTGGAGATCTGGCTTGTTAAAAAAAAAATGGATTATTCATGAGATCACAAGCAAAAAATAAAAGAAGTCAGTATGGGAGAACTCTGTCTAAATACCATCAGCAAAACAACGTCTTTATTCTAGCAGTAGAACGAAGAAAAAAATGCGCTGCAATAAACGAGGCTCTAATCTTCAAAATGTAGAATGTGCCATCTTCATAACGAACGCTAGTCTTACCAGAACGAGCGCTACCGTCCCCTAATTTAGTCTGAGCATGGGTGGATTATTAACCGATGGACGTGCCTACAGACGATAATTTTAAAACAAGTTCCATTTTTTTAACCGATGGATAACTAACCGATGGGGCCCACACACGATCGGTTTGGTCTGATTAAAATGGTCCATCAGACAAACCGATCGTGTGTAAGCGGCATTAGGGTAATGGGGGTCTGGCTGTTCCAAATCCATTCCTATATTTTTTGTCAGCACATTTCAAACATTTAACACGCTGGAAGGAAGACATGAGGATTAATTGCTATTTTCGGGTAAAACATTGGTGGATTGTTGTGAAAATTCAGACTAGCCAGGCAGCTTCCCACTTTAGCTATGATACTGTAGATACGGTTTGGAATAAGATTAAAGATCATTGCCAGTATAAGGGGTATACTGATTACACCCAATTATTTCAGGATTTCAACTTTCCGGAGCTATTAAAACTGCACAGATTCAATCAATGGTCAGAAAGAGGCCTTGTGTATATCCCACAACTATATCAGGGTCAGCATTTGAAAAAATGTCAAACTCAGCAGGAGGAGTTCGATCTGTCTACTAAAAGTTTGTTCCAATATTAAGCTTATGCATGCAATCCAAACCCAGGCTAGACAATTCCCCTGGGTTTATGATACATTCACAAACAAATCTTAACCAACGTCTTGAAGCAATATCTAAAAAGGGGTAAATAACAAGGCTTTATAATACACTGCTACAAAAAAGGTCAAAATCAAGAGGTGCAGATCGTATTGGCGAATGGATATTGGCCCCCTGAATTATGAAGAGTGATCTGACATTCTTTATAATGTAGAATAGGTATCCCTTTCTGCATCTTGGAGACTTACTCAATTGTTCGTTATACACCGAACATATAATACCCTTCAGAAACCTTTTAAGTGGCACAAGAGGGAAACACGTCTATGTCCATGATGTGAAAGAGATGCTGGGACGCTGATGCATATGATGTAGAGATGTCCTAAGTTGGTTAGATACTGGACCTGTGTATTGGACACTACTGCAGACGATACTAAGCTCAGTAGGGCAATAACTTCTCCGCAGGATGTCGAAACCTTGCAAGAAGATCTGAACAAATGAATGGGAACAACTACAAGCAAATGAGGTTTAATGTAGAAAAATGTAAAATAATACATTTGGGTGGCAAAAATATGAATGCAATCTACACACTAGGGGGAGAACCTCTGGGGGGAATCTAGGATGGAAAAGGACCTGGGGGTCCTAGTAGATGATGGGCTCAGCAATGGCATTCAATGCCAAGCCGCTGCTAACAAAGTAAGCAAAATATTGTCATGCATTAAAAAAAAGGGATTAACTCCAGGGATAAAGCGATAAAAGAGGAGGAGGGAGGAAGTGGGCTGTCATTTTCCACTGTGTATACACCTACATTTGTGACTCTATAGTCACATGGGCTGCTCAGATGTGATGGAGAGGAAATGCTCAGCATAGAAACTCACTGAAAACTGAGCATGTGCACTAGCTGCCAACACTGCTCTGCAGAATACCCAACTGCAGTGGTAACATAGACAGGAGGAGGAGACAGAGAAACAGCAGGATCAACCAGTTTTCTTGCAAAAAATAAATCCCATGGGGACTGAGTGAGTATGAACAGCATGTAATATGGCATTTATTGATCGTTTTTTATGATGTGGGTTTAATGACACTTTAAATTTGTATTAAATTGTTGAAATGTTTTTCTTGATGTACATATTTCATATAATAGTAAATGGGTAAAGATGGGTTTACATTTTACAATTAAAATACATTTTTCTGCCAAACATTTTATAAGAACTCAAACTATCTTTAATTGTTCCACCTTGCCTTAGCCATTTAGTCCTTGTGCGTAACAGATATTGCAGAATATTCTTTCAGTGTAATAAAACATCAGGAGGAAGCATTATAATTGACTCCTAAATGTTATTTCTTCTCTATTTTGCAGAAATAAAAATAGCATTTAAATGTTTTAGTAGGAGCATATAAAGATAATACAAAATACATTCCCTTGTTATAGTCTAGTAAGTCAGGCTAATATGGCAATTAAGGTATTCTAAGCTGGTCTTTTACGGTCCACTACCAGTGATCCAATCAGCATGTCCCTCTGGTGAAACCACATTCAAGCTGCCTGCAAACTACAGCTGTTAAGGATATCAATGTCAAATGTTATTGCATACTTACTTTCACCAATCTCTGTAATAATGTGGCTTCTTCTAAATCATATGATTCTGGGTCCTCATTGCTAGGGTCAAGGGTATGACTTTAGTGGGAATAAAACAGTTCTCCATCCCTTGTCAAGATAAAGTCTTCATAAGCCATTGTCAAATTACATTCTGGTGACATTGTTTAGTAGAACTATGGCATTCCATTAAAAAACATGTGTTGCAGCGGTACTTACAGTTTTCTATTAGTCTCCCTTCAAAGCCCCACACATACTTGTTGAGCCTGCCAGTAAAGTCCACTTAATGCAGATCCCTTTGATTGGGTGGCAACAGTGCTGCACTGCTTCTGAATTCAGGACCTTGCACTACAGTGGGATAGGCAGTTGTTGCAGGAAGAGCATAGAGTTTGAACATATGTCAAATGTTTGGGCTTTCAGATCTTTTCACTGCAGGAGCAAGTTGTGACATGAGGTCAGCAAGAAACCATGTAGAACCTGCTAGGTACTCAGAAGACCAGCACTTTCTGTTTCAAATGCACAACCACTTGGTGAGACAAACTTTATGTAAAATAGCTGTATTACTACCTCTATTATAAATGACAGCTTCCAACTGTCAGTGGTTGTTAAGGACACCGGCGAGCGCAGACAGCACTGAGTCCTTAAGTGGAACTTCCGCTCATCTGATTCCTCCACCCTCCGGTGTTTGACAGGTATCCTTTCCCACTTCCGGGAACCTCAGCCACAGATATTGACGTCACGACTGGGGGTCCCTCCTCCTCCCCCGGCCACCAGGCTAGTAGGAGATAGGAGTGGGCCTCGTGCATGGGCAGTAGGGTTCCGAAAGGCAACACTGCTGGGCTCCCTTAAAAAGCAATGGCGGCGGCAGCACCCGACAGCTGAAGGAAACATCAGCTGCGGGTGCCGACATCGCTGGACTCCAGGACAGGTAAGTGTCCTATTATTAAAAGCCAGCAGCCAGTATGTTAAATTTATTTTTTGGGCACAACACCGCTTTAACAACCAATGACATCTCTGGCCTTATTCACTTACTAGGCTGAGATTCCCAAGCCATTAAAGCACAGGGGCCTAGTGGTGGTGACATCACTGACCAAATATGTTCATGATCGTAAACCAAATATGGCAATGTCCATATTTATCAGTGATGTGCCCAAATCCCTTTTCCTCTTGTATATAAGCCTAATGACATCTCCTGAGAGCTGTCATGTGTAGTGAACGTGGACAGGTCGGTGTTTTTTGACAACTGGTCCTGAATTTAGGCTGGATTTTTGCATTTTACAGATTTGCACTACAGTCCATTTAACGTGGTTTCCTATGGAACACGTTCTGTAGTGCAAATCTGCAAAATGCAAAAAGCACTAAAAATACATAGGTGTGAATCAGGCCTTACAAAGCTGGATTTTTTGGGGGTTTTAATTATTTAAATAAAGGACTTATTAAAAATGCATGTGACTTCTTTGTAAATGAGCAAGGTGGCTTCCAGATATTGATAAGTCTCCCCCACAGTCCCTCAAGCACTGGGCCTGGGTTTTGGGGTACCGGCCCTTTTCTTCATCAAAATTCCCCCCCCCCCCCACAAACTAAAGGAAGGTGGCTTGGTATGGCAGAACGGTAATCTGTAAACAAGGATGGAAATCACAGGGACACAAATCTTTGCCTTTTTCACAGTCGGGGGTGATCGGTGCAGCAGGAGAGACAGCTGTGAACACCGATCCCCTTGTATAGCCAACATCCGTTTCTCCTTCTCTCCCTCCCGCGGCTGTCAGCTAAAAATCTATACAGGGAGATCATTGATCCCAGCTGTCCCTCCTGCTGCACCGATCATCCCCGACTGTTCCCTGTATCCTCTTCCCCCAGCCCCTCTCTGTGTCCTTATACCCGCCCGTTCTTCTCCACCCGTTCTTCTCCACCCGTTCTTCTACATCTCCTCTCCGTGTCCTTCACCCAGCTCCCTATCCTCCTCCTCCGCCCCCCCTCGTCCCCAACAGCCGGCTTCCCTCCTTTCCTCTCCTCCGTGGGGATCTGTCAGGATGAAGACACAATGAGCGAGATCCTTTGTGTTACTATCCTCAGTTTATGAATGGACAGGAGCCTCTGTCTCCTGTCCATTCATCTTCAATGTTGAGAAAGGGACTGGGGAATCTGTGTCCTCTGTCCCTTTCTCAAAGGGGAGATGTCAGGGGTTTAGACCCCTGATATCTCACCAAAGCCCCCCCCCCCCCCCGACAGGGTTGATTTAAAAAAATGCAAAAAATATAAAAAAATTAAATTGTAAACAAAAATTATACAAAAAAATATTATAAAGATATTATAAAAAATAAAAAACTACTGACACCACCCCCTGCCCTACCAACACTGCCCACTGCCCCAACCCCCTCCCCCCAAAAATAATAATGAACTGTAAAAAAAAAGTGTGTAAAAATAAAAACTACTGACACAATCCACTGCCCTACTGACACCATCACCGCCAAATGCTCCCACCCCTTCCCCATAAGCACTGTGAATTTTTTTTTTTTAAATATTTAAAGAAAATAATAAACAACAAAATTGTAAGGAATAATAGAGAAAATAATAAATAAAAAAAACTACTGACACACTGCTCTACTTACACTGTCCACTACCTTCACCCCAATCATTGTGAAAAACAAAAAATAAAAAAATAAATTGTAAAAAATTATTACAAAAATAATAAAAAAAATATAAAAAATAAAGAACTACTGACATCATCCTGCACATACTACTCACCGCTGTACACTCCACACTCCTCACATTCACATTATACCCACCTACATACACTCGCACCTCCTCTCTCCTGCGCAAACTACCCACCGCCATACACTCTGCACTGTTGATTTCCTATTTCACATTTCTACATTCTGCACTGCATGTAAGTCATCTCAGACTCTATAAAACCACACCCCATTTAAGCCATGCACAATATGTAGCATGGTTTAAGCCACGTCCACCTCCCTGAAATGAGTTTTTGCAGGTTGGGATGTCTATGTCTGTTTATTCCAAAACGGAATTTACTTCTATCAATAGTTCTGTAAACTGCAATACAATCAGAGAAACTTAGAATTACAATATGTATTACATGTGACACTTTGCAATACGTACAACATTAAATATTACTATACAGAAAGCTTATATTTAAATCATATATAAAAAACACATAACAGTGCAGTCAAAGTGTAAAATGAACTTTGGGAAATAATAAATAGACTTACATGTATTTGTGTATCTAGAGGCAAATTTAAAGACCTTCAGTTATCTGCATCAGAACTAAAATGGCTTCTGTAACTGAGGTAAAAACTTTATGTTATTCAATAAGAAGGTTTATTAAAAACACTTTTACCTACATGTAAGCCTAGATTAAGGCTTAGGTGCTTGAAATATCTCCTAAACC
This sequence comes from Rana temporaria, assembly GCF_905171775.1. Lineage (NCBI taxonomy): Eukaryota > Metazoa > Chordata > Amphibia > Anura > Ranidae > Rana > Rana temporaria. The sequence continues at coordinate 280,589,255 of NC_053489.1, forward strand.
TCCACGGTTTAGGAAATATTGACAATAATGGCGGGCACCAATGTCTACGGCGCATGTGCCGTAGACAACGGAGCAGGCGCACTTTAGAAACGGTGATCATGCCTTTTCTAAAGGAGGTTGTGGCGTAACTGGCGGCTCCCATTGCGGCTCCGGCCAATCACAGCGCCAGAGCTGCGATAGCTGGAAGTAACCCCCGAGAGAGATGTCGGCTGCCCGAGCGGTGTACAAGGATGGCTGCGGGGGCTTCAAACTGAGGTGAGTATTACATAATGAGCTAGTATGCTATGCATACTAGCTCATTATGCCTTTGTCTTGCAGGTGGTGTTTTTTAAAGTCGGTTTACACCCACTTTTACAAAGGCCAGACTTCCTGTTTCTTTCCTGTGAGGAACTGAACTGCAATTTCAACAGACAACCACCAGGTGTCCTTAAAATGACAATCCTATATAGACAATCCTATAATAGACAGCACAGGGTTGATTTATTAAAGGCAAAGTTATACAAATGTTCCCCAAACATTAGTGAATGAGATGAAGCTCTATAGATTTCCATTATCCATTCATGTGCAAACAGAAATGTTTTTTTTTTTCTTATTTTCCTTGCCACTGATTGGGTATTCCATATAAAGTGAAGCTTCACCACATTCACTAAACTCTGATAAAAAATAGTGCAACAGTAATTGCGAAGTGCACAGTCTATTTGCCTCTAGTAAATCAACCCCATAGTGCATTTTTAATATTGCACCTTCAACATTATTAACTGCTTGCCGACCAGCGCACAACGATATATACAGCATGGCACAGACAGGCAGAAAGACGTATATATACATCCCCTTTAAGAAGTGGCATTGTGGACACACGCGTCAGCGGCGATCTCCGTGAGACCAACCGCAGGTAAACACAACATCTCCCCATTTAGCCTAGTGACACTGTCACTGATCGTGTTCCCTTTCATCGGAAACAGTGATCAGTCACGCCCCCTAACAGCTAGAAGCACTCTTTACCCTTCACTGCCAGTTTCATTTTTACAGTAATCAGTGCAAAAGTGTCCGATGTGTCCGCCATAATGTCGCCGCCAATACTAGTAAAAAAAAAATATTATTAAAAATGCAATAAAACTATCCCCTATTTTATAGACGCTATAACTTTTGCGCAAACCAATCAATAAGGCTTATTGCCATTTTTTTTTTACCAAAAATATGTAGAAGAATATGTATCGGCCTAAACTGAGGAAAAAATATTTTTTGCACTTTAAACAAAAATAGTGAAAATTTTGTCAAAATTTAATATTTTTTATTTTTTGCTTAATAAATAACCCAAATATATATATATATATATATAATATATATATATAATATATATATATATATATATATATATATATATATATATATATATATATATATATATTTTTTTTTGGGGTTATTTATTATAGCAAAAAATAAAAAATATTAATTTTTTTTCAAAATTGTCACTATTTTTGTTTATAGCGCAAAAAAATAAAAACCGCATAGGTGATCAAATACCACCAAAAGAAAGCTCTATTTGTGGGGAAAAAAAGGACGCAAATTTTGTTTGGGAGCCACGTCGCACGCCCGCGCAATTGTCAGTTAAAGCAATTCAGTGCAGAATCGCAAAAAGTGGCCTGGTCTTTAACCAGCCAAATGGTCCAGGGCTTAAGTGGTTAAATTCACTGCTCCCTGCAAAACAGTATATTCCATTTTTATTTTTGCACTGGTACATGTCCCCTGGGTCAGTATTCAGCCCTCCATCCAAATCCCTTTGCTAACAGCCTTAAAAATTGAGGCCCGGATTCACATAGAAGCGCGCATCTTTGTGCGGGCGTAACGTATCCTATTTACGTTACGCCTCCGCAACTTTGACAGGCAAGTGCAGTATTCTCAAACCAAAGTTGCGGCGGCGTAGCGTAAATAGGCCGGCGTAAGCCCGCCTAATTCAAATGTGGAAGATGTGGGCGTGTGTTATGTAAATTTTATGTGACCCAACTAAAATTACGCTTTTTACGAATGGCGCATGCGCCGTCCGTGAAAGTATCCCAGTGCGCATGCTCCAAATTAACCCGCAAGAAGCCAATGCTTTCGACGTGAACGTAAATGACGCACAGCCATATTCGCGAACGACTTACGCAAACGACGTAAAACGTGAAAAATTTGACGCTGTTCCGACGTCCATACTCATGTACGCCTCATATAGCAGGGGTAACCTAATGCCGGGAAAAGCCTAACGTAAACGGCGTATCTGTAATGCGACGGACGGGCGTACGTTCGTGAATTGGCGTATCTAGCTGATTTACATATTTCTAGGCGTAAATCAGCGTACACGCCCCTAGCGGCCAGCGTAGATATGTAGTTAAGATACGACGGCGTAAGAGACTTACGCTGGTCGTATCTTAGTGAAATTTTGGCGTATTTGATTCTTTGAATCAGGCACCAAGATACGACGGCTCAGACTCAGAGATACAACGGCCTATCTGGAGATACGCTGTCGTATCTCCTACGAGAATCTGGGCCTGAGTTGACAGATTCATCTTCCCTTGACTTCAGAGGGATTGAAACTTGACATCTAAACTTTTGATATATTTTGCTGAACCTCTGCGAAGCATGCCCATGTGTTTTTGGCTCATCCCTATATGTGTATTTAATGTTATAATCTTTTATCTGAGTTATGCTCTGGAGTACAGTAATAGCCATTTGTTAACCTTTAGTATTTATTGCATATTATCTGTCTGGGGTCCACATTTATGTACAGATCAGAAACTTCACTGCTTATATCTGATTGGTTTCTGCTGCCCACAGAGATACTTTTATTTCTCATTCTTTATTCATGAAGCTGTGCAGGGATTCAGGCAGTGAGCCATATTTTAGGATTAAAAGCACATCCTTCATTACAAGATACAGCTTTTTTTTATTTTTTTTAAACAGTTATGTATCAAACACCGCTATTTAACATTACATGTTTCTTATATTAGGCCTTTCCAGCCTTAAGCAACTACAGTGCTATCTCTCCAGGTAGGACCTGCCGTTCTATACGTAGCACCGCCACCAACCGTCTACTTGTTTGTCACAAATAAAAGCAGGATATTCTTTATTTCCTATTAGATAGAACTAACGCTTCATGTTATCTGAGGGTGATCTAGAGGCTACTGCTAGCCAAGTCTGTAGAGGATTGTTGGCTGTTAAAATGACAGAATAGGAAATGTTATACTTATATCTTTTTGTCCTTAGTGAATCCTGTACTCCCTGTTATAAGTTCTACAGATTTTGTTACCATTTTTATCAGGACCTGCAGCTGAGAAAAATTGATGAGAAACTCAGAGAAGTGAGAACAAGTACTGGAGGCGGCCTAATAGTCCAGACCACCTCTGGTCATCATTCACCGTCATGCTACTTGTACAAGCAAAAAAAGTTAAAATGATATTTGTTCGAAATATTTTTCAAGTATGACTCATATCAGCTGCCATACATCAGGCAGCTTACTTGTGAAATGGGAATTGTTGACAAGAGATGACCGTGTAAGATGATCAATACACTGCCCTGATTCCTGATGCTTAAAGGAATATTTATGTAGCCATAGCCCTGACCCCTAGAGGCATAATGGTGACCTCCAAAGTCAGGGAGAGCTGACATCCATCTTCACAGTGTGGGTTACTAGGCATAGTGGGTGCGGTGTAGATACAGTAAGTTGGGCGCCAGACACTTTGAGAATGCAAAAAGAGATTTATTGTCTCTTAACAGAACTGTGGGGCGAGGGTTAGGGCCTGAACACCCTTAGGCCAACGGCGGATCCAGGGGGGGGGGGGCAACAGGGAAATTGCCCCCCCCCCCCGAGACAATCATGTCACATTGGCTTTAACCACTTCCCGACCCCCGCATGTACATATACGTCCACAATATGGCACGTACAGGCACATGGGCGTACACGTACGTCCTCGCCTATTAGCGGGTGGGGGGTCCGATCGGGACCCCCCCCGCTACATGCGGAGGTCGGGTCCGCTCGGGGAGCGATCCGGGACCACGGCGCGGCTATTTGTTTATAGCCGCTCCGTCGCGATCGCTCCCCGGAGCTGAAGAACGGGGAGAGCCGTGTGTAAACACAGCTTCCCCGTCCTTCACTATGGCGGCGCATCGATCGCGTCATTCCCTTTATAGGGAAGACACGATCGATGACGTCATTCCTACAGCCACAACCCCCAAACAGTTGTAAACACATACTAGGTGCACCCTAACTCCTACAGCGCCACCTGTGGTTAACTCCCAAACTGCAACTGTCATTTTCACAATAAAGAATGCAATTTAAATGCATTTTTGCTGTGAAAATGACAATGGTCCCAAAAATGTGTCAAAATTGTCCGAAGTGTCCGCCATAATGTCGCAGTCACGAAAAAAATTGCTGATCGCCGCCATTAGTAGTAAAAAAAAAAAATTAATAAAAATGCAATAAAACTATCCCCTATTTTGTAAACACTATAAATTTTGCGCAAACCAATCGATAAACGCTTATTGCGATTTTTTTTACTAAAAATAGGTAGAAGAATACGTATCGGCCTAAACTGAGGAAAAAAATGTTTTTATATATGTTTTTGGGGGATATTTATTACAGCAAAAAGTAAAAAATATTGCTTTTTTTCAAAATTGTCGCTCTATTTTTGTTTATAGCGCAAAAACTAAAAACCGCAGATGTGATCAAATACCACCAAAAGAAAGCTCTATTTGTGGGGAAAAAAGGACGCCAATTTTGTTTGGGAGCCACGTCGCACGACCGCGCAATTGTCTGTTAAAGCGACGCAGTCCCGAACTGTAAAAACACCTTGGGTCTTTAGGCTGCATATTGGTCCGGGGCTTAAGTGGTTAAAACATTTTTTTTTTTTTTTATCATTTTTTTTTAAAAACTGCTTTGCGGTGCCTGCAGCTGCAGAGTCTCTCACTCTCACTCTCTCATCACCAGGGCCGGACTGGCCCAGCCCGGTAGGCTGCCTGTCCTGAGGCTGCTTTGAGCTGTAGCTGACTGCAGCGCTCCCCCTCTCTCCTGCGTGTATGACACCGGGCATCTCTCGCTGTGTGTGAGAGCTGGGTCTGTGTTCGGCTGTGCTGCCTGTGCTAGACCTGCTTGTGTGATAGTAGATGGAACACTCATTGAATCAGTGCTTTGTCTATCAAACAAGCCCGTCTAGGGGGGACCTTGCTAGAGCACACTGCCCTGCCGAACACAGACCTACAGCTCCTGTTTGTTCCATGACACACGTCGGAAGAGGAGATACCTGCTGTGTGTGATCGAGGCAATGCCATGGTGAGTGCCATGCACAGTGGGGCTGCATTCATAGACAAAAGTGGGGCTGCATTCATAGACAAAAGTGGGACTGCATTTATATACAAAAGTGGGACTGAATTTATATACAAAAGTGGGACTGCATTCATATACAACAGTGGGACTGCATTCATATACAAAAGTGGGACTGCATTCATATACAAAAGTGGGGCTGTATTTATATATACAGTGGGGCTGCATTTATATACAAAAGTGGGACTGCATTTATATACAAAAGTGGGACTGAATTTATATACAAAAGTGGGACTGAATTTATATACAAAAGTGGGACTGCATTTATATACAAAAGTGGGGCTGCATTAATATACAAAAGTGGGGCTGCATTCGTATACAAAAGTGGGGCTGCATTCGTATACAAAAGTGGGGCTGCATTCGTATACAAAAGTGGGGCTGCATTCATATACAAAAGTGGGGCTGCATTTATATACAAAAGTGGGACTGCATTTATATACAAAAGTGGGGCTGCATTTATATACAAAAGTGGGACTGAATTTATTTACAAAAGTGGGACTGCATTTATATACAAAAGTGGGACTGAATTTATATATACAGTGGGACTGCATTTATATACAAAAGTGGGACTGCATTCATATACAAAAGTGGGACTGCATTCATATACAAAAGTGGGACTGAATTTATATACAAAAGTGGGACTGCATTTATATACAAAAGTGGGGCTGCATTTATATACAAACGTGGGACTGCATTAATATACAAAAGTGGGGCTGCGTTCATATATACAGTGGGGCTGCATTCATATGTACAGTGAGGCTGCAATGATGGGCACTGATGAGGCTGCATTGATCTCTTCTACCATGTCTTCAGTCTCTGACCATCTCTTGTACCATGACCATCCCTTGTACCACGTCTGCAGTCTCTGACCATCCCTTGTACCATGTCTGCAGTCTCTGACCATCTCTTGTACCATGTCTGCAGTCTCTGACCATCTCTTGTACCATGTCTGCAGTCTCTGACCATCTCTTGTACCATGTCTACAGTCTCTGACCATCTCTTGTACCATGTCTACAGTCTCTCACCATCTCTTGTACCATGTCTGCAGTCTCTGACCATCCCTTGTACCACGTCTGCAGTCTCTGACCATCTCCTGTATCATGTCTGCATTCCCTGACCATCTCTTGTACCACGTCTGCAGTCTCTGACCATCTCTTGTACCACGTCTGCAGTCTCTGACCATCTCTTGTACCATATCTGCAGTCCCTAAACAATCATCTACAAACTATGGGATAGATTTATGGCATTTATATTAAAATATTTTTTACTAGTAATGGCGGCGATCATTGATTTTTTAGCGGTACTGCAACATTGCAGCGGACACACCGGACACCTAATTGAGTTCTGTAAGCAACACCTTATTTTCTGGCAGTGCCCCTCCCGAGACTAGACTCTGGATCCGCCCTTGCCTTAGGCAGATGCAAAATACTTGTCAGACTCCGAGACAATAAAAGGAATAGAAGAACAGCTATACAGTTCAAGGGTCTTTAAGCTGAATTGCAGAAAACTGTATCTGTAGACCGTTGTCTCCTATAGCAACTGATCTGGTAACTTCAACAGTACAGATCACAACTCATAGTATCCCGTTGTAAATCCTCTCACTGAGCTCTCAGCCGCTCACTAGACTCTTTAGATCCCAGCCGCCACTGGATCCCTTGAGCTCCTTCACAACTATCCTGCTGTGGCTTCCAAGTGTCACCCACTCTGTCCTGTTGGGTCCCTGACTTGGTTAATCAGCTATCCTGCTGAATACTCTGCAAGCGTCACCAACACTGTTCTGCTGGGTCCCGAGCTTGACTCTGCTGAAGCTTTCCCAACTTCTTCACCGTTCGAGGCTAGTGAAAAAGGCTGCTCTGGTTCTCCACAGAACATTCATCCCAAAGCTGTTCTATCGGGTTAAGGTCAGGACTCTGTGCAAGCCAGTCAAGTTCCTCCACCCCAAACTCGCTCATGAATGTCTTTATGGACCTTGCTTTGTGTACTGGTGGGCAGTCCTGTTGGAACAGGAGGGGGCCATCCCCAAACTGCTCCCACAAAGTTGGGAGCATGAAATTGTCCAAAATGTCTTGGTATGCTGACGCCTTAAGAGTTCCCTTCACTGGAACTAAGGGGTTAAGCCCAACCCCTAAAAAATAACCCCACACCATAAACTCCCCCTCCATCAAATGATTTGGACCAGTGCACAAAGCAAGGTCCATAAAGACATGGATGAACAAGGTGTGCTGCCACAGCATCCTGTTTGTTTATCCTTTGTGCCCTTGGTATTTTTTCCCCTGTTCTCCATCTTGTTCAATGCAAATAATACGATTCCTAGCTAGAAACTTCATGTTCCTTCCTGCAGTTTGTGCACACCTCGCTCATCCATGTCTTTATGGACCTTGCTTTGTGCACTGGTTCAAATCATCTGGTGGAGGAGGGAAGCTTAGGAAAGTAATTGTCTTCTAAAATTTCAAAAGATTGGAAAAACATCATTTTACATTGCACTTATCTGAAGTAAAACTATGTTAGATTCAATGTCTATGTCTTATCGAAGAGGTAAGCTGCCTGTGAGTTTTGCTAAATCAACAAGTGGCCAAATAATCCGCACAGACTTTGTCTAAATAGACATATCATTGCATATATCAGCATTTAAAAAAGAACAAGGGAGGAAAACCTGTGGTGGATCTCCGTAGCGTAGAGGTGCAGACAAGCATGACTAGATTTCCAATTTCCCATCAATTTCATGGTCCGTCTGTTCGATTGCTGTCCTAAGTCTTTTATAACTAAAATAGTTCTCATAGCTACAAGCAGTGCATATAGTATTTTAGACCTTTTTAAGAACGTAATCTAAAATATAAATATTTTACTGTAACTTTTATCAAGAGTCATGTGGTATAATTTTATCCAGGTGGCTCTGAAAAAGTACAATGCGTTCCTGAGCTATTCGTGCTGGAATTTTTCAGGCCATATTTCAAATCTTTCTTTAGTTATAAAATGTATTTGCCTCCATGACAACAGGAGTGTAAATATGTATGTGGAATTTGACAAGGAAGTGATGAGGATTCGGTCCAGGAATGTTTATTGCTTGCAGTTGCATTATGTCTTCTTGGTTTTTTGATGTTTCATATTTCAGAGGAAAGCGGGCCAGGTATGTTATCTTTAGTTCCACACAGCTATAGTGTTAATATATAGTTAATATACTCTGGCAGATATTATCTTATAATAACAATCCGGAAACACACTGCATATTTATGTCTAATAAACAGACTGAACTTGCTAAAGTGTCTGGGATTTATATAGTAAGATTTAACCTAGGTAACAGCAACAACCTGGCTTTACCAATTTCTCTTATCTAAAAAGAAAGTCGAAAAGGTGGACCACCAACACACATCCTTAGATGTAGGCATATACTATATTAAAGTCATGGCAGATAAAAAAATGTTGATGACAAACCGTGAAATTGCCTTGTTTAGTCTCGTTGCAATTATTCGTGCTATGGTAGCCCTACGGTGTTGCTGTACGATCATGCAGTTCTACATAACTCATACAATAACAATAAATACAACCTTGCTGTAATTAGATATAAACCACGAGAGAGCTTACTATGGTGTATGAATATCCTGAAGGACATTTTTAAAAACCCAACACTAGGTTAACACCCTTCCAACTAATCCCATCCTGGTTTCCTGCTCTGTCATTTCACCCATTGGAGCATCCCCTACTGCCTAATTTTTCTTGTTTTTTAATTATTACATACAAATCTTTTTCTAGCCTTCTTCTGTCTGGTTGTGTGATGCCATGGATCTTCTGTCTCATCTCCTTCCTCCTGTGGTGGGCGAGTCCTGCATGTTGCAGAAAAAAAAGTGTCAAGGGCAGCTTGGTGATGTGCTTCCAGGAAGCTGGATTCTTAATGCTCTGGGCTCAAAGGAAGTGGGTTGAATGATGCAGGGCTTCAATTAAACACAGAAATAGACTAGTATTAGATGACTGGAGCTGTGATCCTGTGGACGACAGTGCCAAAGACAAGGTAAATGTTGCAAATGGAACTGCTTTTTTTTTTTTTTTTTACTTTGCAGAGCAGTATGTTTTAAAAAGCATTTGATGAGTTGCATGGACCAATGTAAGTATATGTATGAGATACCTGTCCGACACCCCTGGAAGCTGGAAAATCACTGAAGTAGACACAACTACTTCAATGTTATTCAGCTTGCAGGGGCATTGGCCAGGTATATCATATATCATAGTTACATTGGTCCAAGATAGATCCATGTAACTATGTCTAAAATATCAATACCTGGAATTCTTCTTTAACCCCCTTAGCGGTAATCCCGAGCGTGACTCGGGGTGTTTTTTTATGCTAAAATCGGTATCCCCGAGTCACGCTCGGGGTGAATGTGCAGAGCCTGCAGCGGCGTTTCTTACCTTCTCCAGGCGATCCAGCGATGATCTCCCATTGCTGTGATCGCCGCCGAGATCCCCGCCGCGCCGTCCATCAGTCATGTGACTTCCTGGTTCCGTTCCCTGCAGCAGCAATGGTGCATGGGAGCGAAACTGGGAGGGAAATTCAAATGTTGCACAAACACAAACATATAAAAAGGTGGTGATACAATGTAATCTGAGAGGATTACACTGTATCACCTTAGTATCAGACACAGTGCCCTTTCAGTGCCCCTTGCCATTGTCATTTGTGACAAATAAAACCATTTGAAAACCCTTTGAAAATGGCATCAAAAAAGCGCTGTCCTACAAATGCGCTTTTGGATCAGCTGAGCATCAGCGACACGGAGTTGATCGCACTTGGTGCCCTATAGACAGCGATGCGGACCAGGCAGCGCCCCCAAGGTTCAGATTTACTGGATCTCCTGGGATGAAGGTTGATGTGGAGAGTGACAACCCTCTGGCGTACCTGAAACTATTTCTTTCTGAGGAGGTAATTTTAAAAATCGTGACAGAGACCAATCGATACCACGATCAGCAATCTGCTACGCTGCATGCCAGATTTTCCAGATCCAGAAAATGGGAACCGGTCACTGAGGAGGACATCTGACAGTTTCTGGGACTCATCATCCTTCAGGGGGTGGTGGGCAAACCGCTCCAGAAATGGTACTGGACCACCAATAAGATGCTGGCCACTCCATTTTTTGGGACCGTGATGTCTGAATATCGTTTTTCACTAATTATGAAAAATGTACACTTCGCCAACAACGAAGAGTTTGATGAGGCCACGCATCCTGCGCCCAAGCTAAAAAAAATCTGGGAGGTGTGCCAGATGATTGTCGCCAACTTTCAGCGAACCTACGTGCCAGAAAGGGATGTCAGTGTGGACGAAAGTCTGATGGCCTACAAGGGACGCCTGAGTTGGATCCAATTTATTGCATCCAAAAGAGCTCGCTTTGGCATAACATTTTATATGCTCTGTGAATCTTCCACCGGATATATCTGGAATGCGGTCATTTACACCGGGAAAGGTACCAAGTTCAATCCCAGGTACAGCCGCTATGGGATGGCCACATCGTCTGTCCTTTCACTGCTGGACCTGTAACAGGATGACCCGTGACACCCAGTGACTTTTGAGGGATGGGGGATACTCCTGTGCCAGCGGCCCTAAGAACTCTTGGGTCTAAGTTCACCCTGTGCCCCTTTTGGGCATAGGGTGGCTAATCATAATTCATGTATTACATGAGATGGGACATTAATAATAATTCATGTATTACATGAGATGGGACATTAATAATAATTCATGTTTGCAGGATGTCTTGAGATATCACAAGTTGTTGGCTTATTCAATGTGGGGAAACATTCTGTTGAAAGGTGTTAATTGCATCTACTCCTAGACATTTTATTAACCATTGTGTAAGGCTGTAGAGGTGTTAATTCAGGTCTGCTCCTAAGACCTTTCCATTGTGTGATAACACTGTTAATAGCCCATTGATGATCAGGTGCGACTACCTGTTTGTCGGAGACAGAAAATCTGTGTAAGATGTGGATTGCGAAGAGATCATTGTGTGATGGTGTTTTGTTTGAGTTCTGTTAATGAAGGAATGTGCAGTGATTAGATCATGATAATTATAGGCCGGCGCCGACATGTCTAGAATGTTTAGTAATTAGCTCAAAGATTGTGATTGAAGCCCCCACGGGGTGATGTGTGGGTGGGGAGTTGATTGTTCCTTTCATGCCTTGTACTGTATATAAGACTGAAAGTTACCATTAAAGTTGTCTTCATTTTGGGAACAAGTACAGAGCTGCGTGTCTCGTCTTGATTCTGGGGAAATGGGATGGATCGGGTCCTGTTGGTTGGAGTGTCGATAAGCTGTCGTGGGGTGATGGAAGGTCGTAAACGGTGGTGACCGTTACAATTGGTGGCAGCGGTGGGATGTTTCCATTGGCAGAAGGACGGCTACAAGGGCACAGGACAATGGAGACGCTGTATGAACGGCTGAAGCTCTCTTCCCTCAAGGACTTACTGGAGAGCCGGGGGAGATCGGCCTGCAATCGTAAGAGAAGGGACATTATTGTAGAGCTTGTCCAAATGGATAGAGCTGAAAGGCCCAGCATAACAGAAAGGCCCAGCATAACAGACAGGACACCCGATAAAGAGCTTTTTGACCGGGCTGTTAGACGTGGACTGGCACAGTATGGACCTAATCCTCCACCGGAGATCATAGACCGGGTTATAGCGGCTGTGGATGCCACTTGGCTACAGCAAAGAGGTGCTGCAGCAGCAGAAGTCACAGCAGCACCAACTGAAGAGAGGGGAGAGGTACAGATGCCAGTCACCATGGAAGTGGAGTTCCAGGGAGTCGGGGCAATTGGCCCCTCTCCCCAGCAACAAGCTGTGGTGGTAAAGCGTTTACTCCCAGCTGAATCACTGGCAGCAGGGCAGGATGCTACTGGCTGCTGCACACAACTGCAGCTTGAGCTGACATCGGGTGATGGGACTGTGGTCTCCACTCAAAGCAACCCAGCGGAAGAGCTGGCAACAGAGCAGAGTGCCACAAGCCTCTGCTCTCAACTAACGGAAGAGGGAGTTCCTGGGGCAATGGATGGGACTGTGGTCTCCACTGACACATCCCCAGAAAATGGTGCGTCACCGAGACAGGAGGATGTCGGCTTTGCTTTGCAAGCATCAGGGGATTTTCTACCACCAGTGGATGGGACTACAGTCTCCACTGGTATACCCCAGGGATGGGGGCCAGTTGGCCCAGATCCCCAACAACATGATGGACTGAGCCCAGTCACCCTGTCTTCTCCCCAGTGGCTGAAAGGACTCCAGGGAGAAGGGCCAGTCCAGGCCTCTCCCCAACGGCAGGCAGGTTCTCTGAGAGAGACAGAGGTTGGCAGGGTGAGTAATGCTCTGTTTGGAGCAATTTATTTGGGGTACTGTATGGATACCAGCATTGGAGGACTGGATGTACTGACTGACTTCGGAGTCAACCCGTCTGGGGTCTTCTCCTATGTCAGTCTCCCACCGAAAGGGGAGAGATGTAACAGGATGACCCGTGACACCCAGAGACTTTTGAGGGATGGGGGATACTCCTGTGCCAGCGGCCCTAAGAACTCTTGGGTCTAAGTTCACCCTGTGCCCCTTTTCGGCATAGGGTGGCTAATCATAATTCATGTATTACATGAGATGGGACATTAATAATAATTCATGTATTACATGAGATGGGACATTAATAATAATTCATGTTTGCAGGATGTCTTGAGATATCACAAGTTGTTGGCTTATTCAATGTGGGGAAACATTCTGTTGAAAGGTGTTAATTGCATCTACTCCTAGACATTTCATTAACCATTGTGTAAGGCTGTAGAGGTGTTAATTCAGGTCTGCTCCTAAGACCTTTCCATTGTGTGATAACACTGTTAATAGCCCATTGATGATCAGGTGCGACTACCTGTTTGTCGGAGACAGAAAATCTGTGTAAGATGTGGATTGAGAAGAGATCATTGTGTGATGGTGTTTTGTTTGAGTTCTGTTAATGAAGGAATGTGCAGTGATTAGATCATGTCTAGAATGTTTAGTAATTAGCTCAAAGAATGTGATTGAAGCCCCCACGGGGTGATGTGTGGGTGGGGAGTTGATTGTTCCTTTCATGCCTTGTACTGTATATAAGACTGAAAGTTACCATTAAAGTTGTCTTCATTTTGGGAACAAGTACAGAGCTGCGTGTCTCATCTTGATTCTGGGGAAATGGGATGGATCTGGTCCTGTTGGTTGGAGTGTCGATAAGCTGTCGTGGGGTGATGGAAGGTCGTAAACGGTGGTGACCGTTACAGGACCCATTACTGAACCAGGGATATTGCGTGACAACGGACAATTTTTATACATCACCGGAACTTTATGAGGTTTTTCTCCTCAACAAAACGGATGGGTATGGTACCGTTAGGCCAAACCGGCGTGACATGCCATCAATTTTTGGCAAGAAAAAACTAAAAAAGGAAAGATGGTTGCCTTTCAAAAGGGTAAAATGATGGCAATGCGCTGGCGAGACAAAAAGGACGTGTGTCTCATGAGCACCGTGCACAGCACCTCCACTACCATGGTCCGCACAAAACACGGAATAGATGTGCTTAAACCGCAAGTCGTGATCGACTATAATCACACGATGGGAGGTGTCGACCGAGCCGATCAGGCAATGACATTTTACCCGGCGATGCGGAAACAACAGAAGAAATACTACAAAAAGATTTTCAGGCATCTCCTTGAACAATGTCTTTGGAACGCCTATATTCTTTATGAAGCAAACACGAACATACCTCTTGTTCATTCTGACTTTATATGGAAGGTGGCTGAGCAGATTTTTGTCAACCACCCGACGCCATCAGTATCTGCTAACAGACCCGGACGACACTCTATTGACGTTGGGAATCTAGAACGCCTGACAGGTCGTCATTTTGTAGACTTCGTACCGCCAACCGCACGAAAGTAAGCGCCTACCAGGATGTGAATCGGTTGCTGTTCCAAGAGGGATGGAAATGGAAAAAAAGTCCGAAAAGAAACAAGGTACTATTGCCCAGATTGCAACGTCAGACTTTGTCTAGTTCCATGATTCAAACTGTTTCACACTATGGATGTGTATTGAATTTCTTTGTTTGACAAATTTCATTATTTTTCATTGCTTTATTGAATAAAATTATATTATTTATTAAATTATAATTCATGTGTTTGTGTTTCAAATTTATCACACCTGGAATGTCTACTAGAGTCTTGTTTGGGTCAGGTTTAAGTAAGTAATTACTAAGAATTGCAGGCCTATAATACATATCACCAAATTTCCATGCAAAAAATTGTACCGCTTTTGGTACATAATTCCAGACAGAATCATACCGCCAGGGAGGTTAAGGGGTATGTAAACCTTAACAATGAGCTTCTCTTACTTGCCCAATTTTGGTCATGTAAATATAACATTCAAAGAATTTTCTTCTGTTTGTGCAAAAAGATACATATTGATCTCGCCAGAAAGCTTGCCAGCTGGTAAAGCTGGCCATACATTAATCATAATTCCCTGCTGAAGTGGCTGGGGAAAAGGGGAAAATTTCATAAGTCCTGTTTCTGTTGTCCCAAGACAGAGAGTGACCATTGTTACCCTAGGACAAGCCTTAAAAAACAAAAACAAAAAAAGGAATGCAGCCATCACATCTGAGGACTGAATTGGCTTTACCTGTTACTCTCAAACAAAAAACATTTTAAAAAGGTGTTACAGACTTTTGTACTGGGTGCTCCTCATTACCCATCCCAGAGTTTGTTATCTGAAGAACAATCTTTTTTAAAATACTATCATTGAGGCAGCAGCTCAGGACCAAAATAAGGTC
The DNA here is from genome assembly GCF_905171775.1 of Rana temporaria. Classification (NCBI taxonomy): domain Eukaryota; kingdom Metazoa; phylum Chordata; class Amphibia; order Anura; family Ranidae; genus Rana; species Rana temporaria. Next base: position 280,604,403 of record NC_053489.1, read on the forward strand.
TATCTACAATATAGATAGAGGATGCAGATAAAGCTGCACATTTGGTTCATAAGGTAGATTGGGATTTTAGACACAGCTGACTGAGAACAACCAACATCTTTTGCAACATTCCGTGATGATTTATCTTCTTGAAGAAGTTTTAAAATTCTCTACTTTGTTTCATCTGACATCTCTCGTGTTGGAGCCATGATTCATGTCAATCAGGCTCGGCTTGATAAAAGGGAAAGCCTTGGAACTAGGGATGAGCCGGACACCCCCCCGGTTCGGTTTGCAGAACATGCGAACAGGCAAAAAATGTGTTTGAACACGCGAACAGCGTTATAGTCTATGGAACACAAACATGAAAAATCAAAAGTGCTAATTTTAAAGGCTAATGTGCAAGTTATTGTCTTAAAAAGTGTTTGGGACCTGGGTCCTGCCCCAGGGGACATGCATCAATGCAAAAAAAAGTTTTAAAAACTTCATTTTTTTTCAGGAGCAGTGATTTTAATAATGCCTAAAGTGAAACAATAAAAGTGAAATATTCCTTTAAATGTTATACATAATGGGTGTCTATAGTATGCCTGTAAAGTAGAGCATGTTTCCCGTGCTTAGAAAAGTCCCTGCACAAAATGACATTTCTAAAGGTAAAAAGTAATTAAAAACTGATCGCGCTATAGTGAATTGTCGGGTCCCGGCAATACAGATAATTCATTGAAAAAAACAGCATTGGTTTCCCCTTAGTCCATTGCCAGGCCCTTTGGGTTTGCTATGAACATTAAGGGGAACCCCAAACCAAAATTATAAAAAAATGGTGTGGGGTCCCCCCCGAAAATCCATACCAGACCTTTATCCGAGCACGCAACCTGACCAGGAAAAGAGGGGGGGCGAGAGAGCGACCCCCCTCCTGAACCGTACCAGGCCACATGCTCTCAACATGGGGAGGATGTCCCCATGTTGATGGGGAAAAGGGCCTCATCCCCACAACTCTTGCCCGGTGGTTGTGGGGGTCTGTGGGCAGGGGGCTTATCGGAATCCCGAAGCCCTGTTTAACAAAGGGGACCCCCAAATCCCAGCCCCCCAATGTGAACTGGTAAGGGGGTACATTGTACCCCTACCATTTCACAAAAAAAGTGTGAACATGTTAAAAAAACACAGGAAACAGTTTGGGACATGTACGTCCTTTATTTAAAAAAAAAAAGTTCCAACGATATAATCAACTCTCGAGCGATACGGAAGAAAAAAACGTGCAACGTGGGTTTCCCATGACGCGTCAGAGGAGGTGGGGTCACCCGTACACGTCATTGGGTAACCCCAGGCTTTCTTCTTGCATCAGAAAGGGGACGGGGTCACCCGTGCACGTGATGTGTGGCCCCGCCCTCATCTATAAAAGAGCTGTCAACCTGGCAGAGCGCCATTCGCCCGAGCTCCTCCTATGAGGCGGTATCGTTCCTAGCATCTGGGTTTTTTTTTCTTCCCCATCGCTCGAGAGTGGATTACATCGTTGGAACCTTTTTTTTTTTTTTTTTTTTTTTTTAATAAAGGACTTGTCCCAAACTGTCTCCTGTGTTTTTTAACATTTTGACACTTTTGTTTGTAAAATGGTAAGGGTACAATGTACCCCGTTACCAATTCACATAGGGGGGCTGGGATCTGGGGGTCCCCTTTGTTAAAGGGGGCTTCCAGATTCCAATAAGCTCCCCGCCTGCAGACCTCCATAACCACCGGGCAAGGGTTGTGGGGATGAGGCCCTTGTCCCCATCAACATGGGGACATCCTCCCCATGTTGAGGGCATGTGGTCTGGTGCGGTTCAGGAGGGGGGGCACTCTCTCACCCCCCCTCTTTTCCTGCGGCCTGCCAGGTTGCGTGCTCGGATAAGGGTCTGGTATGGATTTTTGGGGGGAACCCCACGCCATTTAAAAAATGGCGCAGGGTTCCCCTTAATATCCATACCAGACCTAAAGGGCCTGATATGGAATCTGGGGGCGACCCCACACTTTTTTTTTCATTTTGGTTCGGGGTTCCCCTTAATATTCAAAGGGCCTGCACTAAGGGGGGAACCCATGTAGTTGTATTTCAATGACTTTGCCGGGACCCGACAATTCATTATAGTCGCAATTAGTTTTTCCTTTAGAAATGCCATTTTGTGCAGGGACTTTTTTTTTTTTTAAATAGAGTGAACATGAAAGGTATTAGCCTTTATAATTCCGGTAGAGGACTTCTCTTTTGGTAGTTTTTACCTTTCACCCTAGTTTTTACGCTTATACCAGTACTCTTAATTTTTCCGCGTAGCTCCATTTTTTAAAAATTCTTTCCATTTTATCCATTTTTCTTTAAAGTGGAGATTCACCCGAAAAGTTAATTTTTAACCTTAGATTGATGCTCATTTTGTCAAGGGGAATCGGGTAGTTTTTTTAAAATCGAAGCAGTACTTACCGTTTTAGAGAGCGATCTTCTCCGCCGCTTCCGGGTATGGTCTGCAGGACTGGGCGTTCCTATTTGATTGACAGGCTTCCGACGGTCGCATCTATCGCGTCACAATTTTCCGAAAGTAGCCGAACGTCTGTGCGCAGGTGCCGTATAGAGCCGCACCGACGTTCGGCTTTTTTCGGCTACTCGTGACGCGATGTATGCGACCGTCGGAAGCCTGTCGGAAGCCTGTCAATCAAATAGGAACGCCCAGTCCCGAAGACCATACCCGGAAGCGGTGGAGAAGATCGCTCTCTAAAACAGTAAGTACTGCTTCGATTTTAAAAAAATTACCCGATTCCCCTTGACAAAATGACCATCAATCTAAGGTTAAAAAAAAAATTTCGGGTGAACTCCCGCTTTAAATCCTATTTTTTCCTCTCATGTACTATATTTCAGCTCTTCCATCCTATATGTTTCTTCACCGAGTCTATTTATTCCCATATTAGTGGACTTTCAGCTTCTTGCTATTTTTTGGGATCATCCTTTTGGCTGCGTTCAATAAATGAGGGGTCAGTGATTCTTTGTAATGTTTCTCATCTCATCACCTCCATGGAATAAAACTACCCATGGATCTTTTTTAATCTCCTTCTTAGTGATTTCTTTTATTAGGCCCAGGATTTTCTCCCAATAATTTTTGATCTTAGGGCAATCCCACCATAGGTGCGCCATTGTTCGCCTTGTTGTACACCCACGCCAGCAGTCTGCTGACTGTCCCTCACTGAATTTTCTTATTTTATCAGGTGTTGCGTACCACCCTGTTATACACTTGTAATTAATTTCTGTGGTCCTGATATCGATGGCAGAGGAGTGGGTCAAGTTTATAATTTTCTCTATAGTGATTTTATCCCTTTGTGTTCCCAACTCCTTTTCCCATTTATGGATGAATGGGGGTATCTCCAACTCGTCCACCTTCAGCAGCCGTTTATAAAGTTTTGAGGTAATGCCTTTTGTACTTTCTGCTATACAAAGCCTTTCCAGCGAAGTAAGATCCTCCCCCGACTTAATTGGCTGGGGTAGGTTCTGCACAAAGTGAGACAGCTGGCGATACCGCCACTCATCCATTATCATTAATTCTTCCTTACATTTCAGCTCCTAGAGTGTCATAATTTTTCCTCTTTTTATTATATCTCTTAATTGTGCTTTATCCTTTTTTATCCAGTTCCCTCCCACTGTTTTTTTCCCGGGTGCAAAATATTTGTTTTCTTTTAAATCTATAAGAGGTGAGTTATAATCCCTATCTATTTGTTTATGCAGCCTAACCCATATCCTTAGTGCATTTCGTGTCAAAACGTGTGTATTATCATCTAGTGCTCTATACTGCGGGGGGTTACATATGATATTATACTTCCCAATTGTGTCTTAGACAGTGCATATTCGATTTTTACCCATCTTTTTTCCTGTTTATCTTTGGCCCACTCCACTACCCTAGACAAAACCGTCGCTTCATAGTATTTCCTGATGTCAGGGACAGCCAGCCCTCCATGTTTCTTGTCCTGTTTTAATACCCTTAGGGAAATTCTATGTTTTTTGTTCTTCCATACATAATTCATTAACAGGGTATTTAACACTCTGAAGTAAAGTTGAGGTATTTCCACTGGTAACATTTGAAAATTATACAGTATCTTTGGTAGAAATACCATCTTCAGAATGTTAATTCGTCCTATCCATGATATCGGTTTATTTCTTATTTTTTTTAATTTCCCTTTTAATTTAGTCTAAGAGAGGGATGTAGTTTATTTTATACTGTATATTTTTTTTATTGAGTTAGCCAATTTTATGCCCAAATACTTAAGTTTCTTCTGCCATGGGAAATTGAACTCGTCTCTCAGGAGCTGTTCTTCTCCTTTACTGATGTTGACATTCAAAATCTTCGTCTTTGTTACATTGATTTTGAAGTTTGATATCTCACTGTACTGTTTCAGAGTTTTAAGCAAATTCGGTAATGTGGTCCTGGGGTTAATGATATAGAACAGTATGTCATCTGCAAAGGCTGACAGTTTATGTTCTTCTTCTTCTACCTTAATGCCCTTGATATCCGGATTGTTTCGGGCCATAACAAGGAGAGGCTCGAGGGACAGCACGAACAGGAGGGGAGACAGGGGGCAGCCCTGTCTCGTCCCGTTCTTTATCTCAAAGGCACCGGATAGAGTACCATTAATTTTGATCCTGGCAGAAGGGTGATTGTATAGTGTTTTTATCCACTGGATCATCCTAGATCCAATACCCATAGTTTCCAGTGTATGAGTCATAAGTCCCCAGTCTATCCTATCAAATGCTTTTTCTGCATCTATTGACAGGAGTAGACCTGGGGACCCATTCTCTTTTATTTTCTGGAGGAGGAGTCAAGCTCTTACCCCCTTATTCTTCCCCTCCCTTCCTGGGGTAAAGACAACCTGGTATGGATGCAGGGACTTTTCTAAGCACGGGAAATATGCACTACTTTACAGGCAACTATAAACACCCCCTAGGTTCGAAATTTAAATGAATATTTTACTTTTATTGTTTCACTTTAAGCATTATTAAAATCACTGCTCCCGAAAAAACTGCTGTTTTTAAAAACAGTTTTTGCATTGATACATGTCCCCTGGGGCAGGACCCAGGTCCCCAAACACTTTTTATGACAATAACTTGCATATTAACCTTTGAAATTAGCACTTTTGATTTCCCCCATAGACTTTTAAAGGGTGTTCCGTGGCTTTTTGAATTTGCCGCGGACACCCCAAATTGTTCGCTGTTCAGCGAACAGGCGAACAGGTAATGTTCGAGTCAAACTCATGTTCGACTCGAAACATATAGCCCATCCCTACTTGGAACATAGTTTGGGTGAATCCTGTTGGAGATGTCTGTGTTATCTGGAGAAGAAACACTGACATTGGAGAGTCCATTGGATTTCTGACCATTGCATATCTGACCTTTGTAATGAGGTTCTGGAGTGGATGGTAAGAGGCAGTGTGATCGGGTGCCGGTGGTGGTTTTCGCATGTGTTTTAGCTGCACTATAAACATCAACACATCCTCTGGACATCTCTTGCGGTTTTTACTGATATGGATTTTTATGAATTTCAGCTATGGACTTTTAGGAATTTTAGCTATTAGTGTTTAGCGCTGTACCTTTACCCTCTAGCTACAATATACCTTCCTTAAACATGAGGACTCATTGTACTTTTTATACCAATCATTTCTACTAGTCCAGTGGTATGCACATACATTTATAAGTTACAAGATTCTGGTGGAGACCCCTGTAAACTCCACAGTTACAAAATATCTAGCTAGTAATGCTGACCAAGTCCTCGTTGGCTTTTCCACTTATTGTATAACTTGTTTAAATGTATTGCTGTCCACCAAGTACAAATGAATAGTTTCATCGGGACATACCTTTAAGACCATCTCATAATTTCCTTCCTTCCATCCTGACGTCTTTCTTGACAAACTTTTTTTCCATTCTCTATAAATTTTCTTCCATTTTTAAAGATTTCTCTGGATTTAAAGGCTCTTTCCCTACATCTTTGCAGCAATAGTATTAGTCGGAAGACAGGTCCACTTCAAAATAGAGAACAATTATGTTCAAGAGTATTTTCAAATTGCATAGCAATAAATTCTGGTCAGATAGGAACAAATGCAATTTTGAAATAAACTCAATGTGAACATACTGCTAATGTTCTTTTCTAATTGCCCTAGATGACAACATTTTATTATGAATCATTCTGGCATGAATAAATATGTAAATGTTTCCCTTTCCCATGCAAATAAAGTGTTGTAGTGAACTACTAATGTGCTGCTAAAGCCTTGATGATTAAAGAAACACTGTCATTTTACAGTACTTAACATTTGCTGTAAAACTCATTATGGATTGGCTCAAGTGTCAATACTTTAGATAGACTGCACCAATAATACCAACTGCCTGTAACTTAGGAGTGCATTTGGCAGGCAGCAGAAAATACTGATGCAAAATAAAATTAATAGTAGTCTCTGTGCAATGTCTTTACTGAGCCCCTGGGACCTTATTATAGTGCTATAAATCCAACTGTATTTTCCACTATTATTTAATTAGACTCAGTATTCACATATAAATAAAACTTCCTGGCGGGTATTTAAATGATAAATTTACATTCATAACAATTTACCACTGAGATATTTTATTCCTTTAATATACTAGGTTCTTTGCAAAACTCCTGCATATTTTACTTGCCTTTTGTAATCCATTATTGTTTTTACTGCCTCTGCGATGTAAAAACATAATTATTCAGGATAATAAGAAGAAAATTATTTGTTTTATTTTAGCTAGGTGCTAATTGGTGTGGTATGGTCTGGCATAATTTTGAGTTATTCTAACCTCTGGTGCTTTTACCATGAAATATAGTTACACAAACATCAATCAACAGTAGTATTGGGCAAAATTCTAACTGCACGGTGCAGTACCCCAGCTAAACGGAATCCGATCTTTGACCTATGTGGTGTAATTAAAATGAATTCTCATTGGTTGCTACTTTTACCTCTGTGACTGCTGAATATGACTCAGGCCACCATTCATTTTAACATACAGTAATTCTTGTATTTGCGAAGGGTTATTTTGTGAACTGAAACTTTAGAAGCACCTAGATGCACAAGACAATATGCTTTGGCTTCTAATTTGTATAAAGTTGACCTCCAGGCAAACAGCTAAATACACAGATGAAATACATATATGGGAGTCGTTTTACTGCCAAAAGATTTGTCTTTCCAACTATCCAGTCCTGAGATTTACAGCACACCCAGCATATTGTCATGACGTTTTCTTTCTGGTACAATATTTTATATTGAAATATAGTGTAACGGCCTGCTACTTTCATAGCTGGCGCTGCCTTAAATTTAGAGGGTGGTCAGAGACTTAATTACCTCTGACTGTATTGTTTTACCAAATTTGGGCCTCTGTTCCAGCCATGGCTGTACTGTGAGTGATCACTATTGGTGTCTGGGGTGTTGGTACCGCCCCAGGCCAAGGGTGGTAGAAGTCGAGTCAGGGCGTATTGGGTGTTTTTACTCGGCAGCCAATCAGTGGGGGTTGATCGCCTCACTGTGCATGCTGGGGGAGAGTACTTAAGGGACAGAGGTCATTAGTTCTGGGTCGTCGATCGCTGGTCTGTCGTCCCACCACCCCCCATGTGTGGCCCTCATGGCCGGGGGTGCGTGTTCAGGTGTTCCTGGCTCCGGGACCACGTTGGTCCGGGGTTGTAATCTACTATGTGGGCCTGGTAGTCAGACTGGGTCTACAATCGCGGAGTCGTCCTGTGCTGTCCTTCCTGAGGGAGGGAGCCACCCAATGAAGAGCCTGTCTTGGAGAGCACCGAGCACGAGGCTGGTATCTCAGGAGAGGCCTTGAACTTCATCGAAGGACGCACAATTACTGAAAGGCTGAGTGATGGTTGCCTGTCAGTTCTGAGTTCACAAGTTTATTCAAGAGAGATCCGGGTGCTTGATCCTGTGTTGAGAAGGATTCTGGGCCGAATGCATCTCCACCTTTGGGAGGGTCTGTGGCGGAGACTTTGCTGGAGTTTCCATGTGACACCCTGGCTGCTGGGCTGGTGGGGGAGGCCTGTCCGGGTGCACGGTGCCCACTCTGGCTAGAGTGGCGACGAGGGTTGCGTTGCTGGAAGCAGGATTGTTTCCAAACAGAGTTATACACCTAAACCTACTACCTATTCCCCTTTCCACCTCTTCAACTACCACTTTAATTCTTTTACCCCGTTGGGTAATAAAGCAGAGAAAAAGAAACCTAGAGTGTAGACATTGCAGTTCTTCTCAACTCTCATTGTATACCCTAGATGGCGAAGGAGTAGAGGTAACATGACACCCAAAACAAACCAGCAGCTCCTTCGGGGGTAGTGCTACAATAGGAAAATAAATATAGCTGTAATTATCCTGTGCAGGGGATGAGCATAACAGACATGGCTTTTCTTTATGCAGTTAAGAAACACAGCTAGGTCACCTTCTGTCCCAGCCTGTCACTGCACAGGAAAGAAGTATCAACTGACTGATGAAATAGTCTATCTGGTCTCTCCTACTGTAAGTGTGTTCCTTGTTAACACATGCATGCATCTTACATACTAGGAGGAGAATGAGCTGGGGAATCAATAGTGGAGAAGGATCTGGGTGTTCTGGTAGATTATAGACTTAATAATGACATGCAATGCCAAGCAGCAGTATTATGAGAGGTCTGGACTGCAGAGAGAGACATGATTTTGCCCCCATACACATCATTAGTAAGACCTCATCTGTAATATGCAGTTTAGTTTTGGGCTCCAGTTCATAAAAAGGATATTGGGGAACTGGAGAAAGTGCAGAGAAGGGCAACCAAACTGATAAGAGAGATGAAAGAGCTCAGCTATGAGGAACAATTAGGCCGCGTACACACGGTCGGACAAAACCAATGAGAATGGACCGAGGTTCAGTTTCATCGGTCCAAACCAACCGTGTGTATAGCCCATCGGTCTGTTGTCCTTCGGTCCAAAATTTTAAAACATGCTTTAAAATCGAACCGATGGCCCGCTGCACGATCGGTCCAAACATGCCCAGAATCAAGTCGACGCATGCTTGGAAGCATTGAACTTAGTTTTATTCAGCACGTCGTGTGTTTGACGTCACCACGTTCTGACCCGATCGGTTTTTGGAACGATGGTGTGTACGCACATCAGACCATCAGGCCACTTCAGCGGTGAACCAATGGAAATGGCCCGTTGGACCATTCTCATCGGTTTGGAATGACCGTGTGTACGCGGCCTTAGCTGAACTGAACGTATTCCCTCTTGAGAAGAGGAGATTAAGGAAGGATATGATCAACATGTATAATATATAAGTGGTTCATCACAGAGGACGAGGAGACACTCTTTACGGAAATTGCAGGGATTAAATCAAGTAAAATTTATAGTAAGTATTTGAAATATCTTAAAATATATAATGACATAAATATCTAACTGCATTCACTGTAGATCAGCTCTAAAATCAAACTCCCAGCTTAGCCTCTATGTACGCTCTCATTTTCTCTTATAGGTCTACAGGAGAGGAAATCAAACTAAATCTCCACAATAGGACACAAATGGCATAAAAACTAACATGGGTTTTTAGCCATTCCCTAATCTATCCAAAAATGATAAACCTTAACAAATTCACAGACATGTTAAAATCAGCATTTTGTTTGCTAGAAAATGTTTTAGAACCCCCAAACATTATATTTTTGGTAAAAGCAGAGGCCCTGCAGAATACAATGGTGGAAATTGCATTTTTTTAATGTTATGTGATATTTGTGCAACCATTTATCAAATGCAAATTTTTAGAACACACACAAATGCAATATAGTACTGGATTGGATACCAGACAAGATTCAAAAAGTGTGGAGTAAAAATGAGGGTGGTATAAAGGCCCCTCTTCCCCCACCATCTCTCGATACAGAGTGTCACCTTACACATCACTTACCTATTCATCATAGGCTGTAACTATTCAGTTGTAAATCATGTTGCATGTTGCAATGTTTATAAAAAAAAGCTCTTATAAAAATAGTAAGATTCACTAAGATGAGTGTTGGCTGGCTCACCCATTGTCCTGATTCCTGTTTCTTCCCTGCACAGATCCCAGTTATAATGTCAACTAGGGATGAGCTGAACAACCCACGGTTCGGTTCGCAGCAGAACATGCGAACAGGGAAAAATAATAATGGCAAACAGGACAAATAAAGAGGGTAAATCTCCTTATCGTGAGCACAGGCAGCAATAAAAACCGACAGGTGTTCTAATCTATCTTCACTCTATCCAAAACTAAAAAAAAAGTATTGCCTTTAATTTTATTTTAAAATAGATAAAATCACTGTATAAAAGGATTGCACACACATTGGCATCAACTCAAAATGGTGAGTCCTGTAAGGATTTGACAAGTACCATTTCTTCTTCTGTCTGTAAGTACAGAAAACAAGATTTCAAATCTTGATGTGTTGGTATAGGGCTCCTTTGACCCTAAAGTTCCCACAGTGCTCACCTATGTGCTGAAGGTGTCAGCAGCACCAAGGTACCATGTTACAAGTCTTCTGATCTTCTCTTGTACTTTGCAGCTTTTGGGATCAAGTGAAGGAGGTTTCCTTTAAACGCACTGACATTCGTCTGGCAGATGACCCATCAGTTTTCCTCCTCCATCTCAGAGGCCCCGTACACACGACCAGTTTCCTCGGCAGAATTCAGCTTCCGACCGAGTTTCTGGCTGAATTCTGCCGAGAAACCCGGCCGTGTGTACACTTTCGGCCGAGGAAGCCGACGAGGAGCTCGGCGAGGAAATAGAGAACATGTTCTCTATTTCCTCGTTGTTCTATGGGAGCTCTCGCCCCGCCAAGCTCCTCGGCGGCTTCAGTGCTGAACTGGCCGAGGAACTCGATGTGTTTGGCACGTCGAGTTCCTCGGCCGTGTGTACGAGGCCACACCCTTACCAATAATACCAATAAAACATTACAATTACTCTTGACCCATCTAATTAATGCAGCTATGGCCTTTAACACACACATGAAACAGACAATTCACCCACTGATTAGTTTATGGCTAAGTAAAATTATTAAATAAAAACCATTTAAGATGTTATTGCATCCTTAAACCACAAAGGGGAATAATTTCACAAAACTTTGTTTTACTGGATGGATTTTACATTCTCGTCTGACTATCAAATCTCTTATAGAGAATACATGAATTCCTCCCAGATAGCAGCTTACCCAGGGATCATTTCCTGTGCAAGTGTACAGTACATCTAGTGGAAATGCGTGCAAAAATCTAAAATAAAGATAAAAAATTAAGCACATTTTCAGTTACAAAAGGAATGAATGTACCAAAAACATGCAAAGAATAGTTTGGTATCAACACCTCATCATGTGTGTTGCCACCCTCAGAAGTTGCATTTTTTATTCTAATATTTAAAATGAGAGAGTAAGAAAACATAAAAAAAATGATGTTCAACGGACAGAATCTACAAACCCTCTACAAATTGCCATCTCTGTAATCATGGATTTACATGAATTATCTTTGTCATTTCTTAAAGCACCGAGAGAAATTTTGATAAAGAAATCCTGCCTGACATGCAAATTGAAACCAGGGACTTAGGCCTCGTACACACGGACGGACTGTCCGAGGAAAACGGTCCGCCGGACCGTTTTCATCGGACATGTCCGCTCGGAGATTTCTGTCTGATGGTTGTACACACCATCAAACAGAAATCCGCGTGGACACGATACGCGGTGACGTGGCCGCGCCGTCGCCGCGACGATGACGTGGCGACGTGCGCGGCCCTGGAAGGTCAATGCTTCCACGCATGTGTCGAATCACTTCGGCGCATGCGAGGGCTTTCGGCCGAGCGGACATGTCCGGTGAGTCTGTACAGACGACCGAACATGTCCGACGGACAGGCTTCCAGCGGACATGTTTCTTAGCATGCTAAGAAACATTTGTCCGCTGGAAACCTGTCAGATCCGCCGGAAAATTGTCCGGTCGGACGTACAGACGACCGAACATGTCCGCTGAAACTGGTCTGCGGACCAGTTTCAGCAGACATGTTCGGTCGTGTTTACGGGGCCTTAGAAGAACAAATATGGAGGACCCAACGTTTTTGTCAGAATATCTTACGATGATCAAGAAATATGAAAAACAAAGTTCTTCCTATGAATCAAGTGAACATTTTTTTTTTCAAAATAATCTTTATTAAGCAGTTTTAAGTTTTTACATCAAAAAAATTTTTTTTATTATTTTTTAGAAAATTTTTTTTTTTTTTTAGTTTACCCAAAAAATTTTTTTTTTTCTATTTGACCCCTATAGTGATATAGTGCTAGATCCAGTACAGTGATGTACGTGATGGGTCACTATAGAAACAGCTCTTGTGAACATATGTACTAGCGTGATGCTGTGTGCATATGCTGTGCCATCAAAAATAAATAAATAAATAAATAAATATGGCTACCCCAAATGATGTGCTTGTGAAACAATATTCCAAAGTGCTATAAGTGAGTCTATAAACTATTATGAATATACATGCAAAAGTGTGCGAACATATAAATAATGAATAATATTATTAATATATAAAAATAATAATAAGGTGCGTTGGTGCCAAAAATTTGTTTTTCACAATTCATGTGCATTCATGCTGCAACACGTCCCCAATTATGGGTAAGCGCCAGTTCACAAATTCCAGTCCAAACAGAAAGTGTTGCTGAGTTTAAATCCTGGTGCTATATTTCTTTTTTTTTCATTCAAATTTAAGTTTATTTTCAATAAAAGTACATACATTTGTACTATAACAGCAGTATACAATTCAGTAATACACAGAAAATAATAAATCCAATGCATTGCTTTACATAGAAGATGGTCTTGTCATAGAAACTGACTATCATATACAGCCATATCATATGCTATCACCATACGGTGAGAGTATAACAGATTGTAATAGTTAAAAAGAAAAGCTAGGTATAACCAATAATTTATAATTAAATAAATAAAAGGATATTTCCATATACTATATAATTCCTTAGGCTTATTGTTGTCACACAATAAAAAACCCCATGTGTGTACTGGGTCTAATTTCATGGAACGAATAAAGGACAGGATTTCTGGATAACAATGACCTCTCTGACACCCCCACTGGGAACTGTCTGTGTCCAAGAGGTTAAGCAAACCTTTCAATCCCCCTTCCCTCCCTCCAATAATTATCACCAATACCCACCAGTATCTGTAAATATATATTTTCAAAACCCTTAACATACCTAACATCCCCAAAAGTTTGGTGGAATCTTTTGATAACCTAAACATAGGCTAATACAAATGTTTATATATATCTTTTTTTTTTTTTTTTCTAAACATAACACTCTGAGAATGAGAAATAACAAGGATGTTATCCTCGTGTAAAAAACAAAATTATCAAATCAAAGAACAATCAATGAAAAGAAGAGAAAAAGAGAAGAAAAAAAAAAAAAAGAAGATCAGGGGAAAGTAAAAGGAAAAAGAGATGGCAGCCTGCCTGCCAACGAACAACATCGTCCTAAGGATATAAATATCACCACAGCCTTTATGGGATAAAAGATATTCCCATAAATTTCATCCACGGTTCCCATATTTCATGGAAAAGAGTAGACATATCCAACATGGAACAGACCCTCTTTTCTTGTTCCATAATCCATGTAACCTTTTGTTTCATATACCGGATGGAGACAGTAGATTTTTTCCACGCAGCTGCAATTGTGATCCTGGCACCTGTCAGAATGTATAGGATGAGTTTTCTAGTAACCTTGGAGGTTTGGGGTAACATTCCGTGAAGTAAAGCGATAGTGGGGGATTGATGCAAATTACAGCCTGTGACACGTCTTATTATGTTGAACACCTTATTCCAGTATCCACGTATTTTGGGACACTCCCACCATATATGTACCATAGACCCCAATCCCTGACAACCTCTGAAGCAAAGGGGCGAAGTTGACGGATACATGGAAGCCAGTTTAACGGGAACTAAATACCACCTAGTATAAATTTTTACATTAGCCTCTACAAGGGATATATTCACATATCCTTTAATGGATCTAGTATAATTACTACACCAGTCAGATAAATCCCAGTTGTTATTAAGTTCCCTTTCCCAGGCCAGCATATGAGGTAATTTGGTGCAGTTATTAGCAAGCGATTGATATATGATTGAAATATTCCCCTTCCTGATCAAACCCTGATCACAATTACTTTCATAAGGTGTCAATAGTCCAGAGATCGAGCCACTATCCCATAGGCTTTGTGCATAGTCATGTAGTTGTGAAAATCTTAATTTTTCTGAGACAGGAAGACCTAGCTTGTCAATGAAGTGTTGTTCAGGAAGTGGACCCGAGCGCGAAAAAAAACGGCCTATACGATACAACCCTTTGTCATGCCACCATTTGAACGAATCTACTTCAATTTTAGAAACAAAGAGTGGGTCTAGAAAAACACTCGATAAAGGTCTGCCTTTAGAAATTAGAGAGGGATTATTTTTAAGTGAATCCCATAAAACAAAGGTTTGAGAAAGAGTCGGAGATAAAATAGAAGGCCTATTCTTGGTAGGACTCCACATTAACTCCTCTATCGTTAGATTCGGGGTCGCCTGCTCTTCTATATCTAAACAGTCAGGGCGTTCATGTTTAAGAAAAGTTTCCGATAACTGTGCCAATCTTGCTGATTGATAGTACCATAATAAGTTGGGTACCCCCAGACCCCCCTGTTCAGGCAAGTTATAGAGAGTGCGAGATGGAAGGCGTGGACCCTTATTGTTCCAAATAAACTTGATAATCTTTCCTTGAAAGGATTTTAGATGACTTTTAATTATCGGTATGGGTAATGATCTAAAAAGATACAAAAGCCTAGGGAGAAGAGTCATCTTAACCGAGTTAATTCTACCAATCCAACCTATATTCTGAGTCCCCCAATCTCTCAAATCTTTCTCAAGTTTTCTATACATAGGTGGATAATTGGCCAAATACAAGTTTTGGATGTTGGGGGTCAAATAGATACCTAGGTATTTGATATAAGAAGTGTCCCATTTGAATCCATAATTTTCCTTCAGTAGAGAAACCGTGGATTCAGAGAGAGAAACATTGAGGGCCCTAGACTTGGCCATATTCACAGTTAGACCTGAAACCATAGAAAATTTGTCTAAAAGAGAATATAATTCCGGTAGGGATGTATCTGGAGCGGTCAAAAACAGTAAAAGGTCATCTGCAAATAAGGCACATTTATGCTCCATTTTGGCACATCTAACTCCCCTGATGTTTGTGTTCTCACGAATAGCTATAGCCAAGGATTCCATAACTATTGCAAACACCAGGGGAGACAGAGGACAACCCTGCCTAGTACCCCTATGAATCTCAATAGGTTCCGAAAAAATACCCTGAAAGCATATATTAGCTTTAGGATGAGAGTAAAGTGCAGATAAGACTCCAAGAAATTTCGTGCCAAACCCCCAACGTTTCATCACTTCTAACATGAATGGCCATGATACTGAGTCAAATGCTTTCTGTAGATCAATAGAAAGAAGCATTCCCCTTTGATTAGTATCACCAGTCCAACCCGAGTTCAAAATGGAGATCAGATCCACAGCCCTCCTAACCTGATCAGGACCTTGCCTTCCAGCGATGAAGCCTACTTGATCTTTACTAACATACTGGCCAATGAAAGAGGACATTCTATTGGCCATTACCTTAGTGAGTATCTTAAGATCGTTGTTAATGAGGGATATAGGTCTATAGTTTTCCACCAGGCTATGGTCTTTTTCTGGCTTTGGGATAACCGAAATATAAGCTAAATTAAGTTGCCTGTCTATGGGAACTCCACCGGTCATGTGGTTGAAAAATTTAACCATGTAGGGTGTTAAAATGCTCGAATATGTTTTATAATAAGCACTTGAAAACCCATCAGGGCCCGGGGCTTTATCTAATTTTAGGTTTTTAATTACTAACAATACTTCTTCAGCTGATATGGGAGACTCCATCATTTCTCTATGAATTTCAGTCAATTGAGGTAGATTCAAATTGTCTAGAAAATCATCCATTCCTTCTGAAGAAGAATCATCAGTGGATGCATAAAGCTTAGAAAAAAAATCATGAAAGGCCTCCATTATCTTCCTAGGATTCAGGGTAAGAGAACCATCAGTCATCCTTATTTTAGGGAGAGACCGTGATTGAAATCTGGGTGAGAGTTTATGAGCTAGCATCGGGCCTATTTTATCTTTAAATTTATAGAAATTAGCTCCAGTCCATTTCATATCTTCCCCAGCTTTGGTGGTAAGTACCAAGTTTAGGGCAGATCTAGCTGCATCAAGTGCCTGAGTAGGAAAGTTAAGAGGATCAGATTTATGTTTTTTACGGAGCTCTATATAGTTGTTTTCCAGCTTCCTTATGTCTATGTTTCTTTGTTTCTTGAGGCCAGCGGCCACTTGTATAATTTTGCCTCTGATAGAAGCCTTGTGGGCAGCCCACAGAGTTTCAGGGGACACATCTCCTGTATCATTATGCTTAAAATATTCTAGAAGAGATTGCTCAATATCCTTCAGTAGGGCAGGGTCCTTCAAAATAGACTTATTTAGTGTCCAATGAGACACTTTAGGAGAAGTGTCCTCTCTCCTCAGTGACAATAGAACCATCGAGTGATCTGACCAAGAAACATCAACTATGTGAGACTTAATGGCAGCTGGGACGTGATGGTTAGAGATTAATATATGATCTATACGCGAATAAGAATGGTGAGGGTTAGAATAGTGAGTATAGTCCTTAATTTTGGGGTTCAACTCCCTCCAGATGTCAGTTAATCTAGACTGATGTAGAATGCGTGCTACTTGTAGACTAAGTTTAGTCGGTCTGACGATTCCATTGACAGAAGGTTTGGACTTATCCAATCCTGTGTCAAAAGCTAGGTTAGAGTCTCCACCCATAAGAATGATCCCCTCCATAAATGGTCGGAGGGTATCAAGCATCTGAGAGAAAAACTTTTTCTGACCTCTGTTAGGAGCATAATAAGAAATAAATGTGTATAGTCTGCCATCAAGGGTACCTTGTAACAATAGAAACCTACCTTCCGGATCTCCAAATTCTTTAGTCAGGTTAAAATTACAATACCTAGAAAACAAAATGGCCACACCCTTAGTTTTGTTTTCTGCTTTAGCTAGGTAAAACATTGGAAAGTGGGCATGCATAAAGGAAGGGTTGTATCGTTTAGGAAAGTGGGTTTCTTGAAGGAAAACCACATCTACACGGAGAGACTTATATACTTGAAAAGCTTTGCGCCTCTTAACAGGAGAATTCAACCCCCGAGTGTTGTGAGTAACAACACTAAGGGGTTTAGATACATCATTCGATCCAGCCATAAGTCTTGTCGACATCTATGAACATGCAGGACCGTACAGATATCATCAATAGTCTCGCAAATACGAACAATGGCAGGCAGGCTGAAGAAACGAAGAGAGTATGAAGAAGAAAGAAAAAGAAATGAAAAGGAGAGATAAGAAGAGAAAAATAAAAAAACATATAGCACAATAAACTATTAGATCGTGCAAGGTCAATTCGTGACCCAGAATGGGGGAAGAGAATGATTTTCCTTCCCTCATTCAAACAAGAAATTTTTGCATAGTCCCGGAAAAGGACTATATTCTTACCCATTGGGTCGACAAAGTGTCGACACAAGAGGTAAGTTGAGGTTCAATACCTCACCGTCGTCAGTTGCCGACAGATTAAACATCACATCTTAAAACAAGTTTAAGAAAAAAGGCATGTGAATCATAGGATGACCAAAAAACAATAGGAGAATAATCTAAAGAAAAACTGCATTAAACTAGACATGTAATCCCGGAGTCTTCTTTTTTTAGAAAGCTTCTGGGATAAAAATTCATCTGAATAAAAGAATAAGAGATACGTCTTGGGTAAGTCTATTCAATATCAGGGTGCTTGGTCACCTCCAATTTTCCTGTACTTGACCTTGTTCCAAGGATTTTGAGTCGGACTAGTAGGTGTGTTCCTCTTGGCAGATGGAAGTTGAGGCGGATTAGTGTCCATGACAGGATCAAGAGATATAATTTTCAGATCAGACAGAAGTCGTTCACCTTCTTGGAAATTATGTATTATATGGTTTCTACCATTATAATTGAATTTTAAGGCGAAGGGGAAAGCCCATTTATACTTGATGTCTTTGTTGATGAGGGCAGACAATAACGGTTTCATTGCTCTTCTTTTCTGAATGGTATATGGTGAAATGTCAGAAAATATTTGTATATTAGTACCTTGGTATTGAAGATTCTCCTGTTGTCTGGACCGTTTCATAATGTCTTCTTTGGTGGAGAAATAATGAGGCTTGACCACCACATCCCTGGGCAAACCATCTCTTCTCAGCGGACCTAACGATCTATGAGCCCTATCAATTTCCAATTTTATATCAGGTGCAGATGGAAGGAGGATTCTCATAATATCTCGTATTGCTGAATGAATGTCCATAATGGATTCAGGGAGACCCCTAACCCTGAAGTTTTCTCTTCTTGACCTGTTTTCCAAATCGTCAATCTTAGCCTGAGCGGCCTCCAGTTGTTCTTGTAGGAAATGGATATGATCATCATGTTGGTCAGTTTTAGAAACGTTAGTGTCCAATTTATGCTCAACTAAATCAATCCTGTTGCCAAGACATTGGAAGTCTGCCCTAATATCTTTAGTAATTTTCTCAGCCGTGTGAGCTAAACCCCTTTCCAGCATTTCAGAAATCCTGTTATAGAGATCAGCAACATTGAAAGAAACTTCTGGGGCAGTTTCAACGTTAGCAGGTACTTGTATAGGGTCATGTGAGGGAGAAACCATAGGAATCCCGTGATCAGCCATTATAGGTATTATACCCTCCCTTACTACAGATGAAAATAAAGCTGAAGATGTAGTAGAACTTAAGGGAGGAGGTGATGAGGAGGGTGTCACATGAGACGAGAAATGTTCAGTAAACTTAGGATCCACCACAGGCACCTGAGGACTTGTATGAGGAGGTGTGTCCATATTAAAAAGACTCTCCTTGATAATTGAGTTCTTATTTTTTTTGCCCTGTTTCCCCTTCATATATAATAAGTGTTATAGTGAATTCTTATCAGCAGGGGTAGAGTTGCTCTATATCGTAAAATCAACAGTTCACTCCTATATCAGTTCCTATAGGCATAACAGTCTTATAACCACCATCTTACGGTAGGTATTACTTATGTGAACAGACCAGGCCCAGATTTGGGCCTTTACAGTAAGTATTGTGAAAAGATCAGCATCATAAAAATGCCTCAAATTACATATCATGCAGGTGTTATATTAGCGGATTGGTTTGTAGCTTTTGTCAACCAACATCGGACGGTGTGTAGGAGTACCTCAGCAAGTTTCCATAGCAGGGACAATCATAGGATAATTCCACACTGTGAAACACAGACCCTGGGCATCGTATTCAGTCGGTAACCAACCTTCGACTACTGTTATTAGATAATCATTGCAGACAGGTAGCCAGTGAACTAAGAATTACCTCAGTTTAGATAAAAAAAAAAAAAAAAAAAAAAAAAATATAATAATAACTCCAAAAAGTATGATACAGTGGATTATGTATGTTTCAGGATGTCACGGTGACTTGTGCAAAACATTCATCCATATACTATCAGATCCTTATAGAAATTCCACAGTATAATGGTCACAATTCACTACACTATGAGTTTAAATCACTGAGGCGGAAGAAGAGAGAAAAGTGGTTAATCTCAGTAGTTTTGCCACAGAAAAGTGTCTATAATATTTTTCAAATTAGTAAGAAATATGCAGGCTGTTAGATGGCGGCTTGCATTATATAATCTCAACGCCTTTTACAGTGAGTGAGGTAAAATAGAAATTGCAGAGTCCAGGATGTGCTTGGGACCGTGAGGAGAATGCCTATTGAGATACTGTCAGGCCTTTGTAGATTTTCAGTCACTCAATTAGCCTTCTATATATCCCTCTCTTAATGTTATTTACCAGAGGATGATTTAATTTGTAAAAAGGACAATTCCAGCAGTATATGTCAGTTTTTAAACTCAGGACAATTCCAGCAATATATGTCACAGTATATGAATCCTACTGTAATAGACCTGCAGGCCACAAGATGGCGGTGTCACCTCAGCAGTTGTATTATATTACACACTGCGTCAGAGGGCCTCCGGTAATGAGGACGGGCACCTCTTCTAATCACCTCACGGAGGTTTGCTCCGGGCACCCTCAGCAGGGCTTAGAGTAGCAGGCGGGAGTGAGTCAGCGACCGATTCGTCCGCCCTCCCTGTCCCACTCGATCGCGGCGTCTTCCGCAGCTTCCCAGGCCTCAAGATGGCGTCAGAGTCCCAGTGCTGGATTAGGCCTCGGTTCTATCCCCAGAGAAGGCGGACACCCCGGACACCCAAAAAGGTAAGGAGCCGTACAGGGAGAGTCCCGAGTACCGGATGATAGGTTTGGGGTACTGTATCGGTAGAATAGGAGTCAGATGGCTACCGATTCTGTTAGGTCAGACGGAGCTCATCTCAAGAACGTCCTGCGCCATCCTCGTCCAGCCACGCCCTCCTGGTGCTATATTTCATGCATACAGGGTGCTGTCACTTCTTCCACCCGACAAAGATAAGTGCTACCACCACCAACTGCTGAAATGCAAACTCACCAGACCCCAGCTGGTAATGTGCCTCAAAAACGTATTCCGTTAAAGTTGGTGAGTCCTCTCAGGATGTTCCTCAATGCCTCAAAGAAACCAAGGGGCTCATCATGGTGAAATACGTTTAAAAATATATTTATTTAAAATTCATAATAAAAAACTACTCACAAGAGAGGTGCTTTAAAACCAGCACCTGGTGTCTTTGGCAGTGTCAGTCTTTTAGACAGCCGCTGACCAGCTTATCGTACGGGTGCGTTCCTGGCTCCTGCTGTACCTGTGGTCTCACTGGTTAAAATTACACTCCCCCTTGCGCTGTCCACATAGCCTCATACTCGTTTCGCAGTTTTGCGTCTTCAGAAAAGCTGGTGGATGCAGCATGAATGCACATGAATTGTGAAAAACTAATTTTTGGCACCAACGCACCTTATTATTATTTTTATATATTAATAATATTATTCATTATTTATATGTTCGCACACTTGTGCATGTATATTCATAATAGTTTATAGACTCACTTATAGCACTTTGGAATATTGTTTCACAAGCACATCATTTGGGGTAGCCATATTTATTTATTTATTTATTTATTTTTAATGGCACAGCATATGCACACAGCATCACGCTAGTACATATGTTCACAAGAGCTGTTTCTATAGTGACCCATCACGTACATCACTGTACTGGATCTAGCACTATATCACTATAGGGGTCAAATAGAAAAAAAAAAAATTTTTTGGGGTAAACTAAAAAAAAAAAAATTTTTTCTAAAAAATAAGAATTTTTTTTTTGATATCACATTATTATACCAGCGCAGTACCAACACCTTTTTAATTTTTTCACCTAAACCTCATAGAAGTTTTATACAGCACTGCAGCAGGTCAATATAGTATTATTTAGAACTTATTTTTGCGACGGTGACAATCACTTTTCTTAAGTTTTTACATGCATACAAACAAGTGAAACAACCAAACAAAATATTTGGCATATTGAAACAAAGGTCATAAGTTCCAAAAGCAGTATAGCTGTTCTCACAAAATGCACAGAATGATTTTTATACATAGATGACTGGTTCAGTAAGAGAAATCAGTTAAACATTTTGAAGGGACACCTGAAAAGCTTGATTAATGACCAAAATGATCTTGTTCCAATAGCGTGCATGTTTGGGGCATCTCCAGAACATATGTAAGTGGTCAGTTGGAGTTCCCCCCGCATCTGGGAGAGTCTGAGGTTTTCACTGCAGTGCTGTTTAAACAATTTAAGTGGGGTTGCATGTACTTGGTGAATAAAAAAAGAGTTGTGACAAACCCTGTGTAGAAGTGAAATTTACTAATGTAGGATGACCACTATTTGCAAAATGCTGTTGGGGGCGCGCAGCGCGGCGATCGCGACCACGCCGCCTTGCTAGGACACAGCGCGACCCAGATCTCTGTAAACCATGAGATCGGCTGTGTCCAATCACAGCCGGTCACATGTAAACACGGAGATGCCGGTAATCGGCTCTCCTCGCCTCACACTGACAGAGTGTTTGGCGAGGAGAGCCGATCAGTGGCATCTCCTCACAGGGGGACATGTAGGAATGTAATCAGGGCACTGATCATCAGTGCCCTGATTACAGTATGTCAATTAACTGTCACCAATTAGTGCCCACCATTGTACACCAGTGCCAGCAATCAGTGCCCACTAGTGGCACCAATCACTGCCCACAAGTGCCACCAATCAGTGCCTATTAGCAATGCCAGTTAGTGCTGGCTATCAGTGACACCTATCAGTGCTGCCCATCAATGCACAGCACTGGCTATCAGTGACACCTATCAGTGACACCTATCAGTGTCGCCCATCAGTGCCACCCATAAATGCCCATCAGTGCCCATCAGTACTGCCTATTCATGCCACCTATAAGTGCCCACAAGTGCTGCCTATCAGTGCCCACCAGTGCTGCCTAACAGTGCCCATCAATGCCACATATCAGTGCCACCTATCAGTGCCCATAAGTGCAGCGTATTAGTGCCTCCACATCAGTGCTACCTAATCAGTGCCCATAAGTGCCACCTCATCAGTGCCCATAAGTGCCACCTCATTAATGCCCACTAGCTCAGCCTATCAGTGCCCATCAGTACTGCCTCATCAGCGCACATCAGTGAAGGTGAAAAATTACTTAGTTACGAAATTTACTGACAGAAACTAAGTAAAAAACATATTATTTTTTTTAAAAAAATTGTCTTTTTTTGGAGAAAAAAATAAAAAACCCAGGAGTGAATAAATACCACCAAAAGAAAGCTCTATTTGTGTGAAGAAAATTATGTTTGGGTACAGTGTTACATGACCGATCAATTGTCATTCAAAGTGCGACAGCGCTGAAAGCTGAAAAATGGCTTGGGCAGGAAGGGGGCGTAAGTGCCTGGTAGACAAGTGGTTAAAGGGGATATAAAGGTTAGTTTTTCTTTTTCTAAATAGGTTCCTTTAAACTAGTGCATTGTTGGTTCACTTACCTTTTCCTTTGATTTCCCTTCTAAATGTTTTTTTTCCTTTGTCTGAATTTCTCACTTTCTGTTCCTCCTCAGTAAGCTTGCCCCAATCATCCGAGCCGTTCTGGCTGGGGGTTAGTCAGCGTGCTCGCCCCTCCCTTAGGACTACATCCCTGCGGGGAGATGCCATTTTTGCGTCTCTGCGCAGGTATGTAGTCCCAAGGGAGGGGGCGAGCACGCTGACTAACCCCCAGCCAGAACAGCTTGGATGATGGGGGCAAGCTTACTTGCACAGTTTCACAATTTAAAGCAATGCATACTGTTGCAAATTGGGAGGGCACAATTGCAATAAAAAATCTGAACCTATATACAGTATTTCTTGTTCATTATTCTTTTTGTTTTTCTAAGCAGCGGTAGATATGTAATAGAAAAAAAAACATAAATTGGAATAGCTGTACAGAAGGAGACCCTTGCAGTGACAATCTCTTATGTCCACAAGAGCACTAATTGTATCTTCATACAGACCTTTACATCACAAAAGCATTATGACGTAAAGGTAGATAGGAGGAAGTGTTCATCACTGTCTGAGAGACGTTGCAAGATTCTGTACAGAGGTGTTAGCAAATTGCCTTGCAGCTTTTCAAATGCAGCGTTCATTTGGCATATTTGGCATGTCTGTCCCAAATTGGCATATTTGGCATGTCTGTCCCAAATTCTAGAACTTTGTATCCTGGTGCACCATTGCTGGAGTAAACAAGCTGAGTAGTCAATCAAATCTGAAAAAAGGTGCTGAAATCATCACTACTGAATTACAGTATCAACAACCTGCACATATCCAAAAATATATTTGGTGATTGGAATTGAGGTAAGGAAATGTTTGTTTCTGGCCTCTCATCGCAGAAGAATCTGATGAACCCAATGGGGTGGATTCAGATAGATTGGCGGATCTTTAGATCCGCGTAATCTATCTGAATTACGATCCGCCGGCGCAAGTTTGAGAGGCTAGTGCAGTATTCAGAAAGCACTTACCTCGAAACTTGCGCCAGCGGATCGTAAATCCCCCGGCGGAATTCAAATTCCGCGGCTAGGGGGAGTGTAGTATTTAAATCAGGCGCGTCCCCGCACCAATTTAACTGCGCATGCGCCGTCCATGAATTTTCCCGGCATGCATTGCTCCCAATGACGTCGCTAGGACGTCATTGGTTTCGACGTGAACGTAAATTACGTCCATCCGTATTCGCGACCGACTTACACAAACAACGTAAAAATTCAAAACTCAGCGCGGGAACGACGGCCATACTTAACATAGGATACGCCGCATATAGCAGGGGTAACTACCCGCCGGAAAAAGCCGAACGCAAACGACGTAAAAAAAAAGCGACGGGCGGGCGTTCGTTTCTGAATCGGCGGATCTCCTCATTTGCATATTCGTCGCATATACAAATGGAAGCGCCACCTAGCAGTCGGCGGGAGATTGCAGCCTAAGATCCGACGGTGTAAGTCACTTACACCTGTCGGATCTAAGGGAGATCTATGCGTAACTGATTCTAATGAATCAGTCGCATAGATACGACGGGCGGATCTCAGAGATACGACGACGTATCAGGAGATACGCCGTCATATCTCTATCTGAATCTGCCCCAGTATCTCCTGTGTTGCTTTCCTCTGCTTCCAAGCCATAATAACTAGAATTAGGATGGGAACTGTACAATCCATCTGAAAATCACTCACAATTGCCCCAAAAATTTGTAAAGACAGCAAACACCTCGATTCATTAGACACAAAATAGGAACATAAAATGGCAAAATTAAAAGGAAAAAAAAGCATGTATATATGCAAATTATGTTGTGTTAAATTTTAATTCCACTAATTAAAAATGCACTAAAAATGCATTTCACTTTTTAGCAAGACGTGTTTTCGAACATGAAAGTGTGAATGGGCCCTTAGTCTGTTCCGTCGGGTGTTGACATAACCACTCTACTCAATATACCCAGGCAGGCCTGGCTTTTGGGGCACTTGTGACTGCTCTTTTTGGCCTGCAAAAATAATCAAACAATTTCCAGATTAAAATGTGTTAGAAGAAAATGTGATTACTTTTGAATAGATTTGTCTTTGCTCATTTTAATTTAGCCTGTTCCATGGGGATTCTGTAAAATCTGACTTTACTGGAAAATGTATGAGTCTTCCATTACTCTAGAGAGAAACGAAAACTGCTATGTTAAGAAATAGGCTGATAAGTAAAGCTGATCCAATCTATCTTTTCTTTTTTTTTTCTTTTTTTTTTTGCTATGTATTAGAATGCCTTTGTTTCTGCAATTTATCTGCTGATCAGGAAATCTCCCACTGGTGTAATGTAATCTGTCCACTGGCAATATATATAACCACAGTGCCTTTCAGCCAGAAAATGAAGTATAGGGTCAGTTCAAAGTCAATCCTAAATTTAAGAAAGAAGAAAACCATAATATTTTTTATATAGAGTGGTACATATGCCTTGCTTTAAGACAGATTTAAAGATAAGATGACTTTCGACTTTTGGATTACCAGTAAATGCACAGAGTCATTACTGTTTAAGTACCGGTTGGGAATACTTGTCACATTACAGAAATAAAACATCTGCTGTGATCACAGCTTAGAGTACATGGATAAAATAAATAAATAACTAAACAATAACAGACTTTTCTATTACTTATAGTTCCTGACAATAAGTAACATAGTGGGTTGATTTACTAAAAAAATACAGGCTGTTCATTTAGCGAGGTGAATGCATATTTTGAAAAGCATGTTCACCTTGTTTAGCAAATAACGTGAAGATGTGTCCACTTTAAATGCTTAGTCATGTGAAAGCATGTGGACACAGCTTTACCTTATTCACTAAACTAGGTGAAAGTTTATTTGGCATTGGGCAAATGCGCTTGGCAGTCTTTATTCTTTTAATGTAGTTCTGCCCCCATAGGAGCTGTTGGATAGGATGAGTCCTCTGTTCATTGCCTCAACCTTTTAAAAATGATTGTAAAGTCTTGTTTAAAAAAAAATAAAATAACAAACATGTTATACTTACCTCCTATGTGCAGATGTTTTTTCACAGGGCAGCCTGGATCCTCCTCTTTGCTGCTCCTTGCCCCTCCCTGCTGTTGAGTGCCCCCACAGCAAGCAGCTAGCTATTGGGGCACCTGAGCCGAGCTGCAGCTCTGTGTGTACATTCAGACATGGAGCTGCCATTTGTCCCCCACTCCCTTTCTCTCCTTATTAGCTAACAGACTTTAATTGACAGCCACTGGAGCCAATGGCTCCGCTGCTGCGTCTCAGCCAATCAGGGGGAGAGTCCCACATGGCTGAGGGACTCATGGACATAGCTAGAGGGAGATGGGGCTCAGTATTAAGTACTGGGGGGAGTGCTACACACAGAACGTAACAACTTTTGCCTTTACAACTCATTTAAGAACATCAAACCCTCTGACACACCAGGTTGAGTGTACAAAACTTACAGTATCACAGGAAATCACTAAAAGTAATACCTAGTACCCAACAGTAGCAGAAGAAAACTGACACCAAACCAGGTAGTAAAGGCAAATTTAATATATCATCATCCAATATGGTTGGTAACTAGGCAGGCATAAAATCGTTTAACAATGGTAATAACGCAATTTAACATACAAAGTGATTACCAATAGAGACTAGACATAAGATGACATTTGGCATCTAGATCAGCATAAACAGTAGCAAGGCCACCTCAATTGCAATAGTGAGAAGTAGTAAAGTTTAATCTATCGTGTGCTGGAACTATACTGATGGAGTACATTTATGCCTGCCATCTCAAACAACAACTCCCAGGATTCTTAGGGCCAGATTCACGTAGAATTCCGGCGGCGTAATGTATTGCATTTAAAAAAAAAAAAAAAAAATTTGACGCGGGAACGACGGCCATACTTTAACATGGCAAGTCTAAATATAAGCCATGAAATAGCAGCCGTAACTATCCCCTGGGAAAAGCCGACTAGCGAAGACGTAAGAGAATGCGACGACCGCGCGTACCTTCGTGGATCGCCGTAAACAGCTAATTAGCATACCCGACGCGGAAAACAACGCGAACTCCACCCAGTGGGCGCCGAAGTATTACACCTACGATCCGAAGGCGTACGAAGCCGTACGCCTGTCGGATCGAAGCCAGAAGCCGTCGTATCTTGGTTTGAGGATTCAAACTAAAGATACGACGCGGCAAATTTGAAAGTACGCCGGAGTATCAGCAGATACTCCAGCGTACTTCTTCTGTGAATCTGGCCCTTAGTGCTCAAGTCTTTAGGCTTGCTTGGCCTTAGCGCTCCCTCTGCTGGAGAATCATGCAGCATAACATCAGTATCTCAGTAGCGGGAGAAAAGAATAAAAGGCAATGTTTCCTTCTCCATGTTGCTGTAGCCCAGCAAATGTCTACATTAGTATATCAACCCAGTGCATTGTACCATTCTAAAGGTGTTCTCTTATAATAATTATTATTTTGGTACAACCTACAAATTCTTGAGGCCACTACTAGATCTATTCTAAATGATGTCATAGTAAGCTAATTAGTAACACATTACAAATAAAAGACTGAATAATGAAATATAGGTTTCAAAATGAAGTTCACGGGCAATCAGCACAAAGACTAGAGATCTTTGACCAACACTATAAATGACAATGCTGAATACCAGTTATATGAGTCATAATACTTTATCGCTGAGCAATTAATAAAACCACATAAAGATGATAATAGTTGCTGTTTTTTTATGAGAATTGTAATAATACATAGTGTGCGAATCTTTACAGAACACTGCCACCTACCATGTGCCAATGTTCTACCAATATTCTCCTATTTTGAAGTATACGATTATGTTCTTTGTAAGGTCCCAGCAGTGCCTATAAAAGTAGGCTACATACTCTAAGATAAAGTACGATGCTTGTACATTTTTAATAGCATTTTGGAATTATGAGCTCCACTGATGTCTCTTAAAGCACAGGACGCTCTATGAAGATAAAATAGATATGATACAACTGTGCATAACTTAAATCTCTTCCAATGGCAAAGATAAAACATAACTTAAAAGCCTAGCAGGATATGTGTACTTAACCGTGATGATAAAAATATCATTCTGTCACAAACTGCTGCATTAATGATAAAATAAAAGCGGTGACAAGAAAAGCAGATAAAGCGTTGTAAACAAAGAATTTGTCAGTGCATTCCGCAAGTCTTGTGCTATGTTTATAATAATGGTATAGACAGATTATATAGACAGATAGATAGACAGACAGACATACAGACAGACAGACAGACAGACAGACAGACAGACAGACAGATAGATAGATAGATAGATAGATAGATAGATAGATAGATAGATAGATAGATAGATAGATACTGTATATCCTGGTGAAGGCTCACAAAGAATTGCCTGTTGAAATCTACATTCCAGATTATGACAGACAATAGAAATAGGAGCAATAAGAAAAGTAGATTTCTGGACCAATCTTTTCACCAAGTTTGAAAAGTAAATGCAGTTTACCCAGATTCATCATCCTTCACCCAAAGTGAAAATTAGGAGAAAAGTTACTTTATTTTTGGCTACCAAATATTTGCCCATTCCTTGACTATTTGGAAAGGTATAATATAAAAAAGAATAAGAGGGGCAAAAATAGCCCATAGGTCGCACTTTAAAGGCACAATGGACAGTGGAAAGTATACAAAATTACCATATATACTCGAGTATAAGCCGACCCGAATATATGTCGAGGCACCAAATTTTACCAAAAAAATGGGAAAACTTATTGATTCAAGTATAAGCCTAGGGTGTCCATCTGCATGCCTCACTGTGCCTCACTGTGCCTCACTGTGCCCATGCCTCACTGTGTCCATTACTAGACTTACGTTTAACATGGGAGTATATAGAAGGGGTGCCCGGCTTTGAAAAATCGGTGCTCCCCGGCCATAGGTCCCCCGGACAAAAAACTTTGCACACTTGTAGAGGAAGAGTGGGGCCGGTACCGGATCCCCAAAGTCCGTCAGATCAGGCGCAAAAAGGTGACTCGAGGCACTACCCCCGAAAGAGCTGCTGGTTTAGATTTTGGGTGGCACGTTACCTCTATTCTCGCTGTCCAGGGTGAAAGGAGAGTCCGAAGAATTTCAATGTCCACACACAATGTACCTCTTTTCTCTTTGGGTTTATTTTGAAGAACTTTAGTAGAAAAGAGGAATGAGGGGTGGAAGGGTAGGTAGGTTCAGGTGCACAGTCACAAAGTAAGGAAACATTCCTGTTTCCAGCAAACAGTTCTCGTTGCCACTCTAGCCAGAGTGGGTATTGCTCACCCGGATAGGTCCCTCTCACTGGCCTAGCAGCCGGGGTGGCGCACAAAATAAAGTACAGTCTCTGCCACAGACCTTCCTTTCTCGTGAGATATTTTGGTTCGGAATCCTCTGCCACAGGATTCAGCACCCAGATCTCTTTAGCTTTTCTCACTAGAAACTTTAGACCCGACAGACGACACTGTCAGGCCTCTTGGTGTACGGTGCATCCTTGGATGAAGCTTCCAGGCCTTCTCCTAAGGTACCAGCCTCTTTCATGGTCCTTACCAGGATGGGTCCTCCCCTGGTCTCCTTCATCAAGTGGCTTCCTCCTGCGGGACGCACAGCACAGGACCACCTCTGCGGTATGGGCCCCAGTCATACAACTGGGCCCACAAGATGAAGCCAGAGCCCCGGGCCAACGAGCTAGGATTCACAACACGCACCTCTGGCCAGGAGGGCCACTAGGCACGAACGGACCCAGCACCAATGGCTTCTGTCCCTTAAGTACCCCTCCCCAACATGCACAGCAGGGTAACCACTCTCAATAATTTGTTGCTGAGGGGGACACTCGATGTACCATGACTTGACTGCTGTCATGTCACTAGGCAGAACGGGTGACCTTCCAAGATGACAGTTGTGCCATCACAAAAGGGGATATCTTACTTGCAAAGGCTAAAATTACAGATGAACCGTATTAGCTGAACTGCAACGAGGTGGTTAAGGAGGAAAAACAGTCAAACTGCATTCCTGCATAGAGATGCCCTGTCGATGTTTGTGGCGGTCCGCAATGTTACATGGGTAAGAACTTTGACCTATGATGTTGACCTATGACACATCCATCAGGTGGTGCAGGACAGCCAATTGAGACATTTCAGCACATGGACATACCCCCTACCTTATAAATACAGTAGACCTGATCTGGCGGCCATCTTACATTCTGCTTTTTGTCAGTGTAGGGAGAAGGTGCTGTTTGGAGCAGGGACAGGCTGTGTTCAATCAAATAGCCAGAGCTTTTTTTCTCAGAAAAAAGGTGCAGGAACTCAACCACGACCCCGTTCAGATTTCACAAACAGTAGGAGGGTCTTAAAGGGGCATTAAATACCAGGATTGCATTACATACAGAGTGCAGAGTTCAGGGGGGGTTACACACAGAGTGCAGAGCTGTCACTTGTAAACACAGAAACCAGACTTCTGTGTTTACAGGTGATTGTGGTGAGCAAGCACCAAAGGGTCTGAGCCAAAGGTGGTGGAACTGAGTTCCCCCAAGTTCCCCCTGAAAAATAGCCCTGCAAATAGCTATCTAAAAGGTCCACAAGAGTCATTTTAAGGACTGGTATAGGTATGCTACTTGCTCTGCAATATATAGGTGTCTAATACGTTCATATACTTTTTGTCAGTGTAGGGAGAGGTTGGCGTTTCCAGCAGGGACACGCTGTATTCAATCAAATAGCTATCTAAAAGGTCCACAAAAGTCCTTTTAAGGACTGGTATAGGTGTGCTACTGTGCAGTATATAGGTGTCTAATACATCCATTCATATATTTTTTGTCAGTGTAGGGAGAGGTTGGCGTATCCAGCAGGGATAGAGTTTAGCGACACAAATCGCTACTTAACAGGTCCACAAAAGTCCTTTCAAGCACTGGTATAGGTGTGCTACTTTCTCTGCAGTATATAGGTGTCTAATACATTCATATAATTTTTTTCAGTGTAGGGACAGGTTGGTGTTTCCAGCAGGGACAGACTTAAGCGACACAAATCGCTACCTAACAGGTCCACAAAAGTCCTTCCAATCACTGGTATAGGTGTGCTACTTGTTCTGCAGTACATGATAGTGTGTAATACATTCATATACTTGTTGTCAGTGTAGGGAGAGGTTGGCGTTTCCAGCAGGGACAGACTTTAGCAACACAAATTGCTACCTAACAGGTCCACAAAAGTAATTTCAAGCACTGGTATAGGTGTGCTACTTGCTCTGCAGTATATAGGTATCTAATACATTCATTCATATACTTTTTGTCAGTAAAGGGATTGGTTGGCGTTTCCAGGAGGGACAGACTTTAGCGACACAAATCGTTACCTAACAGGTCCACAAAAGTCCTTTCAAGCACTGGTATAGGTGTGCTACTTGCTCTGCAGTATATAGGTGTAATATACACTTATAATATACTTTCGAATATAGAAAGCATATTATAGTGGATTTGTATTGTGCAGCATTGTGACTGGCGGTGTATTTGGTTACTGCTGAATTTTTACCTCTTTCACTGCATTACCTCTGCTACACACATTAAAAAAAAAAACTGAAAAAAAAGTTTCGTAACTGATGCGATAAACCAGTGGCCCCCCAAATGACAGATTTTGTTATGTACCTTCTTCCACATATACTGCGCTTCTCTGGAGACTTTTGTTGTCACAGGGTCATTTAAAAAATGACAGGCAGATGAAGAGGCAGGCCCTTCCGCAGGGGTGGTAGGGGTAGGGCAGGAGCACCAGGCCGGAGACAAAGTAGGAAGTGGCACAATGTTCATTCTATTACGTCAAAGGACGCACCAGACTTGGTTGAGTGGCTCGCCACCAACACCACCACCACCACCATATACCCTCTGCTTGAGTCACAGGAATTATTTTCCGATCCATCAGAAGACATTTCGGATTCGCAGCCATTCTTGGCATTGGATCAGGAAGAGGAGGTAGCAACAGCCGGCACTCAGCAGTCTGGTGACAGTACTCAGATCAGCCCAAGGAGGTTGGTGCTCGCTGTTGCTGCCTATTCCGAGATCTCTATTGTTAGTGATGGGGAAGGTGACGTTGATGATGACGTGTCTACAGATGTCACGTGGGTGCCCACAAGAGAGGAGGGGAGTTCAGAGGGAGAGATGGACCAGCAGATAGGGAGGAGAAGCAGGCCGAACTTACATTGCACAGGTGGGACAAACCAGACTCCTAATGTATCAGGAGCGAGCCATAACCATGTACGGTCACATCTGGCGCTCCCAGGACGCCGGCCCATGGCTCCGCAGTGTGGGCTTTTTTTAACATGTCCGCTGCAGACAATAGTGCTGCCATCTGCAGCCTTTGCAGTCAACGCATAAGTCGCGGTAAGCCCAACACTCACCTAGGGACGACCGCCTTAAAAAGGCACCTGGCCTCACATCACCGAGCCCAGTGGGAGCAACGCCATCAGAACCCACAAAGCCACACTCCAGGCTCTCACCGTCCAGCCTTTTCTCCTTCTCCTTCCCCTCTATGCTCACAATTGTCCTTCACTCCACCTTCCATCATGCCTTCCTCACGTTTTTCTGCAAAAAGGCAGGCTTCCGTGGCCCAAATGTTTGATCGTAAAAAAACGATGGCGCCGGGTAACCCTCTTGCCCAACGGTTGACCGCTGGCTTGTCGGAACTGATAGCCCGCCAACTACTGCCATATAAACTGGTGGAACACCACAATGGAAGGTCCCAGGAAGGACATGGCCATGTTTAGCGGCAAGTGAATGTATCTCTGGCACACAGTGTCGGTGCCAAGATACATCTGACCACAGACATGTGGTCTAGCAAACAGACAGAGAAGGTATATAACTTTCACTGACCACTGGGTGAACCTTCTGACGGTCGTCAAGCATGTAACCCTTGGCACCCATGTAGATTTGGTTTTACCGCCACGGATTACATGCAGGCCTGCCTCTTCTTCTCCTCCTTCTCCTACTCCATCCTCCCTCTCCTCCTCGGCTGACTCCTCATTTTCCGATGCTACCGTCTCGTCCGCTGCGCCGCCCAAGATCCCCAGAACCTATTAGACATGCCAGGTGAGATGTTGCCATGCTGTGCTGTGTCTGTTGTGCCTGGAAGACCAGAGTCACACCCCTTTCAGCTTTGCGTTCACAGGCAGATCAGTGGCAAACACGGCTTAATTTGACAGTTGGTAAAGTGGTGTGAGACAACGGTGCCAATCTGCTGAGCGCGCTGAAACAGGGCAAAATAACACACAAACTTGGTCGTGCAACGATTCGTTGCCAAATACCCTGGGCTCCAGGACGTCTTGTGGCAGGCCAGGAAAATCTCGGCCCATTTCAGAAGATCTTACACGGCCATGGCTCGCCTTGCTGACATTCAGCGGCGACACAACCTGCCCGTCAGACGTCTTATTTGTGACTGCCCTACACGATGGAACTCAACATTGTATATGCTTGATAGGCTGCTCCAGCAGAAACGTGCAGTTAACGACTACCTGTACGAACTCTGCGGCAGGACAGGTTCTGGGAGCTTGTTTTTTTTGCACCGCATCAGTGGCTGCTCATGCGTGACTAATGCAGACTTTTGCGGCCATTTGATGAGATCACCAAACTGGTCAGTCTCAGCCTGTCATGGACATGCAATAATGTCTGGCAGCTTACCTTCTCCTCATGTGTCCATTAGAGGCCTGACCCTCTTCTGGCTGCCTTTTTATCATCTCTCCTTCCTGTATGGCCCCACCCCAGGTCATCCCAGGAAGTCTATATTAACTGTTGCACTGCAGGTCTGCTTTGCTGTTCAACCTTGTTGTTAGCTTAAGTTCCTGTCTGCAGTGTGCTACGTTTACCTTCCTGTCTACCGTTTTTGGCTCGTCCCTGACTTCTCCTGTTTGCCTGTGACCCTGACCCTTTGCCTGTCCCTCGGTTACCCTTGTCTGCCTGTTGCCCTGACCTCGGCATACTCATCCCTATCGCTTGTCCTGGTTGCTGCTTCCCCTCTCTCCCTGCGGAGCGTGACCTAGGGGATCCCAGGGGTCGCGACCTGGATCCAGCTGCAGCGAAGGCCATCCTCACCACTAGAGGCTCTGGTGAACACAAAGCTGGGTCTTAGACTCTGCGCCCTGGGAAATCTTGGGCTCACGCTTCCTCTCTGATTGCAGCAGTCGGCTATATGGCTCACTACCCTGTGGTGCATCCCTGACCCCAACGGGGTGCACTTGTCACCTGACCAGAGGTGACCGGACACAGCCAGGGCGCCATCAGTGACATCGTACCTTACGCCTTCTTTCTGGAGCGTGCATTACGTTGTGTCATTGATCAAGCCATCGAGGAGCAGGAGCAGGAAGATGAGGAAGTCGCAATGCTGGATGAATTCCCAGGGGGGGCTACTCCACCTGAGACAAGTCAACAACGGGAGTCTGAAGAGGAGTCAGAGGAGGATGGTGCTGGGGCTGAGGAGGAGGAGCAAGAAGAGCATGCTTTAAACCTTTCTGGGATCCCTGGTGTTGTCCGTGGATGGGGGATGGAGAACGAGGGCGACATTATCCTGGATGATGAGCAGGAGCCAGGCCAGTACAGCACTTCCAGTTTAGTGCAAATGAGGGCCTTCATGCTCCAGTGTTTTAAGAGGGACCCCCATATAAAAAGCATAAAGGGCAAGGACCAGTACTGGGTGGCAACGTACTTAGACCCCCTGTACAAACAAAACATGGCGGAAATGTTACCACTATCACAGAGAGCTATCAGAATGCAGCACTTCCAGGCCTTGCTTCGAGAAATGCTGCATTCTGCTTTTGCGTCCGCTGGCAGAGGAATTTCCACTCACAGAGAAACAGTTTCGGGTACCAATCCAACAGCGCCTGCAAAAAGAGGGCAGTTTGAAGATGTCTTGGTCACTAATGATATGAGATCATTTTTTCAGCCGACCCATCGACCCATGTCCTCCGGATCCAGCATCAGGGAACGCCTAGACAGAGAGGAGCAGACTGCCGCTCCAGGTGAGTGCACTGTGCAATCAATGTCCATTTAGAACCAGATGGGTGCTGGCAATGCACGAAGCAAAACTTGAAGGGAAGATATGGACAGCCGCACACCAAAAAAGGGAACGCCTAGACCGACAGGTGTCCGACTACATCGGGTTAACGGCCGATGTGGACGCACTGAGAAGTGATGAACCCCTGGACTACTGGGTGGGCAAACTTGACCTCTGGCCAGAGCTTGAACAATTTGCAATGGAACTGTTGGCTTGCCCCTCATCCAGTGTCCTGTTCGAAAGGATGTTCAGCGCAGCAGGGGGGGTCGTGACCGATAAGCGCACTCGCCTAGCTCACAACAGTGTTGACTACCTCACATTTAAAAAAATGAATGAAGCATGGATCTCGGAGGAATTCAACACATGTGACCAGTAGACCATGTTTCATTCAAATTCAGGTGAACGCCTGTGGGCTAATTTTTTGGGCCTGTACTGGCCGACACTTTTTTTTGTACCCTGTGAATGCCTAATGTACAGGGCCGGACTGGGAATAAAAAACAGCCCTGGAAAAAATTCATACCAGCCCCACAGCATTATTATACCGGCCCAACATCATTATTTTCTTGTTCATGAAAGGGAAAACCATGCATTTTAAAGCACATTGGAGTGTATTATATATAGAGAAGACAGATATGAAAGCACATAGGGCTAGGGATATATATATATATATATATATATATATATATATATATATACATATATATAAAAGCAAATTCCAGTTAAAAGTGCTAAAAGCGTGGGGGGAGGGGGACTCTGTTGACCAGAGAACACCTTCCGCAGAAAGAATACACTAAGGTAAGGGGGATGGGTTTACTAAAATAGGGGGAAACCTTTATATCAGAACCCCTTTTACATTGTTGCATTCTCTCCCCCCCCACATCAGTGACCCCCCCTCAGACTGGCCTTGTGGCGCCGTAACTGACCTCCTCTCAGGTGCACCTTACAGGTATCAGTCAGTCAGTCGGCTCTGGTTTTATCCCATAGTCTCCTCTCCACAGTCCACACAAGTCTGACTTCTCCCATGACCTCCATCCCAGCAGCACTCCCACTCTTGAATCCTCTGCAGACATGATATAACACAAGAGATGGTTAGAGGTTGCGGACATGGTACAAGAGATGATCAGAGAATGCAGACATGGTACAGGAGATGGTCAGAGAATGCAGACATGGTACAGGAGATGGTCAGAGACTGCATGCATTATACAATAGATGCTCAGAGACTGCAGACATGGTACAAGAGATGGTCAGAGAATGGTACAGGAGATCAATGCAGCCTCATCAGTGCCCATCAATGCAGCCTCACTGTGCCCATCAAATGCAGCTTTATGGTGCCCATTAATGTAGCCTCACTGTGCCTTACTGCGCCCATGAATGCAGCCTGTGCCCATGATTGCAAACTCACTTAGCCCATGAATGCAACCTCACTGTGCCCTTGAAAGCAGCCTCACTGTGCCCATCAATGCAGCCTCACTGTGCCCATGTATGCAACCTCACTGTACATATGAATGCAGCCTTACTGTGCATATGAATGCAGCCTTACTGTCCATAAGAATGCAGCCTCACTGAGTATATGAATGCAGTCTTACTGTCCATGAATGCAGCCTTACTGAGCGAATGAATGCAGCCTTACTGTTCATGAATGCAGCTTTACTGTCCATGAATGCAGTTTTACTGTCCATGAATGCAGTTTTACTGTCCATGAATGCAGTTTCACTGTCCATGAATGCAGCCCATGAATGCAGCCTTACTGTCCATGAATGAAGCCCATGAATGCAGCATTACTGTCCAAGAATACAGCCTTACTGTCCATGAATGCAGCCCATAAATGCAGCCCATGAATGCAGTCTTACTGTGCATGAATGCAATCTTACTGTCCATGAATGCAGCCCATAAAATGCAGCCCATGAATGCAGCCCATAAAATGCAGCCCATGAATGCAGCCTTACTGTGCACGAATGCAGCCTTACTGTCCATAAGAATGCAGCCTCACTGAGTATATGAATGCAGTCTTACTGTCCATGAATGCAGCTTTACTGTCCATGAATGCAGTTTTACTGTCCATGAATGCAGCCTTACTGTCCATGAATGAAGCCCATGAATGCAGCATTACTGTCCAAGAATACAGCCTTACTGTCCATGAATGCAGCCCATAAATGCAGCCCATGAATGCAGCCTTACTGTGCATGAATGCAGCCTTACTGTCCATGAATGCAGCCCATAAAATGCAGCCCATGAATGCAGCCTTACTGTGCATGAATGCAGCCTTACTGTCCATGAATGCAGCCCATAAAATGCAGCCCATGAATGCAGCCTTACTGTCCATGAATGCAGCCTTACTGCCCATGAATGCAGCCCATGAATGCAGCCTTACTGTCCATGAATGCAGCCCATGAATGCAGCCTTACTGTCCATGAATTCAGCCTTACTGTGCATGAATGCAGCCTTACTGCCCATGAATGCAGCCCATGAATGCAGCCTTACTGTCCATGAATGCAGCCCATGAATGCAGCCTTACTGTCCATGAATGCAGCCTTACTGTGCATGAATGCAGCCTTACTGCCCATGAATGCAGCCCATGAATGCAGCCTTACTGTCCATGAATGCAGCCCATGAATGCAGCCTTATTGTGCATGAATGAAGCCTTACTGCCCATGAATGCAGCCCATGAATGCAGCCTTACTGTGCACGAATGCAGCCTTACTGCCCATGAATGCAGCCCATGAATGCAGCCTTACTGTCCATGAATGCAGCCTTACTGTGCATGAATGCAGCCGTACTGCCCATGAATGCAGCCCATGAATGCAGCCTTACTGCCCATGAATGCAGCCTTACTGTGCATGAATGCAGCCCATAAAATGCAGCCCATGAATGCAGCCTTACTGTCCATGAATGAAGCCCATGAATGCAGCCTTACTGTGCATGAATGCAGCCTTACTGTCCATGAATGCAGCCCATGAATGCAGCCTTACTGTCCATGAATGCAGCCCATGAATGCAGCCTTACTGTCCATGAATGCAGCCCATGAATGCAGACTTACTGTCCACGAATGCAGCCCATGAATGCAGCCCATGAATGCAGCCTTACTGTAATCGTATGCAGCCTTACTGAGCCCATCAATACATGATACTTGCCTGGATCACACACACCGGGCATCGCCCGCGCTGTGTGTGAGAGCTGGCTGGGTCTGTGTTCGGCTATGCTGTAGGAAGCAGCAACGGTAGGTAGGTGGCAGAGAGAGGAGGGGGGCCCGGGGGGTGCACCGTTATATGGTGAGAGATACAGCAGGATTTTTAGTCTTTTTTTCCTCACCTTGTGCTCCAAGGGTGGCCGGGCCGCGCGTCATCTTCTTCTCCTCTGCGACACGTGACTCTGTACTGGGCGAGTGGGCGGTGCTTGCGCCGCACGGGAAGAAGGAAGAACATCTGACGTTCGTTTCTTCTCCTGCTCGGCTCCTCCCCTCCCTCAGACACGTGACACACACGATCGCTCCAGAGTCCAGACAGACACAGCCCCCGAAAGTGCAGCGCCGAGAATGGCGGCCGCAAATCGCCGGCCGCCGCTGCTTTTAAACATACAATGATTATGTCACATGTGAGTGAGGTGAGAGGACATTAACATGACAGTCACTGGAGAGGGCTAAATTGAAAAGTGCGGCCGCGATGTCGGCCGCCGCCGTGGCCCGGCCACACAGGCAGCTAAACTGGTTGATTTTTGACAGACAGCAGGCGGCCTACCGGGAATTTTCCCGCTATCCCGGTAGGCCAGTCCAGCCCTGCTAATGTACCACCAGCCACAGAATACAAGGTTGTTTGCTGTCAGATGAACACCTGTGGCCATGGGCTAATTTTTGAGGCCTGTAATGGCCGACACTTACTTCAGTATCTGGTGAATGCCTAATGTAACACCAGCCACAGAATACAAAGTTGTTTGCTGTCCGGTGAACGCCTGTGGCCGTGGGCTAATTTTTGAGGCCTATAATGGCCGACACTTACTTCTGTATCCGTTGAATGCCTAATGTACCACCAGTCACAGAATACAAAGTTGTTTGCTGTCCGGTGAACGCCTGTGGCCGTGGGCTAATTTTTGAGGCCTATAATGGCCGACACTTACTTCTGTATCCGTTGAATGCCTAATGTACCACCAGTCACAGAATACAAAGTTGTTTGCTGTCCGGTGAACGCCTGTGGCCGTGGGCTAATTTTTGGGGCCTGTAATGGCCGACACTTACTTCTGTATCCGGTGAATGCCTAATGTACCATGCTGTTTGATGCAGATATGCCAGCCACATACTGAGGGGAGGCAATTATGACTACATGCTACCTCCAAAATTGGCTACCAGGAAAATCAACTGAGAAACACCCCAAATTTAAACCATCTAAAAATGTTTGGAAGCAAAGCCTATGTGCACATTCCCAAAAAAATAAATAACTTACAACATAGGATGCTTGTACAAAGGAAGATGTACTTGTGGGGTACAGTGAATTTTAAAAGGGACACAGAATTTTACACGAAGACACAAACAAGGTAACCATCAGTAGAAGTGTTGAATTGTTGATGAATCGCCAGATTGTTAAAAATTTCATGAACTAACAAAAACACTTCAAACTAAGGGACATTCCACATCAGTGTCACATGAAGATAGGAAACAAATTGCCAGAGAAATAGAAATTAATGCAGTCAGTCCAAATTTTGTAAAAGCATTGCTGAAACCAGGCCACAAGAGGCTTCAATCAGAAAATCTACCAGAAGCAATAAAGGCATCCCAGCCAAAAGTTTGTCCTATTATATGGTGAAGGGGGAGGAGGATTGTGCTAGGAGAGGAAATTTTTGTTTGGGGGGGATTTGTGCTAGAAGGGGAAATTTAGGGGTTGGATTTGTGCTAGGAGGGGGGATTTTGAGTGGTGGGGGGAAAGCATGTGTACTCAGAGGGGAAGTTTGGGGGGTAGAAGATTTGTGCTAGGAGAGGTGACTTTGTTGGCGAGGGGCATTTGTGTTGGGGGGATTTTGGGAAAATATTTGTACTGGAAGGGGTGATTTTAGAAGGGGGGCAGATTTTTACTGGGGGAATTTATGCGTAGGGAGTAGGCATGCAGATTAGTGCTCAATTTATTTTTATTGGGGGGGGGGGAGTTTTTACTGACACATAATGCTCATACATCTTGGCATGTTCACCCTGGGCTCTAGATGGCCTTGTCCCGCCACTGTTTGTACTTAATCATTAAATGCATTTTTTATGCAAGCCATGTTAGTACCTAAATTTGACATGGTGTCAGCCAGTTGCAGTTAACTGTACAGCAGAGCTCCAAGAGGGGGGAGAAGAAGCAGAACTAAGAGCAGTCAAGTGTGTTGCAGTGCAAAGAGCATGCTGATAGGAGAAGAGAACAAGGTGATGGTGAGATAAGCTCATCAGTGTGCTGCTTCTCTTTTCACTGTTCGGTCACAGGGTAAGAGTGGAAGGTAGAGCCACTGATAAGGCCCTCTTGTACCGGACCCGGGGCCCATCAGTTCAACAAGGGTCATGGACCCTATAAAGAAAGATGACAAGTTCTACTGCAGCCTAAAATATATAAAACAGAGAGTAGCCACTTGTGTAAGGCAAACTTGAAACAATGTAATTTTCTCACTGTTTTCCTTAGCTGTCACTTGCTTGACACAAGACATCATAGTGCCGCAGTTAGAAGTCTGTGTCCTGATCTCTGATCTTTACAACTCCGGGTCAGATGTGGATTGCAGAAGATCCGCAGCTGAGTTGTAAAGATAGGTACACAGACTCCTAACTGCAGTGCTATGCTGTGCAAGCCTGAATGCTGTCCTGTGTCAATGAAAAGCTAATGAAAATGGTAAGAAAATGACATTGTTTGATGTTTGGATAACACAAGTAGCTACTCTAGAAGCGCATCCTATTTTATGTTTTTTAGATTGATACTGTGTCTGTTTATTTCAAGATTGTCTGGTATAGCTGCTAAACAAAATGGTCAGCATTATCTGGTAACTTGGTTTTCATCTTTAACTCTTCACTATACACTCCCAGCTCCCTTGCATAGCATATGTTATTTATACTGTATATAGATTTTGCTATATATCTTGAATATTGGCAGCCCTGGTGAAAGAAGTATATGTGTTTTATATCTGGTAAAGTAACCTCAAAATATAAACACTGTGCATTCTATGCTATAATTTATGAAACGGATCCCCCTGCAGAGCAGCCATCTTTTCCTCCCCTTTCTCCCACATGACAGTGTTAATTTTGACATGAAATTTACATTTAGTTTTAGTCATAGACTTTTGACTTAAATGCCATTTTAGTTTTAGTCATATTTTAGTCATCTGAATTGTTTAAGTTTTAGTCTTATTTTAGTCAATTGAAAAGTAATAATATAGTCAACAAAAATATTTTGGTAGCCGACATTAACGCTGCCACATGGCTTTCAGCTGCTGCAGGGGGAGCCACAGGGGGGGTTAGTAATTGGACTAGGGGGTATAATTCCTGTCATGGAGCACAAAGCAAAGCATTGCAACCACGGCATGTGTACTCCCTAAGCTGCAGCTTCTGCAGCTAAAGGGGGTAGCAGTTGGGGACAGAAAAATCGCAGCTCAATCACTGAGTTAGATCCACGTCCCCCTGACTCACAATTGAACAAGTCCTAAAAGCTCATTCACATAGGTGCTCTGGCTGTGTGAATGAATGGTTTGTTCATGCAGCTGAAGTCACATGTTACTCTATGGGGACATAGCAGCTGTATGAACAGCTGTAGGTCCTAATTTGATAGATTAAGCAGGATTTTTGTAAGTTATGTTGTGTTTGTGTCTGCTAATAATGATTTTAGTGTATTTTTTGTGACAATTACCTTACCCCGCGCTCTTCCCCTCTTTTCCCACCTCCTCCTCCCGTCTTTTCTCCCCTGTCCTCCCCCTTTGTCCTTTCTTTTCCTCCCTTTTTTTAGTTCTCCTGTTTTTTCCTTGTGTATCAACTGGGGTGCATTACAATCCGTTATTCATTGACTATGAAATACAATTTCTATTTTCAGCAATTGAGCGTCATATCACTCATCGTCCCCCCACCCACCTGTCTGCTGAGGGGAATATGCTTGGGTGCCCTTGTCTTTATTGCCTTTGAATGCTGGTTCCTCTTGGATAAGCAACCTAAAGACCATATTCCCCTCATTATTGTTCTTGTTATGTTAGCTTGTTACTATGTGTCACTGTCTTATGTTACAGATGGTACCTTATATAGTTCCTCCTGAAGAAGCAGTTGTTGCTGCGAAACATGTAGAGGTTTTACTGTACGTGTATTGAGGATTGTTTACACCATGTGCCCTCAACTTAAAGGGTCACTAAAGGATTTTTTTTTAGCTAAATAGCTTCCTTTACCTTACTGCAGTTCTGGTTTCATGTCCTTTCGTTTTCCTAGCCATGACTCTCTATGGCACTGTCCAGCACAGAGGCATAAAATAACATGCAAAGACTAAACTACTTTCAGTTTTGTTTTTGCATCTAAGAGGCACATTATATGATTGATTTTTATCTATTTTTAATCGTTTTTAAAAGGAATCAGTTAACTATTATGTCTCTATACCCTGTAAACAGTCATTTCAGCAAAAAAAATGTTTTCCTTTAGTGATCCTTTAAGTCTGAGGATATCACATTACCAGCAATATTAGTTTGGAATAACTTTACTTGGTGAACTTTGCCTCCTGTGTGCACATTACAGGCTGTGTTCTTCCATATGCCATTACTATAATGCACCCCTTTAAGTAACTTCAGACCAGGGATAATACAATTTTTAACATTTAACTTGAATGATGCAGCACGATGAGAATTACAAAATAACAGTTCAACATAAAGTGCAATCTTTTTCTAACCCGAACCCTAGTCCCTAACTACTGGCTTTGTGGCTGCACCTGCATACCTACATGGGCAAGAGTCCATACACAAAGTCCACAATGCAGATATCCAGAGCTGGTGTTCTTCAGATAGGATTGCAGGTCTCAACAGCCCCAGGTACATTGGCAACTTCCTCAGGCAGGCAATCTTCAGTGATGACAGTCAAGATAGAAGGTAGCTGAAGGCAAAGAGGAGCAGAGAGAAACAGAGCCTACCCGTGCGGGTGGCTGCTAGAGGATTAAGTTACATCTTAGCTGTCAGCGGTGCTTGCTTCCCACGTAGCTGGAACTCATCTAGGCAAAGTCTCCCTCTTGAATTTATGAGCACAGGGAGGGGGTCAAAGCCCAGCAGAAGCACTAAAGAAAGAGACCTGGGAAAAACAGTAAACCCTTTCCCCCCCAGCCAGGTAGCATGTAACTAGCACTTCAACCTGCTTACAAGAGCTCCATTTCTGGGACATAGCCACGTCTTCAATCTGCTGGGAAACTGACACTTCTGGAAGTGTGTCACTTTCCTTGGTAACTAGTAGTTTCACTGGTTACTTCTGATGACCTGCACATCACTACTGTGTCCTGCAAGTGCATGGAGGTCAGCAAAGGGAACCAATGAGAACTACAGGGGACCAATCAGATCAACACTTCTAGTATCAGTTTCCCTGCAGATTTCAGGGAAATGTTCTCAGCTGCATACATGGCCAAAGAAATACATGTTTTGTTTCTTATTTACCGGCATGTGCATAGTTTAGACTTTTTACTTAGGCTGCGGCATGTTTTTTGAGTGGCATCCTAAATAGCATGGTCTCAAGCCAAAGCCATGGGTGAAGCAGAAGTTTGTTTATCACTATACCTTACACATATTGAAGGGGAGAATAACATCAGTATTTAAAGAGTAACTGAACTCTCTTATCCTTTACAGCCAAGGAAGAAGCCATCTAAGCCTGTGTTTGATCCGCAGTTGCCATGGTGCTGCACATGTGATCAG
The DNA here is from genome assembly GCF_905171775.1 of Rana temporaria. Classification (NCBI taxonomy): domain Eukaryota; kingdom Metazoa; phylum Chordata; class Amphibia; order Anura; family Ranidae; genus Rana; species Rana temporaria. The sequence goes on from NC_053489.1 coordinate 280,648,417, forward strand.
TTAAAACGCCAACCATTTGATGACTTACAGTTCACTTGAGAGCACAAACAAAAGTGTCAGTTTTTATTCATGACTTGCCTGGAACATAACTGTTTGGGGAGACAGTTCAATCAAAGGATTTTGTTCTGATTTAAAGCCTTAGGCCCCTTTCATGCAGGGATGGATCCGCTCAGCGGAGTCTGCCAGCTTAGCGGGGAGATCGCTCCGTTGATCTCCGCTGAGCAAGCGGATGACAGGATCGTCTCTGCTCGCTGAGTGGGGAGGGACCTTTCAGAGCCCCGCTGATTCCTATGGGGAAATCAGCCAAAAACGGACAGCAGGTCTGTTTTCATTAGATCTCATCTGATCTGATCCGAACGGGCTTGTCATGTGAAAGGGGCCTAACTCTAGGTTTGATTTATCTTTTACAAGTTTGCTGGGCCAAACTAGTCCAAACAAACTATTTCCTTCACTAACACTTGCACCTGCTGGGAGCACTGTATAAATTGTATGCAGCCTCAGCTACATACAGGAAAGGCGGGTGGATGACGTCACAATCTGAACCTCAGTCAATCTGAGAAAGCCTTGTATTCCTTCATAAAGACAGAAGGCTCCCAGTGAATGGCTAAGCAATGCTTGATTTTGTTCCAGGAACAGGAAAGGAAGCCTTAGTACCACTGCTGGAACACAGCGCTGTATACCGTATGTAGTTGATCCTGCATATAATTTATACAGCGCTCCCAGCAGGTACATGTATTAGTGAAGGAAATAGTTCACTTGGACCAGCTTGGTCCAAACAAACTAAGGTTAAATCAAACCTGGGAGTTCAGCCTTAAGCATCACTCAAATATTGGCATGACTTTTGAAAAATATAGCTATATATTGCTGGTTCGAATCTCGACCACGACACCATCTGCCTGGAGTTTGCATGTTCTCCCTGTCTCTGCGTGGGTTTCCTCCGGATACTCCGGTTTCCTCCCACACTCCAAAGACATGCTGGTAGGTTAATTGGATCTTGTCCGAATTGGCCCTAGTATATGTACTGTATGAATGTGAGTTAGGGACCTTAGGTTGTAAGCTCCTTGAGGGTAGGGACTGATGTGAATGTACAATGTAAAAGCGTTGCGTAAATTGACGGCGCTATATAAGTACCTAAAATAATTAATTAAATAAATGTTGGAGTATGTTTTCCACAGATTGTAATGTCACATGCCCAGATAAATAACAAGATGTTAACCTCTCTTACAATACGTTGCAGATATGTGCATTTCCATGCTTCATTGGATGTCGCTGTATGCAATCCTAGAATGATGGGGAGCCAACAACTTTTTCAACTATCTTTATTTATTGAACTATTCATTTAAATGCTGTACTCTAATTTGATGTTTGCACAAACACATTGAAATCAACTAATATAGTTCTTATGGAAGCGTGTTTCTTGCCTTTTCATGGATTCCTGTACATCTAATAGTGGCAGAAGCTGCACTGACACCCCGTGCTTGCTATCAGTAAACCTCATACATGTGTATGTTATTTATGCTGCCACAGCTGAATAGAAATTCTTATTAAAGCTGGCCACAAAGGAGATAAACACACACAAAGAAAACTGCTGTGATATATGCAGGTTCCCTTTGATAAACACTCCACGGATTTGCAGTCTTGTTATCTACAGCTATTTCTTGGGAAGCGGGAATTGTGCCCTTAGGTAGGTCATACAAATCATGTGTCTAAAGAATAGGAAAATGGCATGTCAATCTCGGTATATTCTCTATTCTTTCCTAAGCAGCAGAAAACCCCATTGAATGCCTGAAGTAGAGCATATAGCATTAAAAAGGTTCTCTCAATGTGATGATTTGTTATACCCTAGAAAAAATATATTCTGACTATTTGGGTGCTCTGCTTTACCTGTTCACGCGTTTGGCCGTAATTTATTTCAAGTGTACTTACAAGGACTGCAGTATATTTCTCAATATGCCTGGTGATTGCATTCCGGATATAAATTCCACTACCAGGTGGCTTTTAGAGATCTCTCTGTGAGTTTATTCAGGAAATAAACCATGAAAAGGGTTGTAAAATATTTGACATGTTTTACTCACCATCATCTGCAAAGTTTTCTTGTATTCATCTCTCTTGCATAGCTCATATAAACTACTGTACTCAGTCTGTTCATGACTTCTCTAGGAAGTCTTGTAGGTTCGGCATATAATGCACAGTTCACTACTTTATTGTATGCTTCAGCCATTTTGCATTTGTTTGTCAAAACAATGGTGCCCTTTACCAAAAAGGGTAGGCATAGAATATTGGAGCCATAAACCTTAGTTTAGACCAGTCATATTCTTTATATAATATTTATTGCAGGTACTTATATAGCGCCATCAATTTATACAGTGCTTTACATATATATTGTACATTCATATCAGTCCCTGCCTTCAGGGAGCTTACAATCTAAGGTCCCTAACTCACATTCATACATACACATACCAGGGACAATTTTGACCGGAGTCCATTAACCTACCAGCATGTCTTTGAAGTGTGGGAGGAAACCCACGCAGGAAATGCAAACTCCAGGCAGATTGGGTTGGTATCTGAATTGAAAACCCTAGTTGACAACCCTAGATTTGTGTCCCAGGTTTTTTTCCCCACTTGCGTAGTGGCAGCCAGGAAAACAGCAACATTCACTCTATTTGGCTCAGTAAATGGTCTAGGGGTTGCCTTTTTATAGTTTATTGCAAGATAACTTGGATGGGGCTCAGGGAAGCTGTTGTATGCTCCAGAACACTGAACAAAATTGAGATGTCACTCTTCTCTTTGCAGCTACTTTCTAAGGCTAGGTTGACACCTATGCATTTTTCGTTTTGCACTAAAGTCCATTGAACATAATTTCCTAAAGAATATATTCACATCAGTTTGTTTTCAACCAATGCGTTTTTTGCTCACAGCAGGTTGCGTTTTTGGTTACATAGGCTTTAATGGAAACGCAGCAGAAACATTTCTGCTGCATTTTTGCTGGTTTCTCCCGCATGACAACAGACACCTCCAAAAATGCATAAAGCAAAATATTTGCAGAAAGCGGTAATATTCTTGCCGTGGAAGTCCTCCGCGATTCCTTTCTTGCACTCGACAGAATATCTATTTCTCTTTGAACTCATCTTGTCTGGGAATCAAAATACCGTACTGTATTAATACCGTATACGGTACGCATAAAGTACGCAAAAGGTGTCAAGTCTGTCTGGTTGGTTGTTGCTTTAAAAAAAAATCCTGTTCCTTTAAAACATGATAAACAACACAGTTTGTGCTGTGTCATTTATCCCTCTCTATTTTCTAAAAAACCTGTTAAAATCTAAAAATTCTGTGTCCTCTGTCTTCCCCTCAAGTCTCCCCCCCCCACCCCCACCCCCCATTGTCATGTCAGGAGTCAGTTTTTTAAATCATTAATACTGGTACTGTATGCAGTTTTATACTGGTATACTGTTAAAAGTACCTGTTTAACACCTTTTTTACTGTACCGGTACCGTATTCTTCTCTGAGATCTCTGAGGTGATGAAGAGAAGAGAAGAGTTCGGCTGTGGTGATGTCAGCCCGCTCCATGCACTAAAGAGGGAGGGGGCGCAGACATCCGTGGGAGGAGAGGAGGAAAAAGAAGAGCCGAGATTGCCGCCAGTGTGCTGGAGACATCTGGTGGGAGGAGGGGAGGAAAGAGAATAGCCGAGATCCCCGGCTGATGCACGCACAAGAGGAAGCAGCAGCAGATATCACCCGGGAGGAGAGAAGAGGACCTCCGGCGGTGCAGTGCTAGGTGCAAACATGTTTGTTTTAAATATAGCAGCAAACGGAGACAATAGCCAGCATTTAAAAAGTGGTTTTACGGAGATTTACTAGGTCTTATTTTTGGGGTAGGGCTTATATTGCAGCCCGCCCCGATAATCCAGCTAGGGCTTATTTTCGGGGTAGGGTGTACTTTCGGGGAAACATGGTAAAGACTGTATTAAAGCACCTTTTTCTGAGTAGGCTCAAAAAATGTTGAAAACATTTTTTTTTTTTAATACTTACCAGAAATGGCTGTTACTAGGCAGATCTTCCTAATCTGCCCCTTCCTTGTCTGCAGTGTTCCTCGGTCTCGTCCTCCTCGCGTTGTCTTCTGGGGAATGGGGCACGCTGACTTCTGGGAACTGTGTGTCTCCCAGAAGTCAGTCGCCCATTCACAAAGTGCTGCACGACTCGTGCATGCGCAGTAGGTAGCGAGCAGTAAAGCTGCAAAGCACCACTGCCTGTTTCTCTTAGTGAGGATGGCTGCGCCAGGACCTGCAACATTCGACTGATTGGCCTCAGGCGGCCGACATCGCGGGCAACCTGGACAGGTAAGTGTGCTTATTAAAAGTCAGCAGCTACAGTGTTTGTAGCTGCTGACTTTTAAGTAAATGTTTTTAAAGCTGGACCTCCGCTTTAAGCCTTCTCTTGTAGTTGCATAGAAGAAAATCCTTCTATGTTGCTTGTTTTCAAGAAAACCTGTGGTTTGTTCATGCAAGATAAAGCACAAGGTTTGTTTTCAGGCCATAGATCAAGCAGCACATACATTTCCATCGTTCCCCACTGTGCCATTCAGTGAAATTAAGAAAATATTGGTATGGAGGAGCAGTGACAGAATTGGAGCAATGTGACCTCTTATATTGCTTTTGGTGCTGCTCAAAGTAGAGGTGAACACATATTCCTGTGTCCCAGAACATGGGGTGCAGGCTTATCCTGATACCAATCCAGAGGGCTAGTAAGTGTAAAAAAGAAAGGATAACTGCTAGTCCTGACCAGCCCAGGTGGATAAACAATAAAGAGTGGCCTCAGCCTACATGTCTCCACCACACCACATACTCTGATGCATTTCACCCTGTCCACCGGGGCTTAGTCATAGAGTCTAAAGCCCTGTACACATGGGCTGATTGTCAGGATATATTTGCCGGAACAAAAATGCCCGCTGACATTCTGCCCACGTGTATGTCGGTCTGTCTGACAGAAGTCAGATCGACTCTTGATCAGTACTCGCAGCCAATGGCAAAAAGCGCTAGAAAAGGTCTTGTTTATTTACAAAGAAATTTGAAAAATGAACATAGTAAAGTAAAAATATTACAGGGCATATAGAAATAAAAGAAAAAAAAAAAAAAAAAGTATAATATATATATATATATATATATATATATATATATATATATATATATATAAAAAAGAAAGGCTAAAAGATAAATAAAAGAGCATAGATGATACTTTACGTAAGGTCCTCCTCAGTATTCGGTGTCTCCCGGCTGAGCTCAATGGGAAAAGAGACAGACCATCGCTGGCCATTGCCTTTTAAAGCACTCTCAGACACAACCCACTCAAACACCCTCTCTTCGCCCGTGTAGTCACCTCTCCAATCATTCTCCAGCAGCATTACCCTATGAACACCTGCCTTGACCCAGGTGAACATTCCAGCAACAGCTGACCTTTTCATGCCCTGGTTGAAGGCGAGGCAATTACTCACTTTAATCTTCCAAGCACCAGGTGGTCTGAAGTAAAGCCCTCCTATTCCCATACCCCACCGCCAGGGGGTATGCGTGAATCCTTTTTTCTAGATGAAGATTCGGATATGCACTCTTCTGTTTTACACACCCTTCTGGGTAATCCTGATCGACTGGCATCTCAGGACTACCCTCTGCAGTATCCAGTTGGCTTAGGTGTAACCAGATTTCAGTCCAGAAATATCTGATATTAAAAAAACATGTTGCACCTTCCAGCAGAGTTTTTTTTATCCTTGTGAGCACGACATATGTTTTGTACTTGCCCACACCAACATTTTAGTCCCAAGGAAAACTATAAAGCTTTGCAAAATGCAAGCAGCATATGGAGCAGGGGTGGCCAACCAGATGGGGCCTGCGACCTCCTGCTCTGGAATGGTGGGTTGGCAAGCCCAGATCGCAGGTTGCGACCCTCCATACCACAGCATCAGTGTTGTAAATGAAGCTGGTGGTAGAGGAAGAAAGCGGCTGCGGAGCAGAGCCCCATAAGCCGATGCTTCCTCTACAGCGTTGGCTTTTGCCACAGGCAGAGTCTATGGCAAAGTTCAGCTAACCCGCAGGATAGACACAGGTGCACTACGTTTCACCCGCGGTGTGGGTAAACTGCAGTACATCAGTGTGAAAGCAATCTTAGGCCCTTTTTCACACGACCAGCCCAACCAAATTGGACCCTCAATTCACCTCTACAGAGCGACAGATGTCCGTTTACCCCGCCTACCTCCAATCTGAAAAACAGAAGCGAATTTGTCCTCTTCCATCTGGGCGGATCGGAGGGCCTATAGAGTATGCATGATCTGTCATCCGCCAGCTCCGCTCATTGTGGCCCTCGACTGGTTACCAAGTTGCTTAAGTGGCCCTCGCTCGTCAAAAGGTTGGGCACCCCTGATATATTCTTCATTATTTTTCATTAAAAAAAAAATAATATTTAATAATAAAATATTTAATATAACATTTAATAATATATATTATTTTTCCATAGACATTCGCTCATCTTAATTCTTTCTATGGGATTGGATGGCACAATGTCAGAGACTTCCTATGGGTTATTTTTAAGTCAATAGCAAATGGAGATAATAATTACTGACTGATAATTAGCCTGATTCATAGGCACTTTAGCTTCATTCATTTTTGGTCTTAAAATGTACAACTGTTATTTTAAAAGATCATTTGACTTTTCTAAGTTTAGCCTTCCTAGTCCCTAGCACTTCCTTAAAGTGTTAAAGTGCATCTAAACCTAATAGCAAAAATATAATATATTGCAACATACCAGTCCTTAAAAATGGTGGCTGTTCTAGTTTTCCTTTAAGGCTAAGGACATTTTTAGCTAATACAGTAAATGCCGTTGATCTTGACAGAAGAGCTGTCCTTGTCACTGAGATGAAATGGAAGCAGAAAACAATCTCATCTATTAATACCATCAATTCCCATGTAATAGAGATGAACAAAAGCAGACATGTTTGAAAGTCAGCCTAGTGTGACAACCATTGTTACCACCATAGAAAAAGTGGTGGAGTGAATGTAGCCACACAAGGAAAGAAAATGTGTTTTTTGCAGGCTTACCAGGTGAAGATAAAGGAAAGAAAATCTGACAAAAAATGCACAGCAAAGGAATGGTTACCTTATTACCTTTTTTTTTTGGAGGGGGGATATAATTTAAACTCCCTGTCCATGTTTCTGCCAGGCTGAAGCTGTGCAACCCACAGAGAACCACACAACTGCTTTTGTAAACTCTCCCAGCCAATCACATACTTTTGTGGATCAAAAACAAAAAGCTTTGTTAACAAAGATAGCTCACTTTTTTCTCATTTACTTTGTCTTGACTCATGTAAAGACCATTGAATATACTACTTCCCCTCCTAAATATCCTGATCACATCAATTAACAAAAACAAAATAGATATTACTATTACTATTATTAGTAGTACTTAAAGCGGGGGGTTCACCCCAAAAAATGTTTTAACATTACATTCGTTACGTTACGTTTTTTTTTTATCACCGTACATACCGTATTTTCACTGCCGCTTCCGGGTATGTCTTCTGCGGGGCTGGGCGTTCCTAATTGATTTACAGGCTTCCGACCGTCGCATACAGCGCGTCATGAGTTGCCGAAAGAAGCCGGACTGCGAGTCGGCTCTATACGGCGCCTGCGCACCGACGTTCAGCTTTTTTCGGCAACTTGTGATGCGCAGTATGCGACGGTCGGAAGCCTGTCAATCAATTAGGAACGCCCAGTCCCGCAGCAGACATACCCGGAAGCGGCGGTGAAAATACGGTATGTACGGTATGTACGGGGGTAAAAAAAAAAAACAGCCGATTGTCATTCTGACAACTCGGCTGAATGTAATGTTAAAAACATTTTTTGGGGTGAACCTCCACTTTAAGTTAAAAAACCTACCTAGCTGCAAATCCTTTCTTCTAGAATAGGACTGATTTTCAATACTTCTTCTTTTGCATTTTAAGAGTTAACATTTTAATATTTACCTAAACAAGGAACAATTGCCTAGGGAAGTTGCTTATTGAAATATGTTCTACGGTTGGCTTCAAAATTGCATCAGTTTCTATCTGTATCCAGCGTTGATTTATATAGTTGAATGAGCAGCAGTATGGCTTTTGCACAATACTAAGAGAAATAAAAATATGAGCTCAAATGTGACATTTGCAGTTCCATCAGGATGACTAGAAAAACAATTGTAAAAGGACTATTGATTTCCTGCTGCCGTATCCCGTGAGCATGCCCAACATAAAATGAGCGAGGGATACATATATGATCGTTTTTGTGGCTCTGTAAGGGCTTGGAGTCTCCAGAGAGTTATATCTATATTTATTATATAGGACAGAAATGCTGAGCTGATTATTCAGAAGATAAATCAGTTCCACTATGCCTTACAATGCAAAATGTGGAGTTTTGTTTTTGTATCAGGCTGTATTAATATATCCCCTGATACATCAGCTGGATGAATTCCCTGCGTGAATAATTTTCTGCAGGCCTGCTGGCAAAGACGGGAACATGCATACCTAAAAGTGCAAGTGCACACATCAAGAATGCAGTGTGGTTTGCTTTTATGAAGGAAAAAGGAATGTGATTTATCTCCGATTTCATGTTCAGGAGGACATTTTTGGAATCCAGAGACATGAGATTTTGGCCCTATATGATCCACCCAGTGAAGCTTTTATGATGTGGTGTTGGCTGGGGATGAGATACACAAAAATCTGCTTACTTTAGAGAAGTGGGAGAATGCAGTAAGGAGAATACAACACTAAATGGTGTAAAATGATACCACACTGGATGTTATTTTAGCAAGGTAAAAAATGTGTTTGGAATATGGACTGGAAAGCACTGCTTTGTTGAGAAATTTAAAAAAATTATTGTGCCCACCATCTCGGTTCAAACTGGGGGGACGTGAATGGTGACATACTGTACATGTTGATGGTATCAACCTATTTTATCAAAATTCTATCAAAAGCAAAAAATGGAAAAAAGGATTCACACATACCCCCTGGCAGTGGGGTATGGGAATAGGAGAACTTTGCTTCAGACCACCTGGTGATGGGAGGATTAAAGTGACTAATTCCCTCACCTAGCTATTTTGCAACTTAACCACTAGCTCTCAATCTCTAACAGGCCGTCTTTTTACGGCCGCCCCTTTGCTCGTTCCCCGCGCGCACTCCCGAGCGTGCAGCGGGGAACTGCTGTGCTGGCCGTGTCCCTTGGACACAGCCAAACACAGATCGCGGTAAATAGCCAATCGCAGCGGCTATTTACAGCGCGATCTGTGCGGCCAATGAGAGATGATGTAAACATATGAGATCATCTCTCATTGCCGGCTCTCCCCTCCTCACACAGACACCGCGTTACTAACCAGTGCCACCACCTGTGCCCCCCACAGTACTACAGTGCCCCACACAGTGCCCCACACAGTACCCCCCAGTACTACAGTGCCCCCCACAGTGCCCACCACAGTGCCCCCCACAGTACCACAGTGCCCCCCAGTACCACTGTGTGCTCCCCAATACCATCGTGTGCCCCCCAGTACCACCGTGTGCCCACCAGTACCACTGTGTGCCCACCTGTGCCCACCAGTACCACCGTACCCACCTGTGCCTACCAGTACCACCGTGCCCACCAGTACCACCATGCCCACCTGTGCCACCATGCCCACCTGTGCCACTGTGCCCACATGTGCCCACATGTGCCACCAGTACCACCTGTGCCCAGTGCCCATCTGCCACCTCAGTGCACATCTGCAATCAGTGCCCACCTGTGCCACCTCATCAGTGCCCACCTGTGCCACCTCATCAGTGCCCACCTGTGCCACAGTCAATCAGTGCACATCAGTACCCATCTCATCAGTGCCATCTGTGCCACCTCATTAGTGCCATCTGTGCCGCCTCATTAGTGCCATCTGTGCCGCCTCATTAGTGCCATCTGTGCCGCCTCATCAGTGCCCACCTGTGTCCACCAGTACACAGGCCTCATCGGTGCACATCAGTACCCATCTCATCAGTACCCATCTCAGTGCCATCTGTGCCGCCTCAGTGCCATCTGTGCCACCTCATCAGTGCCATCTGTGCCACCTCATCAGTGCCATCCGTGGGCTTGTTAGGGTCTCAAGAAATGAGATAGGCCTTCAGTACATCAGGTGTGATCAGATGTGATAATTTTTTATGATTTGCACTATAGCTTGTAGACTCTAAAACTTTCACACAGACCAAATAATTTCCAAAAACTTTGGGTTATTTTTTATCAAAAACATGTAGCAGTATAAATTGTGGCCAAAATTTATGAAGAAAAAATTATAATTTGCAAAGTTTTATCACAGAAACTAAGAAAAAAATCTTTTTTTTTCCAAATTTTCGATCTTTTTTCATTAATAGCGCAAAAAATAAAAAACCCAGAGGTGATCAAATACCACCAAAAGAAAGCTCTATTTGTGGGAAAAAAGGACAAAAAAATCATTTGGGTACAGTGTTGCATGACTGAGTAATTGTCATTCAACGTGTAAGAGCACCGAAAGCTGAACATTGGTCTGGTCAGGAGGGTGTTTAGGTGCCCAGTATGGAAGTGGTTAAAAGGCTTGGACAAACATCTCCTGTTCTTTAGGAGCTTTTTTTTTATCATGTTTCAGTTTTCAAAGTAGGATGGCCAGGCCCAACTGTAAATCCTTGTATTTCAGTTTTCTCAGCATAAGGACAATTCTGACTCATTTAGACTTTCTTGTAATTCGGAAATATTCTTAAAGTATAACTAAAAGCAAAACTTGCTTTTTTGTTTTGTATAGAGTGGGGAGGGATTGGTGTTCTGTCCACGAGATGTCTGTGTTGATTATCTGCATCCGTGTTGTTAAAATTACATTTAAGGTTTGTAATTTACATAAGACAATCATATGTGGAGTGCAGGCTTCATCTATTTATTTATTTTTGTATTGTATTGCTGCAGTGTTCTGTTTATTTGATTAATGTATGTGTAGTTAAGGAAGTTGTTAGTAGGCAGGGAATTCTGGGTAGAATCTTCACAGGAAGTGAACCAGCCACCATTCTTTGAGAAGATACTGCAGGAAGCAAGACATGTCTTGCTTAATCTATTGCCATCACCCCTTAGAGAACTTAAAAAGTATGTTTTTATTACCCCATCTTATATTGTAGATCGTTGTTTCTGTAATGTATGCTGCATTGTATGCAATATTGTACTTATTGAGGTCTATTTCTGTAATTTTGTAGTTTCACCTGGCTTGTTCTAATAAAACTGAGAAAGAAATATGGTATCTGAAGTTTATGGGACAAGACGGTTTAGCTATATGTCCTTGAGATAGAACAATTGGAACGTTTGTCAGGTTTTTATTGCTGTCTGTGCCTCTGTTAGGGAGAATCTCTCTCTCTCTCTCTCTCTCTCTCTCTCTCCCCTCTCTCCCGGGTTGTCCCCAGAAAAGTAATAGAGGGGGAAATCTTCCAATGAGGGGCACTAAATCTGCTGATCTGGGGGTCCCCAATGAATTCCCATAGGAGGAGCAAGGAGTTCAAAAAATATATAATATGGACTTCAGAAACAAGGCATAAGGCTGAATTATGTATTAGGTCAGACACTGTGCTGTCCAGCTTGTTAGGTGGCTCAGCAAGAAGAAACATTGCCAGACAAAGCAGAGGTAACAGGTTCAGACCTTAGTCTTGACACCCTCTGTGAATTGAACGATTTACTGAACTCTATGAGATAAGATCCATTTTCTTCTTCTAAAAATATTGTGTTTTGCTTTATATAAATTAAGGGTCCATATTGAATGAGAAAGGTATGATAATTTAAGCTAAAACAGAATAAGAGATGTGCAACACCTCACAAAAAACTTGCATCTTAAACTAAGCTGAAATTATAATATCTTGGTAGCTTCCATAGCAGTGATTTCAGTGTTATTTGAATTTTCTTGTACTGGAGTACTCTATATTCATGAATGCAAATAGGATAAAATCAAGAGATTCATAAAGCATTACTTGAATGTTAAAAAACAATTTCATAGTAAAACTGTGAGTTTTGGATGTTTAAATTCATCCCAAATACAGTATTGTGTTTTATCTTTCAGCATACTTTGTCACTAGTTACAAAAACTTGAATTCTATGCCACCAATAGTCATGGGAGACAGTTTCTGCTAATCGCATTGTCATTTTAGTGACTTTCTATAGAAAATCACCTCTCTGGAAACCTGAACTTTCTACAATGTTCAGCAAGCAGCACAATTCTATTCAGAATAATCACAATATTAATATTTATATCTTCTCTTCTATCAAGGGCAACCTGCTAAAACATAAACTTTTGAGAAATCCCTTACCAAATTCCTATTATGTGTGGTGGAATATGAGTTGTTTTCTTCTATGTTTAGAAAATACTACTTTGTATGTACATTTGAACTGCAAATGGGGTCTGTAGGTTTGTTCTTAAAGTGTTACTAGACCCACAACAATAAAATCCATCTTTATATGCAGTAAAGCATGCGTGTATACTCACTGTGAAACCTAAGTGGTTAATACTCTGCTTTGCGTAAAAAGGCTGTTTGGTCCTGTATTCACAGATCCTCCTTTTCTTCCACTGACTTCAAAACAGGTCCAGATAACACAGAGTCTATGGAGTCAGGCTGCACATGCTCAGTTTGGTGTGTATTGCTATTTCTTGGGAGAGTGCATGTGATCAGCACAGCCAATCAACACTGTCCAGACAGAGGTCATGGGGTTTAGCACAAGCTAAACAGCAACTACAGTTGTTGCTGATACACACAAAATGGTTCCCCTAAAACTGACTGTTTGGCCTCTGAACCATGAGCACAGATGGTGCACAAGAATATGGAACCCAGAACACTGCAATTCAGTAAGTTATTTAGCACAATAAAGCACTGTTTACTACAGCATATGTTTTTCTACATATTTCTGGTAAAAGAAAATCACAATAAGCGTGTATTGATTGGTTTGCGCAAAAGTTATAGCATCTACAACTATAGGAAAGATTTATGGCATTTTTATGGCATGTTTATTATTTATTTATTTTTTACTAGTAATGGCGGCGATCTGTGATCTTTGTGAAAAGAATTGAAAATTGGTGTTACGCTCCAAAACATAGTGCTGACAGATAATGATATATAAAAATACAATGCTTTAAGAAAGATAAATATATAAAATGCAATAAATTACCAATAAGGTGACTGTAGTGTATCAATACTAAAATATATAAATATTAAAAAAATAGATGCATAAACAGGGTAAAACTTCAACAAAAGTCCATGTATATGAAAGTGCAAATAGTGCAAATGATCACAATCCGGAAGTAGCGTAATCTTACAATCATGGAGAAGTGAAAGGTGCAAACCATAAGATGCTAACTGGCATTCAACAAGTGGCGTTGTGACTTAAGTGCTTGTGGCTCTTTGGTGCAAAATGACACCCGCAGGTGCACTAACTTATTACCTTACTGTTGTAAGTCCTTTTGTTGTAGTCCTTTAAGGACATAGGAGCGTTGTAGCGTGGCACCCAGTGTATTAATGGTGGAAACAAGGCAAATAGAAATAATGATTGATAAATGGGCAAAAAAAAAATATAATAATGGACCAGTGAGTGCGTGCCAAAAGGTGTAATGTACAGCTGAAATTGTAGGTACATAGTGGCACCAAATGAGCATATAGATAATAATATGAAAACAATTCCAAAAAAGATGTAATGTATTGGCTGGAATTGCAGGTACATAGTGGCCCCAAATGAGCATATAGATAATGATATAAAAACAGGTAGTGAGCATAATAAAATGAATGGAAATATATAAAAGGAAAGAAATTAAAAAATGGAGTGACCTATAATTAAAAGGCAGAGGACAAATAAAAGGCACTTAAATATAGTGTTGTCAGTAAAAATATATATATAAGAAAAACATAATGTGAACAAATCATCAGGACCAGATGGCTTGCACGCAGCCGTCCTCAAATAATTTAGCCAGGTAATTGCTAGTCTATTATTCCTAATCTTTAAGGAAAGCTTACTGACTGGAATGGTATCAGTGGATTGGTGTAAAGCTAATGTGATACCAATATTCAAGAATGGGCCGAGATACATACCTGGAAACTACAGATCAGCCTAACATCAGTAGTTTGTAAACTATTGGAGGGGATGATAAAGAACTATATCCAGGAATTTGCAGATATGGATAGTATTATTAGTAGTAACCAGCACAGATTTCTGAAAGATCATTCTTGTCAGACAAAGCTATTAACATTTTATGAGAAAGTGAGCTCTAATCTGAATAAACTTTGTAATTATTTCTATCCGTCTTCTTCAAAATATATAACGTTTATTCCAGGTCAGCAAGTGTGTTCGCCTTTTCACCAAGCGCTAAAAAACGTTTTCCAAATATGGCACATTTGTACAATTTGGGGAGAAGATGCTGTAGGACTGCTCTAACAGTATGGAGGAGCTGTGGATCAGGGAAGAAAAACTACTTTTCCATGCAGCCAAGACCAAAACAAGTAGATAACCCTTGCAGTGCAGTTGCAGCCTCTTGCAAGGGAGAATTTTCACATTTTCAGGAGTTTAGCTTTACAGAATAGTGATCCAGGAAATAGCACAGCTGAAGAAGAGTGTAGTATAACTGAACCCAGTAAGTACCATAATTATCTTGTTGGATGTGCAGTGTGGCAGAAGTATACAAATCACACAATTTGGCTGTAAAACAGTAAACATATACCTGTATTTATGTTAAATGCACTTTTGATATTTGTCTTTACATCTTTAACCTACCAGTATTTTTGTGTTGTAGATGGAATCTAGAGTACCAGTGAAAATACCATTTGTTTTTTTACATGTTTATCCAATGGGGGTTTGAAGATGAGGAGTGAAAAGAGAAAACCCACGCCGTCAGGAGAAATGACAGAAAAAAAAACATTTTAAATGTATTTATGATTGAGTTTTGTCATACAGATCATGCAGGTTATCAGTCATATGTACCCAAAAGGGAAAGAGCAACAGGGGGTAGTAGCCATTATCCAATCATATTTTATTGTTTAAACTTCTTTGAACTGATGAAATGTGAATTCTTAACGATTGTTGCTATGGTTTTCTATGTCTTTTTCTTTTCACTGCAATGTCCCCAGGCCCTAACGTACACTGTCATCATGTACTACACTGCATAATATTTGCTCTAATTTATCACGCAATCATTACAACGCTAAAACATTATTCCCTATTTTGCCTTTATACATTTTACATTGAAAAATTATTTCAAAATGCCAGTTGCTTTAATCAGCAAGCATGTAGGAATAAAAATAAAATCAAACAAACGTATCTGTATCAGCATGACAATGACTGATCAAGACTGGCACGATTTAAAAGGCACTACAAAACGGCACAGGGTAGAGCTGAAACTGAAATGATTCTAATTGGAGGTTATTTGTTCTTTATTAGGTTTTAAATCTTCTCTGCCTTATTACTTTGGATGGACCAGTGGTAGGTTTTAAAAATCTATTATGTGAAGTGTGATCAAATCAAATGGGACCATCTGGAAGGGAAAAGGAAGGTACCTGGGCAACTGTTAAGGAGCTGGAAAGTAAAACAGCTGGCAGCATTGCAAATTTTGCCTCTGTATGCATGTCGTCTCCTTCCAATGCACCGTGGCTTTGACGACAGGTACTCATTTGAGTTGGAATGATTTCATATTGGCAATTGCTGGACTGACATTATAAGATTATATTAAAAATGAATGCTGGAACATTTACACACATTTACCTTCCAACAATGTCTAGCTACAATTCCTTGCATTTTAAACAGTTTAGGCATCCAAAAAACTGCAGAATACATTTTACAGAAATTAAAGAATTCAATCCTTATGTAGTAGAAAGGTTTCTGTCCAAACTGAATTAACAACTTTTTATCTTTTGATCAATGGCGGGTATTTTGTCACAATTAAAATTTATTAGGCAGATTATAATGGGGAAAGGTGCTGATCTGTAATATAGTGATTATAGTAGTAGTAGCATAGGCACAATTAACATTTACTATATACTTTATGTACTGTAGCTGAAATTATTTTTTACTACAGTATACTGTATATGTTAGGATTGTTATTTCTTAGCAATTCATTTGTGTAGGATGGAGCTGCTATACTTAGGTAGATTTAATTTAGGTATGACTCTATCACTGGAGTGGATACATGTGAAAGTGGATGCAAAGCGACTGCAGGATATCAGCAATGCCAAGATACAACAAGGATTGTTAAAAAAACAATAAGAAAAGTCAAAACAAAAAGAGTTTCCATTTAAAACACATGAATTTTATGAAGTAGTTTGTGTTAAGGAATGAAAAATCTCCTTTATAAAGCGTGTATTTATAAAACATTCATTGGGCGAATGTCAAAAGTATTCATCCAGGCTGGACAGATTTCCCCTGTACTTTCTTTAAGGCTACTTTCAAACTGAGGCGCTTTGCAGGCGCTATAGTGCTAAAAATAGCGCCTGAAAAGCGCCCTGAAAGAGCCTCTTCTCTCACTCCAGCAGTGTGCTGGCAGGACGCTTAAAAATTCCCTGCCAGTCGCATCTTTGAGGCGCTGTAGGAGCGGTGTATACACCACACCTAAACCGTCCCTGCCCATTGAAATCAATGGGCAGAGCTGCCGAACTGCTGACAAAGTGCTGCTGCAGCAGTGCTTTGCGGACGGTTTTAATCCCTTTTCAGCCACTAGCGGGGGTTAAAAGCGTCCCGCTAGCAGCTGGATAGCACTGCCAAAAATACCGTAAAGCGCCACTAAAAATAGTGGCGCTTTACAGCAGACGGCGCAACGCCCCAGTGTGAAATTAGCCTTATGCCACGTACAGACGGTCGTTTCTTGTGATAGAAAAAAACAACGTTTTATGTGATGAAAAAAAACAATGTTTTTGAAACTTCATTTTAAAAAACGACGTAGCATACACACCATTGTTTTTTCAAAATGCTCTAGCAAAGCGCGGTTACATTCAGCATGTACGACGGCACTCTGTTCCATTCAAGCTCGCTTCATAACTTGCTTCTGAGCATGCGCGGGTTTAAAATAGTTGTTTTAAACGTCGTTTTGCCCACACACAAAAAACGACGTTTTGAAAAACGACACACAAAATTGAAGCATGTTCGAATTTTTTTTTTCCGTTTTTCAGAAGACATAAAACAACGTTTTCCCCACACATGGTCATTTTAAATGACGTTTTTAAACATTTCGTTTTTTTTTTTCATCACAAAAAGTGATGGTGTGTATGCGGCATTATACTACTACTTCCTATGATCAGGGCCGGATTAACATAGGGGCTATTGGAGCTGCAGCTCCAGGCCCCTTCCTCAAGATAGGCCCATTTGCCAAAAAAAAATAATAATAAAAAAAAGATCGACTTTGAGGATTGTAGATGAAGACCCAGCCCACCACTGGTCAAAATATGGGGCTCCTATCATTTATGGTTCCGGAGATAAGGGGCTGCTTTCGCAGGCCGGTCAGAAGTTACATACAGAGTGGCCAGTTTAAATACAAGCTGACACACTCTGCAGCAGCAGACTGAGATAATAAGATCACAGGGCCAGATTCACAAAAGAGATACGACGGCGTATCTCCTGATACGCCGTCGTATCTCTGAGAGTATCTATGCGGCTGATTCATAGAATCAGTTACGCATAGATAGCCCTAAGATCCGACAGGTGTAATTGACTTACACCGTCGGATCTTAGGATGCAATACTTCGGCCGCCGCTGGGTGGAGTTTGCATCGTTTTCCAGCGTCGGGTATGCAAATTAGCTTTTACGGCGATCCACGAAGGTACGCGCGTTCGTTACGTCGTCGCTAGTCGTTTTTTCCCGTCGCAAAGTTAGGCCTGCTTTTTCATGGCTTAACTTTAGACGAGCCATGTTAAAGTATGGCCGTCGTTCAAAAAACACGTCGGGGCGCTGTAATTTCACAAAAATTCACGTCGGGAAATTTCCTAACGGAGCATGCGCAGAACGTTCGGCGCGGGAACGCGCCTAATTTAAATGGTACATGCCCCATTTGAATTAGGCGGGCTTGCGCCGGACGTCTTTACGTTACTCCGCCACAAGTTTACACTCAAGTGCTTTGTGAATCAAGCACTTACGAGGAAAAGACGATACGTTACGCCGCCGCAGTTCTCTATGAATCTGGCCCTCAGTGCTTATAATAATTATTTGTATATTACTTATGGTAATTAACCCTTTGCCACCCAGGCCAATTACTGTATGACACTTATCTTCTACATGTAAAAATCATCATTTGTTTTTTGCTAGAAAATTACTCAGAACCCTCAAACATTATATATGTAAAAAAAACACTCCTCTCCTGTACATACTGCTCACTGTCATACCCTCCACACTCCTCCCCTATACATAGTGCCCACTGTCATACCCTCCACACTTCTCTCCTATACATAGTGCCCACCATCATACCCTCCACACTCCTCTCCTGTACATACTGTTCACTGTCATACCCTCCAAACTTCTCTCCTATACATAATGCCCACTGTCATACCCTCTACACTTCTCTTCTATACATAGAGCCCACTGTCATACCCTCCACACGTCTCTCCTGTACATACTGCCCACTGTCATATCCTCCCCACTCTTTTTCTGTACATACTGCTCACTGTCTTACCCTCCACACTCATCTCATGTACATACTGCTCAGTATCTTACCCTCCACACTCCTCTCCTGTACATACTGCCTATTGTCATACCCTACACACTCCTCTCCTGTACATACTGCCCACTGTCATACCCTCCACACACTTCTCCTGTGCATACTGCTCACTGTCTTTCCCTCCACACTCATTTAATGTACATACTGCTCAGTATCATACCGTCTACACTCCTCTCCTGTACATACTGCCCACTGTCATACCCTCTACACTCTTCTCCTGTGCATACTGCTCACTGTCTTTCCCTCCACACTCATTTAACGTACATACTGCTCAGTATCATACCCTCCACACTAGTCTCCTGTGCATACTGCCCACTATCATACCCTCCACACTCCTCTCCTGTGCATACTGCCCACTATCATACCCTCCACACTCCTCTCCTGTAGATACTGCCCCCATCATACCCTCCACACTCCTTCCCTGTACATACTGCCCAATATCATACCATCCACACTCCTCTCCTGTACATACCTCCCACTGTGATACCCTCCACACTACTCTCCTGTACATACTGCCCACTGTCATACCCTCCACACTCCTCTCCTGTAGATACTGCCCCCATCATACCCTTCACATGCCTCTCCTATACATACTGCCCACTATCATACCATCCACACTCCTCTCCTGTACATACCTCCCACTGTGATACCCTCCACACTCCTCTCCTGTACATACTGCCCACTGTCATACCAGACACACTCCTCTCCTGTACATACCGCTCATTGTCATACCATCCACACTCCTCTCCTGTACATACTGCTCACTGTCATACCCTCCACACTCCTCTCCTGTACATACTGCTCACTGTCATACCCTGTACACACCTCTCCTGTACATACTGTAACTCAATCTTACCCTTCACACTCTACATACTGCCAACTATCTTTCTCTCCACATTCCTCTCCTGTACATACCGCCCTCCATCATACACTCCACACTCCTCTCCTGTACATACTGCCCACTTTCATACCCTCCACACTCCTTTCCGGTACATACCACCCTCTGTCATACCCTCCACACTCCTCTGCTGTGCATACTGCCCACTGTCATAACCTCCACACTCCTCTCCTGTACATAGTGCCCACTGTTAGACCCTCCACATTCCTCTCCATCACCTGCACATACTTCCCAATTTTATACCGTCCATACTCCTCTCCTACGCCTCTTACCCACAAAAACAGTTCTTTAAAATTATACTGAATATCCTTAATATTACTAGCTTTAGAATGGGCACACTTTTGTTAATTCTAAAGGAAATCTTCTCAGTTCTCATATTTGTTCTGCCCATTATTAGTACTTATTTAGTTTTGAGATTACTACTGTGATGTATAGAGGAACATATGGGATCTCAGCTACTCTAAATATTGCATTTGTAAAAAAAGTGTCCCTTAAATTTTTTTTTTTAAATGTTGGCAACTTTGCACTTAGGCACTGCCCAAGGGCCACCGGGTCAGTAGGGGGCCCCATGAGAGGCTCCTGGGATCCTGTGATAATAAAGCTGTAGTAAACTTTGCTAACATTACTACTTTTTAGAGGCCCTGAGGTAGGTTATGCCATAGTGTACAAATATGCACAGCATATTAGCACATTAGGGTACACTTAAATTGTCAGACTGAGCCCTCCAGTGCTGCGATCTGTAATCTGTCTGGCGGATCCCAGGCGCTTCCATCTTCACCCGGTCTTCCTTCTGGGCTCTGTGCCTTTCGGTCACTTGCCTTGGCTGGGCTCTGTTGATGTCATTCCCATGCATGCTCATGAGCATCCTCTCTCTCTCATCCCCCCTTTCTCTCTCATCCTCCCTCCCTTACCCCTCACCCCTCTCTCATCCCCTCTCTCTCTTTTTCTGCTTTGTGATAGGGCTGTCTCATGCCACACCAGTTTTACCCCAGAAAACTGTTCAACTATAGCCATACCTCCCAACTTTTTGAGATGGGAATGAGGGACACCTATTAGCAAAAGTATGTTGGCATTAAAAAAAAAAAAAAACCCTGACGTGCCCCTTGAAAGAAGGATTATACAAAAAAAAATTGATAAACTAAATCCACAAATGTTTTTTTTTTTACCACTATCACTACCACTTTATATTGGCTTTTGAAATTTACAAATGCACCAATTTTCGAAATTGGATGAAAGGTTTAGCACTGGGAAACACTTTTTGAAAGATAAATAGAGCATTTTATATATAACTATATAGATCAGACCAAAATGAGGGCCAAATGAGGAAGAAAGAGGGACAATGTGTCAAATCAGAGACAGTTCCTCGAAATCAGGGACAGTTGGGAGCTTCGGCTATAGCATCAAACACTAGGTTCCTCACTGTGTGCAAGCACTTCTAAAGCATAGGACTATAGGAATAAAACCATAAAAATATAGGAAATTGTCACCTCACACTGTTAGAAGTTTGGTTCTAGGTTTATTGACCCAGACTGGGTAAACTGTGAGTATATTATACAGAGGTAACTGACCATATCAGCCAAACATCAAAAAGAAGGATTTGTAGCCCATGGCCTGATGTAATGTATGGTTATAGGCCCATGCATCATCAACTTCAGTTGAAATACTTGCATATCCTATGATCTTGTTGGTAATATGGGTCATATGCACTTTCTGGATACTGCTGAGGCAACAAAGTTCAGAGAATCTTTTTGCCTCAAAATCAGAGCCTTCATCTGACAAAATGTGTGTGTTACCCCGTCAGGATTGAACTACATGTGCCCAGAAACATGTGACAGAAAGAAAGCACAGTTCCTGGGGTTCAGCAGCAATTGCACTGGTCACCTGCTTACAAGCTTTTTTTTACCAAAAATTAGATCTCAGATGCAAGGAGTGAACCTGCTTGGGTTTCTGCTGTACCAGGCAGTGTTTACATTCAATTTACTTTGTGGAAGAGTGACTTCCAGCTCTTTAGAGTTAAACTAGAAATTTGGTGAGTTCACAAGGGGGTACCAAAGAGACATAAAAGGATCTCTTGGAGTGTCTGATACACTTTGACCACCACCTATTCTCTGATAAACCACTTACACTATTAGCCTGAAATCAGTATTCAACTGAAAATCAAAAATGTAATATATTGCAGGTTACCAATCCTTAGATGTGACGGCTGCATTAGCTTTCTTCTTTAGGCTTTTTCCCTCTGATTTGACCTGAATATCTGACCAGTAACACACCTCTTATAGTAGAGTCTTCCCACTCTGGATAAAGGAGCACAGGGGCACCTTTAGATAGCAGCTTTGTCAGTCTAGGGGGAGGGTAGTGTTATATGTACTAGCAGATTTAGATACACTAACAAATTAAAGCTAAACTTCACCTAAAACTTTATAAGCAGTTACAGCCAACTGTTTTTTTTTTTTGGGGGGGGGGGGTAAAGGTTTTAGGTGAATAAATAAAAACTGATCACCCCTGTGAGTGGTAAATGGTTTGTCTTAACACTCTAACTGCTACATCTGCAGGAGAGCTTGTTCTGTTAAAAAAACAACAGACTTACTGGCTGGTTCACCAGATGAAAAAAGGAAAGAAAGACAAAAAAAGAAAACAAATGCAGCCATAACATCTAAGATTTGATAAGTTGCAATATAATAAATGTTTGCTTTTTGGGTTAAAGGAGTTGTAAAGGTATTTTTTTTTTTTGCTGAAATGACTGTTTACAGGGTATAGAGACATAATAGTCAACTGATTCCTTTTAAAAAATGATTAAAAATAGATAAAAATCAATCATATAATGCAGTGGTCATCAACCCTGTCCTGCAGGGCCCACTAACAGGCCAGGTTTTATGTATTACCTTGGGGAGATGCAGTCTAGAATACTGCAGTCACTGAGGAGCAAATGATATCAGCTGTGATGTATTTCAGTTATCTTACAAACCTGGCCTGTTAGTGGGCCCTGCAGGACAGGGTTGATGACCACTGATATAATGTACTGTATTTATCGCGGTATAACGCGCTCCCGCGTATACCGCGCACCCCTAAAATTGCCCCCAATCCTGTGGAAAAAAAGTTTTTTTTGTACTTACAGTTTTGGTGTCTTGCGCGGCGTCCATCGGCGGCCTCGTCGGGTCCGGCGTCCTTCTGCGGCTTCGTGTGTCCTCTTCGTCGGGTCCGGCGTCCGTCTGCGGCTTCGGGTGTCCTCTTCGTCGGGTCCGGCGTCCTTCTGCGGCGTCCTCGCGTCCTCCCCGCTCGTTTCCCGCGCCGAGTTTTGAATACTGCGCCGGCATATACAGAGCGCAGTACACTCGTGTATTGTCGGCAATGCTCGGCTACCCGCGCTGACGTCCTGTACGTCCAGGACGTGAGCGCGGAAGGAGCCGAGACTGCCCGACTATACCCGAGTGTACTGTGCTCGGTATATGTCGGCGCAGTATTCAAAACTCGGCGCGGGAAAGCGGGTATCGGCGTATACCGCGCACCCACGATTTTGCCCACGAAAAGTGCGCGGTATACGCCGATAAATACGGTAGTTTCAGTTTTGTTTTTGCATCTAGTTTCGTTTTTGCATGTTATTTCCTGCCTCTGTGCTATACAGAGCCATAGAGCAGTGATGGTTTTTTTAATCTTTGTTTGTTCTATATTGGGGTTTCCATGGTGTCTGATTGTGAACCAACAATTCTAGTGAATAAACATTACAAATGTAGCTAGGAACAAGGCTGTACAATAAAACAAAAACATAACATTACATTTTTTCACCCACCATCATCAAAATTATATATTTTTTTCCTATTGTCTATCTTTGTCACTAAAAACATTCAAATTGGATAAAAATACACAAATGCATGTTTAAACAGGGCTTAATGTTTGGTCATAATATACAATTATCATGTAATAGTATTGTCAATGCATTAGCAGTGCCTTGAGAAAAGATGAAGACCTGATACAGAGGGAAAATGTCACTTTTCGCATTGTTCCTCCTTTCTTTGAACATAAATAGATGAATTTTAGATGATAACATGGTTTTTATCCCATTAAAACCATTCATTGTGCATATATTGTATGTTATTTTGGCTTACTGACAGCTTTTTCTCTCTATATATTTATTTTTTGACCAAGACTTTTGCTAAGTTTCTTATATGTGAATCTGCCACGACCAGGGCTGTACTTACTAACAATTATAAACGTAGCCTCTGTCAGTAGGGATTGTTTATTTCCTAAATGTTCATCTTTTGTTCATTAGTGGTTACTAATGTTGCGTTGCATCACGCCACCAGAAATCAGCATATACATAAATACATTACTAGATTTACAACTTGGGATCTGCTTCTGATTTCTAGTGTTTTTAGGTGTCTTTGTCCAATTGTTTATTTGTTGTTTTGTTTGTTGTTTATTTATGTAATAAAAAAAATCTTTTGAAATATTGTTGTGACTATAGACATTTTATAGGGTACTAAAAAATAAATGTACATATGCATAGGGTTATAATGATGTACTAGCATTCCACAGCTAATGCAATCTTCCCAGTATGCGTTGGAATGCCTTTCTAAGCTACAATAATTTTACACTTCTTGCATCATTCATTACCCCTCAGTACCCTGGTATTTGTTACCAACACAAATACAGCATCTTATCGCTTCACCAAGAGAGGTCCTAAAGCTAAATTAAAATTCTGTGAAAAAGACATTGGGGTGGATTCAGGTAGGGGCGCGCACTACTACGGAGGCGCAGCGTACCATTTTTACGTTACGCCTCCGTAAATTACTTGAGCTACGCTTCATTCACGAAGCATTTGCTCCGTAATTTGCGGGGGCGTTGCGTAAAAGTGGCCGGCGTAAGCGCTCGTAATTGAAATGATCCCGTAGGGGGCGTGGATCATTTAAATTAGGCGCTTTCCCGCGCCGAACGTAGTGCGCATGCTCCGTCGGGAAACTTTCCCGACGTGCATTGCGGTAAATGACGTCGCAAGGACGTCATTTGCTTTGACGGGAACGTAAATGGCGTCCAGCGCCATTCACGATCCACTTACGCAAACAACGCAAATTTCGAAAAATGCGACGCGGGAACGACGTCCATCCTTAGCATTGGCTGCGCCTCCTAATAGCAGGAGCAGCCTTACGACGGAAGCGCCGTACGCAAACGACATAAAACTCGAACGCCGGGCGCGCGTACATTTGTGAATCGGCGTGAGTATGCAATTTGCATACTCTACGCTGACCACTACGGGAACGCCACCTAGCGGCCAGCGGCAGAATGCAGCCTAAGATACGACGGCATAAGAGCCTTATGCCAGTCATATCTTAGGCTACAGTCGGCGTATCGAGCTTACTGAATACAGAAAGTCGATACGCCGGCGCTACTTAGCAATTACGCTGCGTATCTATGGATACGCAGGCGTAATTGCTACTTGAATCTACCTCACTAGTAATAGCATTTATATTTTGCATGCATATATTTTTGTAATGACTTTCAGCTGGATTAAAAAAGACTTCCGACGGCGTATCAGTAGATACGTCGTCGTAAGTCCGAATGCGCGCCGTCGTATATTTAAGCGTATTCTGGAAAACAGATACTCTTAAATTTGGCTAAGATACGACCGGCGTAAGTCTCCTACGCCGTCGTATCTTATGTGCATATTTACGCTGGCCGCTAGGGGCGTGTACGTGGATTTACGCGTTGAATATGTAAATGAGCAAGATACGCCTATTCACGAACGTACGTACGCCCGTCGCAGTAAGCTACGCCGTTTACGTAAGGCATTTTTGCGGCGTAAAAATAAACCACCAAAAAGATGGCGCAGCCCATGCAAGGTATGGACGACGGAACAGCCGTCGTATTTTACGTTGTTTGCGTAAGCGTACGTGAATGGGGCTGGGCGTAGGTTACGTTCAGGTCGAAAGCATTGAGCCGACATCGTTACGTAGGGAGTATTTGCGACGTGATTCTGAGCATGCGCCGTACCAACGGCCCTCATTTACATGGGGACATGGTTAATTTAAATGAAGCCCGCCCACTGCATGCCTACTTTGAATTAGGCGGGGTTACGCCGGGCCATTTGCGATACGCCGACGTTACTTAGGGAGCAAGTGCTTTGTGAATACAGTACTTGCCTCACTATGTTGCGTCGGTGTAGTGGAAATGGGATGCGCTACGCCGGCATAAATATACGCCGCGATACGTGAATCTGGCTATTTGTATGTGACTCGCTGCTTTTGAAATGCTAGATTTCTCTATGCTTTGTGTTGAAATGGCAAATGAGGCCTTGGTTGACATATATGTGGGTGGGATCTACTGCAACACTCGCACGGAGCACGCTCATCAATGCCCGAAAGGCGGAGACTGCGATCATGTGAAAAGTCAAACATTAAGGCCATTACCCAACTTATAGATGAGCTTTCACTGTGTGCAGTAATAAAGTGCAGACTTTCTTGAAAAGTGACTTGTCCCATGTCACTACACACTGGGGTTTATTTAGTAAAGCTGGAGAGTGCAAAATCGGGTGCAACTCTGCATAGAAACCAATTAGTTTCCATTTTTTTTTTTGGCCAAAGCTTAATTGAACAAGCTGAAGTTAGAAGCTAATGGTTACCAGATTCTGACTGCACCATTTTTAGCAAATCTCCCCCAATGCAACTTGTGTGCTTGCATCAGAAGGGACATGCTGGGCATTGCCCACTCCACCAATCCAGTGAACCTCTGTTACCTCACTCCCAGTAACAGAATGGGGTCCAGACCTCATGCATGCTCTCATTTAACTTGGTTATTCACGCGCCATGTGCCCAGTTCTTGGATCTCTAATGCTATTCTGCTCCACGGGAGAAAGACTGCTGGGGAGGGAGTGGCTTGACACAAGGAACGCGATAGCTGTAGCCTGTCTGTGTGTGGTGTCTCTTGAAGCACTGACACCAGCCGTAGTCCACTTCTTGTGAATCTCCCCCAAATTATTGAATGGCCTTTGCTTCACGATCCTCTCAAGGCTGTGGTTATCTCTGTTGCTTGTGCACCCTTTTCTACCACACTTTTTACTTCCACTCAACTTAAAGCGGTAGTTCACCCTCCTTCACCTCATTATTCCATTACTTTCGGCATCGTAGCGCGAGCTACGGTATGCCGGTCTTAAATTTTTAATCCCCGTTCTCACTGTGCTATTGATGATTGAAGAATCCGACTCCCGCGGGGAATGGGCGTGCCTATGGAGAGGGAGGATGATTGACGGCCGGCTCTGGTACGTCACGCTCCCCGAAGACAGCCGGAGTAGGTCTCGGCTATTCACAGCGCCTGCGCACAGGCTATGCGCAGGCACCGTGAATAGCCAAGCCTATTTCGGCTATTTCCGGAGAAGCGTGACGTGCCAGGGCCGGCCGTCAATCACCTTCTCTCACCATAGGAACGCCCTTTCCCCGGATTTTTCATTCATCGATAGCACAGTGAGTACGGGGATTAAATATTTAGGACCGGCATACCGTAGCTCGCGCTACGATGCCGAAAGTAATGGTCTAATAAAAAAAAACTTTTTTTTTTTTTAACAGGGTGAACCCCCGCTTTAATATTAATATGCATATATACAGCACTCTGAACAGCCAGCTTCTTTAGCAATTACCTTTTTTGACTTACCCCGATTGTGGTAAGTGGTAGTTTACACGTGAATCCTATAAATAATGTACTGTATATAAAGTAAAAAAATATATAAAAGGTGGCACTAAGTACATACAGTAGAAGGGAATATACAGTATATAATATGAACCAAAATCATGAATATGTATCTTTGCAAGAAACACATATATTGCCGAACATATAGCAAGCTAAAAAGTCCATTAGTGATAGTGTTCCCAACATCGAAAAATGCTTTTAAATTAAAGGAGTTGTAAAGGAAAAAAAATGTTTTGCTGAAATTACTGTTTACAGGGGTGCAGATTCAGGTAGGGTCGCGCAATGATACCGCGGCGCAGCGTATTGTATTTACGATACGCCGCCGTAACTTACAGGAGCAAGTGCAGTATTCACAAAGCACTTGCTCCGCAAGTTGCGGCGGCGTAGCGTAAATGGGGCCGGCGTAAGCGCTTAATTCAAATGTGGAAGGGGGGCGTGTTTTATGTAAATATATGATGACCTGACGTGATTGACGTTTTGTGCGCCGTCCGTGTACATATCCCAGTGTGCATTGCTCCCAAGTACGGCGCAACGACGTATTGGTTTCCACGTGAACGTAAATTACGTCCAGCCCTATTCGCGAATGATTTATGCAAACGACATAAAAAATTCAAATTTCGAAGCGGGAACGACGTCCATACTTAACATTGGCTGCGCCTCCTAATAGCAGGAACAACCTTACGCCGAAAAAGCCTAACGTAAACGACGTAAATAAATTGCGCCGGGCGTACGTACGTTTGTGAATCGGCGTATCTAGGTAATTAGCATATTCTACGCCAACAACAACGGAAGCGCCCCTAGCAGCCAATGTTATATTGCACACAATTCTACGCCGCTGCAATCAAGTTACGTCGGTGGAGGAAGCCTATTTTTTAAGCGTATCTGCCTTTGAGAATCGGCGTAATGATACGCGGGCGCGGATTTCAAATTACGGCGGCGTATCTGGAGATACGCCGCCGTAAAAGGTATGTGAATCTACCCCAGGGTATAGAGACATAATAGTTAACTGATTCCTTTTAAAAATGATTAAAAATAGATAAAAATGTAGTTTCAGTTTCGCTTTTGCATGTTTCCTGCTTCTCTGCTGCACAGAGCCAATACAGGGCAGTGATGGTTTGGAAAACTAAACTGATTGGTGCTGAGGGGTTTTAGACACACAGTAATCACACCTCCTTGATTAGTGGCCACAGAGAGAAAGCTTCCATGACTTTTTTCATCAGGAAACAGACAACCAGGAAGTGTTCAGAACAGAGAAGGATTAGAGAAAAAATGAACAATGAGGACATTAAACCAGCACTGCAGTAAGGTAAAATCCTTTAGTGACCCTTTAACCTCCTAGTTCTTCCACCACAGGTACTCAATGGAAATGTGGCAACTCAAAACAGGTGTTTAACCACTTTTTAGAGTAGGTCAAAATGTGCATTTGGAATACCAAACTGATTCCTACTGCCAACACCACTCTGCTCCAATGGACCCTTTGGATGAAGCTAGGACATACATATTTACTCCCCGGGAGACAAGAAAGAAAGTCTCATAGTGTAGTATATTTAAAGGGTCACTAAAGGAAATTTTTTTTTTTTGCTGAAATGACTGTTTACAGGGCATAGAGACATAATAGTTAACTGATTCCTTTTAAAAATGATTAAAAATAGATAAAAAAAACAATCATATAATGTGCCTGCAGTGTAGTTTCGTTTTTGCTGTTGTTTGCTGGTTCTCTGATGTACAGAGAGCCACTAGAGGGCAGTCAGCCAATAGAGAGCAGTGATACTTTGTCTAAAACTCCTCAGCACCAATCCAGTTTAGTTTTACTCACACCTCCTTGATTAGTGACCACCGTGAGAAATCTCCCAGTACTGTGGTCATCAGGAAACAGGCAACCAGGAAGTGTCCAGAACAGAGAGGATTTACAGCAACATGAATGCAAAAACGAACAATGAGGACATGAAACCAGGACTGCAGCAAGGTAAAGGAAGCTATTTAGCTAAAAAAAAAAATTCCTTTAGTGACCCTTTAATACAATTTAAAAGCAATGACAAGGTAGTAGATTGAACTCACATGTAAAAATGCCTGCCTGGCACTAGGTAAAACAGTGTGTGCGGATCTGGCTAGTTCCTATCGAAGTAGCATGCATTCTATGTCCCACTCATAGGCAGTGGCGGCTGGTTCTCAAAATTTTTGGGGGGGCGCAAACAAACTGAAAAAAAAAATCATCAATTGCCGCCACTGTGCCCATTAAACGCAGCCACTGTTCCCATTAAGCGCAGCCAATGTGCCCATCAAACGCCGCCAGTTTTCCCCCCCAAATGTAGCCAGTTTGCCCCCTCAAATTCAGCCAGTTTCCCCCCTCAAATGCAGCCAGTTTGCCCCCTCAAATGCAGCCAGTTTCCCCCCCAATTGCAGACAGTTTGTCCCCTCAAATGCAGCCAATTTTCCCACTCTAATACAGTCAATTTGCCCCCTCAAATGCAGCCAGTTTGTCCCCCCAATTGCAGCCAGTTTGTGCCCCCAAATGCAGCCAGTTTGTGCCCCCAAATGCAGCCAGTTTGTCCCCTCAAATGCAGCCAGTTTATCCCCCCAAATGCAGCCAGTTTGTCCCCCTAATTGCAGTCAGTTTGTGCCCCCAAATGCCACCAGTTTGTTCCTCCAATTGCAGCCAGTTTGTGCCCCCAAATGCAGCCAGTTTGTCCCCAAGATTGCTGCCAGTTTGTGCCCCCAAATTCAGACAGTTTGTGCCCCTAAGTGCCGCCAATTTGTGCACCCAATTGACGCCAGTTTGTGCCCCCAATTGCCGCCAGTTTGTGCCCCCAATTGCTGCCAGTTTGTGCCCACAAATGCAGCCAGTTTTCCCCCAGCCCGGCACTTACCTTCCTCGGGTCAGCACTATCCTCTCCACGCTCCCTCGATGTCTTCTCCCGCCCTCGATGTCGCTTCAGTCAATCAGGTGACCGGTAACCAGACCCGTGCACCCGATTGGCTCAGAGGCTGGGCAGTGTAAGGGAAGCGATTCCCTAACACAGCACTGTTTAACCAGGGAACGCACTGCCTGTGCGCCCTCTGGTTAACCTTTTGAAAGCTGATTAGAGCCCCCAGGCTCTAATCAGGAAGCCTATTAGGGCATCTTGCTCAAATCAGCCACTTCCAAAACACACCCACCGCTGTTATTCAGATGGCCGGTGGTCAACAGGGGGCCAGACACCTGAATAGTGGTCGGCAGTGGCGACAATACATAGATTCATGCAATGCATGAATCTATGTATTGTTGAATAATTGGGTGCAGGAGAGAGGGGGCGGCGCTCCTGCACCCACTATGGACGCACCGCCACTGCTCATAGGGGTAAAGCCTGAACATAGTGAGGAAACGTCAGCCTGCCTCTCATCTGAATGAAGCTTCCCCAGAAAACTTTTTATCAGTCCCTGCACCAATCACCTTGAAAATGTGATTGGTGCAGGGACTGATAGAAAGTTTCCTGGGGTTAATAAATATACTACACTATGAGAATTTCTTTCTCGTCTCCTGTGGAGTCAATATTAATGCCCTAGCTTCATCCGGAGGATTCATTGGAGCAGAGTGGTGTTGGCAGTAGGAATCAATTTGGTATTTCAAATGCACATTTTGACCCATCCTAAAAAGTGACCAAACACCTGTGGTGAGTTGTCACCTTTCCATTGAGCACCTGTGGTGGAAGAACTAGAAGCTTTAGTGAAAAGCATTTTTTGATGTTGGGAACACTATCACTAATGGACTTTTTAGCTTGCTATATGTTCAACAATATATGTGTTTCTTGTAGTGATATGATTCATGATTTTGGTTCATGTTATATACTGTATATTCACTTGTATGTGCTTAGCGCCACCTTTATATACTCTTTAAAAAAAATTGTGACTTGTTCACCTTTAAGGGGCAGCTTCATTTGTATTTCCCTCACCCATATGGCAACAATTCTAGGTATCTAATCATTATAAATGTCTATAAAGTGCCACAGCAGATTAATGATAAAAAACTGTTAAAAAAAAAGTGCAAAAAAAAATGTATAGTCCAAACAGTCCCATAGACCATACAATATCTGTTCAATCAAATGAGAAAAAAAAAAAAAACATAGAACAGTATCTTCAGACATGTGAAACACCACCACAGCGCCCTTCACCACCCCTTGTGGGTATTCGCTCCTCTGATACTGTGGAACCCACTAATATATGAGGTCTTATGTGCTTTGTAAATAATGACTCAAATCCCTTTTCATTCCATTACACTGACCATCAGATCACAAGTATGTTCTCAATAGCCAATAAACCAAGGAAGGAAGCACAGACATCCAATAATGCAGATCGCTTAATTCATATTTATTATTAAAAACAAGTATTGCACTTACATGTAATCCATACAATCAGGTATGGTATAATGGATGTCTGTTCTTAGATGGTGACTTGTCTTGACCTTCAGAAGTCTCCCTCCATCTTGTGGTCCTTACAGGACTCTAGATATTGGCTCTCTTTTTCTCAATCTTCACTACTTACTTAATCCCTATGCCTTATAAGCAATGGGTGGTCTGACTGGGCAGTGTTTCTCATAGAAACAGAGCAAAGCAGCAGACTGAAATGAAAAACAGCATAAGGCTTATGCCGTTTACACACGATCGGTTTTCCCGTCGGAAAAAGTCAATGTGAGCTTTTGGACGGGAATTCCGACCGTGTGTATGCTCCATCTGACTTTTTCTGTCGGAATTTCCGCCAGCAAAAGTTTGAGAGCAGGTTCTCTATTTTCCAGACGGAAAAAATTCCTAGCGGAAAAAACTTTTGTCTGTATGGAATTCCGACAAGCAAAAACAACACGCATGCTCAGAATCAAGCAGAAGAGCCAAACTGCCTATTGAACTTGTGGACCTCAAGTTGCATCAAAGTGGGACCAAAGTAGTACAGGTACTATCTTGAAGTCGCACAGATATAAACGGTACTCATTGGAAATCATGGGGTAGGACTTGTCATGCGACTTTGCAGTCCCAATTCGCACTAGTTGAAACCGAGTCCAACACAGTGATCCCAGAGCAAGAATTGAGAAGGAGATAGGAAGAGCCCAGGTGAATGCCATAAGGAGTACTATGATCCCAGAGCAACACTGAGAAAAAGATAGGAAAAGCCCAGATGAATGCCTTAAAAAGTGAAAACATACCTATAAACATCTTTATAGCACCTTACATCAAGAACCCCCCCCCCCAAAAAAAAAAGACTCAGCCTATAACACTTGCTCATCTTAAAGGGGAACTCTTATTCAGTGTTTACTTATTGCACTTTTCATATTTTGTGCTTTTTAGCTTGCTTGGCCCATGGCTTCAGGGTTTAGAGGGAGCAAAAGGTCTTTCTTCTCCCGCTTTCATCTGGGGTCATAGGTTCTCCTTAGGCCTGTTGGTCATTACCACCTGATTCATTGTTTATTGTCATTTCATTGTATGTTCTCTGTGATTCTGTCTAACCACTTCAGCCTCGGAAAGATTTACCCACTTCCTGACCAAGCCATTTTTTATGATACGGCACTGCGTCACTTTAACTGACAATTGCTCGTGCGACGTTGTAAACTAACAAAATTGATGTCCCTTTTTCCTACAAATAGAACTTTCTTTTGGTTGTATTTGATCACTGCTGCAATTTTTATTTTTTGTGCTCTAAAAATATTTTTTGTGCTAAAAAAAAAGGTAGACAATTTTGAAAAACAAACATAGGGCCAGATTCACAGAACAAATACGCCGGAGTATCTACTGATACTCCGGCGTATTTTCAAATTTGCCGCGTCGTATCTTAATTTGTGATTCACAAACAAGGCTTTTGGCTAAGATCCGACAGGCTTACGGCTTCGTACGCCTTCGGATCTTAGGCTGCAATACTTCGGCCGCAGCTGGGTGGAGTTTGCGTCGTTTACCAGCGTCGGGAATGCAAATTAGCTTTTACGGCGATCCACGAAGCTACTCGCGTGCGTAACGTCGTTTTTTCCCGTCGCAAAGTTAAGCAATCTTTTTCATGGCTTAACTTTACACCAGCCATGTTAAAGTATGGCCGTCGTTCCCGCGTCGAATTTACATTTTTTTTTTTTCGGCGTAAGTACGTTAAGCACGTCGCCATTCACAAACACGTCGGGGGGCAGTAATTTCGCGCAAAGCACGTCGGGAAATTTACTAACGGAGCATGCGCAGAATGTTCGGCGCGGGAGCGCGCCTAATTTAAATGGTACACGCCCCATTTGAATTAGGCGGGCTTGCGCCGGACGTCTTTACGTTACTCCGCCGCAAGTTTATACTCAAGTGCTTTGTGGATCAAGCACTTACGAGAAAAACTTGCGGCGGTGTAACGTAAAGACGATATTGTACCTGAATCTGGCCCAATATTTTTAATTTTCTGCTATAAAACACACTCAATAAAATTTTTTTTTTTTTTTATATTTTTTATCAATTTAGGCCAATTTGTATTCTGTTACATATTTTTGGTATAAAAAAAACATATTGGTAGGTTTGCGCAAAAGTTATAGCGTTTACAATAGAGGATAGATTTGTGGTATTGTAATTATTTATTTATTTTTTTACTAGTAATAATGGTGATCTGCTTTTTGCTACTGTGACAGTGCGGCAGACAGATCGGGCACCTAAATGACATTTTTGACACTTTACAGATTATTACTGTGATCAGTGCTAAAAATCTGCACTGACATTGTACGAATTGCACTGGCAGGGAGGAGGTTAACATCAGGGGCGAAGGGGTTAAATGTGTATAGCAGAACGACAGGATCTGTGTGTCATTCCCTGACAGAACGGTGATTGCCGTTGTACAAGCCCAACATACACCTACAGCGATTTGTGCAGCCGCCCCCAACCTGCCGCAGTATAACTGTGGTGGCTGGCCGGCAAGTGGTTAATGGTAACGTTTTCAATTTAAGAAAAATCTGCATTTGCATTCTTCTTTACTTGATTGACTTAATAATATCTAGTAAAATACTTTGCCATTTCTATTATTTCTCTGCTGTGTTTTCGAGTGTATTTTCTCTGTGAATTATGCCAGGGTATCAGAGGTGTTGGGAGGCTTGCAAGGTCAGGGCAACCTTTGGGGACAGTCATCTTCCAGCATCGCTTATGGGGGTGGTGCTACATAATTTTGGGCCACATGCTACTTCCGAAGCCCTGAGAGGCTATACTTGACAAACAGCCAGATGCTATCATGAAGAACCAGTTCAAACTTTCATTTTGACATCAATTAAACAATTAATTGCAGAAGCCTGGAAATCCCCAATCTACATTTCCACAAAGTCAAAAGACGTATCAAGAAGACCCCAACTTATAAGAAAATGATGGCAATGCTACTGGGCAGAATGGCCACATTTGACAGATTCTGGACCCTTTGGGTTAGACACTTCGGGCCAGATTCACATACATTTGCGGCGGCGTAACGTATGTCATTTACGTTACACGCCGCAAGTTTTCAGCGCAAGTGCTTGATTCACAAAGCACTTGCCTGTAAACTTGCAGCGGCGTAGCGTAAAGCCGTCCGGCGCAAGCCCGCCAAATTAAAATGGGGCGTGTATCATTAAAATAAGGCGCGTTCCCGCGCTGAACATACTGCGCATGCTCCATTTTGAAATTTTGAAACACACCCATGGTTAAAGGAAAGAAATTTGTTTACTGTATGCCCAACCTTAGACACGTGTGACTGGTACACTGTAGTTCATATTAACATCTACTAGCGTACACATTGGGATTTATTTTGAAATTATACTGTGACCTTTTTTAATGGCCTTCCTGCCATGCAAATCAATTACATAATGAGGGCAAAAGTAATTATAAAGCTTCCACTTTTTGGGCAGAATATTCACTTAATAATTTTTATAACTCAATTGTGCTAAAATTGCAATAGCATTATTGTTTAATCAAAAAGTCCATTAAGTGCTTAAAGATTTACATAATTCTTCATTTCCCTAAGTCAGTTTAAATTAACTGTTAAATGTCAGCTCTAAAATATCTTATATATAACCATTGAAATATAGTCTTGGTGCACACATAAACTGAGCATGAAATGAGGCAATTATATTAGCTTCTAGCATTCTTTTATACACAAGAGCCTATTAAAAAAAAAAAAGCTACAATAATATGTATTATGATCTTAAGGAATCAGACATGTGAAAACTGAACACAGCACAGGTGGTTCTAAAAGAAGCCGAACTAAAGGGGAAATATGACTTTCAATTAGAAGATAAGTTGGCTATATTACACAGATAAAGCCATGAGAGTCAACTTAAAGCGGGGGTTCACCCTAAAAACAAATTTCTAACATTAGAGCCAGCATACTAAGGACATTTACTGTATGCAGGTCTTTTTTTTTCCCTCCTTACATACCCGCTTCCGGGTTCTGATGACTGCGGGACTGGGCGTTACTATCCCTGCCTCAGGGTTCTGATGACTGCGGGACTGGGCGTTACTATCATTGGATTACATGATTGACGGCTTGTGAAACAGTTCCCCTGTCGCACAACGCGCGTCACCAGATTTCCGGAAATAGCCGAGCTGCGAGTCGGCACTATACGGCGCCTGCGCAGTCAGCTCTACACGGCGGGCGCAGGCGCTGTATAGTGCCGACTCGCAGCTCGGCTATTTCCGGAAATCTGGTGACGCGCGTTGTGCGACAGGGGAACTGTTTCACAAGCCGTCAATCATGTAATACAAGGATAGGAATGCTCAATCCGTCAGTCATCAGAACCCAGAAGCCCTGGACAAAATGACAATATAACGGTATGTACGGAGACCTGCATACAGTAAATGTCCTTAGTATGCTGGATGTAATGTTAAAAACATTTTTTTGGGTGAACCCCCGCTTTAATACTGAATAACACAATAAGGTGCCATATAACACAAGATAAAAAGTTAAGTTGTGATATTGCATAAGTTATCACAACTTAAAACAGATAGAGCAGGATCAATATTACACTAGATAAAAAGCCAGGGACAATATCAAATAAAACAGAAATTGTGTTATTTGGAAAATGTAAAGTGCTATATCATCTAAATGTAAAGTGCTATATCATCTAAATGTAAAGTGCTATATCATCTAAATGTAAAGTGCTATATCATCTAAATGTAAAGTGCTATATCATCTAAATGTAAAGTGCTATATCATCTAAATGTAAAGTGCTATATCATCTAAATGTAAAGTGCTATATCATCTAAATGTAAAGTGCTATATCATCTAAATGTAAAGTGCTATATCATCTAAATGTAAAGTGCTATATCATCTAAATGAAATGTGCTATATCATCTAAATGTAAAGTGCCTAAATGTAAAGTGCTATATCATCTAAATGTAAAGTGCCTAAATGTAAAATGATATATCATCTAAATGTAAAGTGCTATATCATCTAAATGTAAAGTGCCTAAATGTAAAATGATATATCATCTAAATGTAAAGTGCTATATCATCTAAATGTAAAGTGCCTAAATGTAAAGTGCTGTATCATCTAAATGTAAAGTGCTATATCATCTATCATCACTAGAAATGACTGTACCTCTGATGACAATCTACCCAATCTACTCTCATGATCTGCATAAAATTTTCACATTATGGCATTTTCATTGCAGTGAAAAAATCATAGTAAAGCAACTACACCTTGAGTTCTCAAACACATCTAACCCACATCTGAAAATACATCTGTTGGGTTTTACATTATATATTATACATGTCATATATATTTGATTGTACAGACAGACAGATTGCAAATAGGTAACAACTGGACCTCCATTTACACATTAAAAGGCAGTTCCTTGAGACTGATATAATAGAATTGGCAGGGTCTTCCCCTGCTAATTCTATATTCTCTTGAAAAGTCAAATGCAAACTGTAGCCTTACATGACCCAAGTCTTAAGCCTCTTACACACGATATGATTGTTGGCAGGGGATTGTCTGTTGACAGACTGTTATCCTAAAATCTGATCGTTACTACGCTGCTTTTGACAATTGTTGTCCAACTTTCAGTCAACACATTTTGGATGACATGCTAGTAAATTTTCAACGGACAACGGTCTATTGTCTGATTTTCGTATGATCAGTACACAAGTCCATCACACAAAAGTCGAAAGTACAAACACGCATGCTCGGAATCAAAGCTCACCAAACATGAAATTAGCAGAAGGGGCCCAAAGGGTGGCGCTCAAGAGCTGAAATTCCTTGTAGTATGTCTCTACTTTCGTGTTTGTGGAATGATAATTGTGTACTGTTAGTATGCAAGACAAGATCTTGGCACACGCCCTTTTGACAAAAATCAGATGCTCGGTTGGCCAGCAATCATACCGTGTGTACAAGGCCTAACTCTTATAGGACTATCAGAATGAACGGTACCAGCAAGTAAAATATTTTAAACTGTAGGCAAAATTAATACTTGCTAAAGGGCAAGTTCACCTTTAAGGAGAAAAAAAGAATTTCAATCTTTTTCCGGTAAAAAAATGTGCATTTATTCTTTTTTATAAAGGAGCCTGCAACGCATTGCAGACAAATTTGTAGTTCTCAATAAACTACGAGTACACTGAATTGGGAATTTCAAGAGAAAATCAGTCTATACGGCTGTCATAAGCCAATGATTATTGTTGGTTGACAACAAGATGAAAAGTGTATATTTCTGATGAACCACAATCAACTTCCTCTATATTTTAGTAAATTAGGAAAAATTGAAGTATCAGTGGGAAGATATAATTGCTAAAGAGGATGATGGAAAGAATGTCCTAGGATATAGTTTATGGGGCTTACCCCCGAAGGAGCTGCATAGCTGCAGAGCCGTCAGGGTTTCCATGCTGACCCATGTCTACAGCCAAGCTTTAACCACTTAAGGACCGGACCAATATGCAGCTAAATGACCCAAGGGTTTTTTACAATTCGGCACTGCGTCGCTTTAACAGACAATTGCGTGGTCGTGCGACGTGGCTCCCAAACAAAATTGGCGTCCTTTTTTCCCCACAAATAGAGCTTTCTTTTGGTGGTATTTGATCACCTCTGCGGTTTTTATTTTTTGCGCTATAAACTAAAATAGAGCGACAATTTTGAAAAAAATTCTATATTTTTTACTTTTTGCTATAATAAATATCCCCCAAAAACATATCTAAAAAAATGTTTTTCCCTCAGTTTAGGCCGATACGTATTCTTCTACCTATTTTTGGTAAAAAAAATTGCAATAAGCGTTTATCGATTGGTTTGCGCAAAATTTATAGCGTTTACAAAATAGGGGATAGTTTTATTGCATTTTTATAAAAAAATATTTTTTTACTACTAATGGCAGCGATCAGCGATTTTTTTCGTGACTGCGACATTATGGCGGACACTTTGGACAATTTTGACACATTTTTGGGACCACTGTCATTTTCACAGCAAAAAATGCATTTAAATTGCATTGTTTATTGTGAAAATGACAGTTGCAGTTTGGGAGTTAACCACAGGGGGCGCTGTAGGAGTTAGTGTTCACTTTGTGTGTGTTTACAACTTTAGGGGGGTGTGGCTGTAGGACTGACGTCATCGATCGAGTCTCCCTTATATAAGGGATCACTCGATCGATACGCCGCCACAGTGAAGCACGGGGAAGCCGTGTTTACATACGGCTCTCCCCGTTCTTCAGCTCCGGGGAGCGATCGCGACGGAGCGGCTATAAACGAATAGCCGCGCCGTCGTCCCGGATCGCTCCCCGGGGGAACCCGACCGCCGCAAGTACCGGGGGGGGTCCCGATCGGACCCCCGACCCACGTCTAGGCAGGCACGTACAGGTACGTTGATGTGCCTGTCCGTGCCATTCTGCCGACGTATATGTACATGGGGCGGTCGGGAAGTGGTTAATAACAGTGTAAATTTGCTGTCCCTTCATTTTCTACCACTGCCTTAAAGTGAATGTAAACCCAATTCATATAATTTGAGCTGAACACATATCTGCAGTGTTTTGCTATCTCTCTCTTGACCCGTTCCTCTGTTATCAGTCAGCCAGATAACTCCTGACAAATTCTCAGACACATCAGATAAAAGCAGCCTGAAATTTCTATCTGGGGAGGTTGCTATAAATAGATTAGCAGGCAGCTGGCCCTGTTACAAAGCACCACTGAGAGTCTTTGCCTATGATGAGAGGGGGTGTGTTCCTCCAATCATCAATTTAGATATCTTGGCTGTATGCCTGGACATCACACTCTATGTTAAACAGGAAGAGAACATTTCCTAACATGGTCTGAACTTTCTAAACAGTATATAAATGTGAAGACAGCAGATATGGATGTAAAACTTATGTAGGGAGATTTTATTAATCATCTGAGGCTGTTCACTTCACTGGGTGTATGGAGGGTTTACATCCACTTTAACCCTCTTTGGGATTGGAGTTCACCAGAGCTTCACAGGTTGTCACTGGAGTCATCTTCCACTCCTCCATGACGACATCAAGGAGCTGGTGGATGTTAGAGAGCTTGCGCTCCTCCACCTTCTGTTTGAGGATGTCCCACAGATGCTCAATATGGTTTAGGTCTGGAGACATGCTTGACCAGTCGATCACCTTTACCCTTAGCTTCTTGAGCAAGGCAGTGTCCTCTTGGAGGTGTGTTTGGGGTTGTTTATCATGTTAAAATACTGCCCTGCGGCCCAGTCTCTGAAGCGAAAGGATCATGCTCTGCTTCAGTATGTCCCAGTACATGTTGGCATTTATGGTTCCTCAATGAACTGTAGCTTCCCAGTGCCGGAAGCACTCATGCAGCCGCAAACCATGACACTCCCACCGCCATGCTTAACTGTAGGCAAGACACACTTGTCTTTGTACTCCTCCCCTGGCTGCCGCCACACACGCTTGACACTATCTGAACCAAATAAGTTTAGCTTGGTCTCATCAGACCACAGGACATGGTTCCAGTAATCCATGTCCTTAGTTTGCTTGTCTTTAGCAACCTGTTTGTGGGCTTTCTTGCGCATCATCTTTAGAAGAGGCTTCCTTCTGTACCTGTATGGTCTTGGCCACCATGCGGCAGCTCAGTTTCAGGGTCTTGGCAATCTTCTTATAGCCTAGGCTATCTTTATGTAGAGCAACAATTCTTTTTTTCAGATCCTCAGAGAGTTATTTGGCATGAGGTTCCATGTTGAGCTTCCAGTGACCAGTATGAAAGAGTAAGAGTGATAACACCAAATTGAATACACCTGCTCCCCGTTCACACCTGAGACCTTGTAACACTAATGAGTCACATGACACCAGAGAGGGAAAATAGCTGATTGGGCCCAATTTTACACTGTTATACAAGCTGTACACTTGCTACTTTACATTGTAGCAAAGTGTAATTTCTTCAGTGTTGTCACATGAACAGATATAATAAAATATTTACAAAAATGTTAGGGGTGTACACACTTTTGTGAGATACTGTAATGCCGCGTACACATGATTGGACATTTCGACATCAAAATCGTGGATTTTTTTCAGACGGATGTTCGCTCAAACTTGTCTTGTATACACACGGTCACACAAATGTTGTCGGAAATTCCGAACGTCAAGAACGCGGTGACGTACAACACTTTTGTTGTTGGAAAATTTGAGAACTAGCTCTCAAATTTTTGTTGTCGGAAATTACGACAGCAAATGTCCGATACGATGAACAATTGTTGTCGGAAATTACGAACATGTGTACGCGGCATAAGTGTTGTCCATGTAATCAACCATTGGTGTTTGGTTTCCCCACTACATCACTTTTGCATTATATTAAGTTTCTTGGTTTAAAGTGACACATATTCCTGTGGAAGTGTTTCCTTCTTATCTCCAGTGGGAAAGCTTCCGGTCAGTGGCCCAGCAGGCGGCAAAAGAAGATCCTCTTTGTCCAACATTCTATGAGATCTCGTTTTCAGCTTCATGAAACCTCTTCATGTTCACTATCAGCATCATCGTGGGAATATACCATTGCCTATGGCTTGATGTACCGTTGGCTCATGGTGAGTGTGGCTTACTGATGCATTACAGTAAATGCATTCCCTTTTTGTAACTTAAACGGTAAGTTCACCTTTGTACACTTTTTTTTCTTCAACATTCCATCTCCCCTATGCACCAATATAGCATTCGTGTACTTTTTGTGCAAAAAATATCAAAGCTTTTCATTATATCTACAGTCACTTACATTTCTTGTCCTAATCCCCTGTTCCAGACGTTTTCATTTGTAATGTCTTCTTCCTTATCAGGCTTTGGGTCATGACACAGGAAGGAGTTAACCGGCTGACCTCATTAGCACACATCCTGCATCATCGAACCATCCCACTCCCAGGTGCACTGAAAGTGAAATTGGTGCGATAACACAAGAACAACCAGTCTGTGCATATCCTAGCATTTCAGAAATGCGCTGCACCAAAAATCGCTGTAAAAACACACCAAGCTCCACTGTAAAAAAAGCTTTGAAGCTTCTTTGGGGTGATTGCTGTTTGTAGGGCAGCCAATTTAGGTGGATAGGCTGCCCTATGTGTGATGAGTAAAAATGCTCCAAAACACCTTCCCCCTCGCAGAAAAAAAAATGCATGTGGGAATGAGAGTTGACAACTAAGTCAACCACGGCCGCGGACCAGTTTCAGCAGACATGTTCGGTCGTGTGTAGGCCCGAGCGGACAGGATTCCAGCGTACATTTGCCCGCCGGGCCTTTTTCCAGCGGGCAAATATTTCTGAACTTGTTTTAAAACAGCCCGCTGGAATCCTGTCCGCTCGGACATGTTCGGTCGTCTGTACAGACCTACCGTACATGTCCGAGCGCCCGCCATCCATCGCATATGTCGAATGACTTCGATGCATGCGTGGAAGCATTGAACAGGCAGGGCCGCCCTCATCGCGGCGACGGCGTGGCCACGCCCCGCGTATTGTTTACCGGGCAGACATGTACGGACCGGTTTCATCGTACATGTTTTCTCGTCTGTACAAGGCATAAGTGTTTCTGTCCACTCCCTCATATGTATTTGTGTAAAGAT
Source organism: Rana temporaria (assembly GCF_905171775.1). Taxonomy (NCBI): domain Eukaryota; kingdom Metazoa; phylum Chordata; class Amphibia; order Anura; family Ranidae; genus Rana; species Rana temporaria. Next base: position 280,690,662 of record NC_053489.1, read on the forward strand.
GGCCATACACTGCCATCTGGATGTGTATTTAGTGAGAAGGGTGATCATTGATTGATTGCATTTCATTTAAAAAATGTGCAGCTGGGAATGGGAGGGTGGCTGATGCAGGGTGTGTGCTAATGAGGTCAGCTGGTCAACTCCTTCCTGTGTCATGACCTAAAGTCTGATCAGGAAGAAGACATTACTAATAGAAACGTCTGGAAACATGGATTAGGACAAGAAAAGTAAGTGACTGTAGATTTAATGGAACGTTTGATATTGTTGCAAAAAAAGTACATGAATGCTATATTGGTACATATGGGAGATAACATTTAGAAGAAAAACTAAGTGTACAAAGGTGAACTTACCCTTTAAGGTCCTGACAGATGTATTGCCCTGGTGGATTTATTGTTTAGCATTTTGGCAATTTTGGCTGCCATATGTTCCTCTACATTTGAGAAAATGCTTTTCAAAGTTGACTTTGCCTGGGCCTATTTTGGTGCTTCGCACTAGTAACATTCCATTGGAGGTATCAGAAATTGTGGCATTACCATTGCTGAGCAGTAATTACCGGTGTATCTATTCATATTCCCTGCTCATGAAGTGTCCAACTAGGTAGGAATTTGTATTTTTGTATGTCTGTGGTGGTCCATGGTTCCTGGTCTCATTGGCATCAGTTAAATGCCATAACTATAATTAGCCTTGCTTGTCATTTTTTTCCTAGTCTATTCTGATTCCTCACATTCCAGATTTCAGTTCATTACAATTTTCCATCTATGCCTCACTACATTTGGGAATCCATCTAAATCTAAATCAGTGCTTCATACACTCATCTTGTATTGATACTGCTGCTTCCAAGGGTTTTAGAAACAAAAAGGAGATTACCTTTAAATCTATATAATTGAACTCTATGCCTGGGGTCTTCATTACAATATGGCCCAGATTCACAAAGCACTTACGCCAACGCATAACAAGATACGCCAACGCAAGTGCAAATGTGCGCCATCGTATCTATGCGCCGGACCGACAAACTAAGATGCGTCTAAAAACAGGCTTCATCCCACCGCCGTAACTTGCCTACGTCGGCGTAGGGTGGGCGCACATTTAGGCTGGTGGCGCTCCCATTGATTAGCCATTCAAATATGCAAATGAGTGAAATACGGCGATTCACGAACATACGTGCACGGACGCAGTGCGCGTTTTTTTTTATGTCCGGCATAAAGTTATTCCCCATAAAGGAGGTGCAACCCAACAGCAGACATGCAAAGGTCTGCACCAGGGAACACAAGCCGGCGTATTTTACGTTGGACGTGTCTGGCTGGGCGTAGGTTACGTTTACGCCGTACGCAGTGATCCGGCGTAGTTTAGGCAGTTGTTCCGACGTCGTTGTGAGCTTGCGCAGGGGGATGCGTCCACGTCTCGGCGCATGTGCAGTTCGTGCTACGTATCTGTCTGGCGCTCGGCCCATCATTTGCATGGGGTCACGCCTCATTTGCATGGCTCACGTCCACTTCAACCTACGCCGGCGTACGCCTTCGAAACCCAGTGCAGCGTTGGGAGCACTGGCTTGGTGAATTTCATGCTTGCCTCTCTGCGTTGGCGTAGCGTAAATTGTTTGCGCTACGGCGGCGTAATGTACGCCTGCTCTCTGTGAATCTGGGCCTATATTTGCATTCTACAGGTTTAACAATGATGAACATTTGCATAGGCGGGAATAATCAAATTTTTCAGTTGTATGTTGGACATCACCATGTTCAACAAAATTCTAGATCCTCCTCTGTCTTGGTGTGGATTTTAGGAGATTCATAGGGCCACTTCATTGGGAATGAGCTAAGGTTTGGGCCTAGGCAAGGATGATGTATGATGTATGCAGCACGGTCCTGCTCATGCACAGACACATCGCAGAATCTATAGGACCTGGAATGCAATGTGTCTGCACATGTGCAGAAAGAAGTAGGTTTGTATGCAACCTTGCAGAGCCATAGGACAACTCTGCTCATACGTGGAGGGGGTAGTTCAATTCTGTGCATGTGAAGGCACTCTGCACAGCTCTGCCTGATCCCATAGACCTGGCAGGGATTTGTGGTGTGTCTGTGCATGCAGGAATTGTTGGATCAAGATGGTGGCACTGGAGAACAGGGACAAAGAGGAACATTGGGCTAGGTAAGGGTGAAATTCCTCTTTAAGCAAATAAAAATCACCCCTTAAGTTTCAGGGAGCAACTGACCTAAAGTAATGGTATACCTTTATCTAATGCCACGTACACACGATTTTCCATCGGGAAAAACCAAACTACAAGTGCACTTTGCACTTGTAGTTTGCACTTGTGCAAAGTGGATTTGCCTTTCGTAAATAACCCCCAAAGTATTGGTATACAATACATTTAAATGTGCAGGTGTAGGTATGCAGGTGTGTCCCTGAAATGTGTTTAGCAATTTTTTTAAGAAAATATTCAGTTGGGCTTTAAATAATAATGTATTTTGGTTCAATTCATTTTTATCTTTCAAAAACTGTTGTTTCACTGTTATTTCATTAGATATGTACAAGCTCTATATTTTTGAAATGTGCTGTTCTTTCTGATGTGGTCGTTGACATAGCACAGTGTTTTTAGGATTTCACTATTGCGTTAATTAACCGCTTCAATACATGGCATTTTCACCCCCCTTCTGCCCAGACCAATTTTTAGTTTTCAACGCTGTCCCACTTTGAATGACAATTGCATGGTCATGCAACACTGTACCCAAATTACATTGTTATGTTTTTTTTCCCGCACAAATAGAACTTTCTTTTGGTGGTATTTGATCACCTCTGGGGTTTTTATTTTTTGCGCTATAAACAAAAGAAGAGCGACAATTTTGAAAAAAACACAATGGGCTAGATTCATAAAGACTTACGACGGCGTATCAGTAGATACGCCGTTGTAAGTTGGAATCCGCGCCGTCGTATCTGTAAGCGGTATGCTCAAATTGAGATACGCTTCTCTGTTGCTAAGATACGACCGGCATAAGTCTCCTACTCCGTCGTATCTTAGCTGCATATTTACGCTGGCCGCTAGGGGAGTGTACGTCGATTTACGCCGAGAATATGCAAATGATCAAGATACGCCTATTCACGAATGTACGCACGGCCGTCGCATGTAAGATACGCCGTTTACGTAAGGCGCTTTCAGGCATAAAGATAAACCACCAAAAAGATGGCGCAGCCAATGTTAAGTATGGACGTCGGACAGCCGTCGAATTTCACGTCGTTTACGTCGTTTGCGTAAGCCGATTCAGAGTGGGGCTGGGCGTAGGTTAAGTTCACGTCGAAAGCAAGGAGTATTTGCGACGTGACACTGAGCATGCGCGCGCATGCGCTGTACGATCGGTGCTTCATTTACATGTATGGTAATGAATCGTGAGTTCATTACCATACAACACGCCCCCTACCTGCCTATTTTGAATTAGGCGGGGTTACGCCGGGCCATTTGCTCTACGCCAACATAACTTATGGAGCAAGTGCTTTGTGAATACTGGCCTTGCCTCACTATGTTACGTCGGCGTAGCGCAAATGGGATGCGTTACGCCAGCCAAAAGATACACTGCTCTACGTGAATCTGGCCCAATATTTTTTATTTTTTTAATTAACCACTTAAGACCCGGACCTTTAGGCAGCTAAAGGACCTGGCCAGTTTTTGCGATTCGGCACTGTGTCGCTTTAACTGACAATTGCGCAGTCATGCGACGTGGCTCCCAAACAAAATTGGCGTCCTCTTTCCCCCACAAATAGCTTTTTTTTTGTGGCATTTGATCACCTCTGCGGTTTTTATTTTTTGCGCTATAAACAAAAATAGAGCGACAATTTTGAAAAAAAATCTATATTTTTAACTTTTTGCTATAATAAATATCCCCTAAAAATATATAAAAAAACGTTTTTTTCCTCAGTTTAGGCTGATACGTATTCTTCTACCTATTTTTGGTAAAAAAAAATCGCAATAAGCGTTTATCGATTGGTTTGCGCAAAATTTATAGCGCTTACAAAATAGGGGATAGTTTTATTGCATTTTTATTAATTGTTAATTTTTTACTACTAATGGCGGCGATCAGCGATTTTTTTCATGACTGCGACATTATGGCGGACACTTCGGACAATTTTGACACATTTTTGGGGTCATTTTCACAGCAAACAATGCATTAAAAATGTGGTAGTTAACCACAAGGGTGCGCTGAAGGGGTTAGGTGTGACCTCATTTGTGTAGGGGGGTGTGGCTGTAGGCGTGATGTCATTGACTGTGTTTCCCTATAAAAGGGAACACACGATCGATGATGGCACCACAGTGAAGAACGGGGCAGCTGTGTTTACACACAGCTCCCCCTGTTCTTCAGCTCCGGGGACTCCAGCGGCGATCGGGTCCGCGGGTCCCGCGGTTACGGAGCTTCGGATCGGGTTGCCGGCGCGCGCCCGTGACCCACAGCTGGGCACTAAAAAAAAATCAGCAATAAGCATTTATTGAGTGGTTTGCGCAAAAGTTATAGCGTCTACAAAATAGGGGATAGATTTATGGCATGTTTTTTTTTTACTAGTAATGGCAGCGATCGCCGATTTTTATTGTGACCGTGACATTGCGACAGACACATCGGACACTTTTGACACATTTTTGGGACCATTCACATTTATACAGCGATTAGTGCTATAAAACTGCACTGATTACTGTATAAATGTGACTGGCAGGGAAGCGGTTAACACTAGGGGGTGCTGAAGGGGTTAATATGTTCCCTAGTGAGTGATTCAAGAGGAGGAGACCGATGTGTGTTGCTCTGTACTGGGACATAGATATGTGTGTTTACACACACAGATCCATGGTCCTGCCATGATTGCGGGCAATCGCCGGTGCCAGGCTCGCGCACCGGGTCCTGAGTGATGCCGCCAACGGCACGCCCCCTAGCTGCCCGGGAAGCCCAGGATGGCATATGCTGTCCACCCGAAGGGAGGGTTCCCGCCGACGTAATTTTCCGATGACTCGGTAGGGAAGGGGTTAAAAATGTGCGTGTTTTACTGAATTGGTCTGTCTTCCAAGTCTTTTTAACTCTGCTTACATTTGTGTTTTCCATATCTGGCTTGAGGTATAAGTAAACTTCTGCATGGAGTCCTTCAGCACTATCTCAATTGTCATTTCTTTTTTTAACTCACATAGAATCACATTGCAAAGCAGATCACATCAGTTGACCTATGTCATCCCACATTATCACAGGAGTTAAGGTACAATAAAAATACAATGTACAAATAATGAAATGAAAATGGATCTCTACTACATTATAGTAGTGTCAGCCAACGCCATCGCATGGCTCTCCTAGGACACAATCGAGTGTGGAATAACATATTCCAAGTCTTATGTCATTAATTATAAACAGATGCTAGCAGAGGTCTACTTGAAAATTAATTCTAGCGAGTATCAATCAATCTGGCCCAGATCTTTCCAAATTTAGCCCCACATCCCCTTCTCTGAAATATGTAACACTTCAATTTTAGGGTTGTATTCATAAGCCGTATCCGTTCTGTCACTGAAAGTGGTATTAAACCCAAAAACTATTTTTTTTATAATATCAGCTACAAGTATTAAATGTGGTGGCTGCATTCGTTTTCTGTCTCAGGGTTTCTAACTGCCATTTTTGCTGCACAGAATCAACAGGTGAAATAAAGGAAAATACGTTTAAAAAAGAAAACAAAGTCATTTACCATATCTACAAATTGGTAATCTGGCATAAAAAAACACTTTTGTTTTTGGGCTTGATATTGCATGAATGGGGATCTAAAAAGCTTTGGATGACTGACTCCAGTACAAGTTCTCATTGTTCCCCTTTAAACTGGCCCAACATCTTGTTCCTATTTCAAAACAGCATTACAAGAATAGTTTTAAGGTACTCATAAAGTAATATACTGTAACAATTAGAAATAAACCATTCGTGCCCATTGGGTTATGCAATTCTTTGTTCCAGTCCTGCCTAATGTATACCACTTGTTGGTGGACACAAGTGGACCGCAAAATCTGGTCTACCTTAGTGCACCGCAAATGATTTGTGGATTTGTGTTTGGGATTTTATGAAGAGACAGAAGGGTTTGAGGCTGACCTACAGTATTGATTTGATTTTGGTTAGATTTGCTGTTCCCTCACTTTGCATTTTGAACAATTATGAAAATAAACAATTAAAATATACATTTTTGAAAGCATTCTTACATTACAGCATTTCTTTACACCTGCATAAAACCTTTCCACAGTACTGTATTTACAGTATATTGTGTAATATATATATATATATATATATATATATATATATATATATATATATATATAGTAATGGCCAGAAATATTGGCACCCCTGCATTTCTGTCAGATAATGCACCACTTTGCCCAGAAAATTGTTGCAATTACAAATGTTTAGGCATTCTCATGTTTATTTATTTTGTTTGTATTGTTATGACACAAAAAAGTGAAGAAACAAAAACCAGATCCTGAAACATTGCACACAAAACTCCAAACATGGACTAAACAAAATGATTGGCACCCTCAATAACTGAAATCAATCTCTTGCTGTAACCATCAATGAGTTTCTTATTTTGGGCCACTCTTCTTTCGCCAACTACTCCAGGTCTCTCAGATTGGATCGGTTCCTTTTCCCAACTCCTGTTTTGAGATCTCACCACAGGTGCCCTATGGGATTTCGATTTGGACTTGTTGCTGGCCAGTTCAGTACTCTCCAGCACTTTGTCTTAAACCATTTCTAAGTGCTTTAAAGCATGTGCTTTGGGTCATTGTCCTGCTGTATGACCCGTGACCCCTGATGGAGACCCAACTTCCTGACACTGGGCCTTACATTTTCACCTCAGAATTCTTTGGATTCATAATGCCATGCACACGGTCATGACATCCAGTGCCTGAAGTAGCAAAGCAACCCCAAAACATCAGTGAACCTCCACCATATTTGACTGTAGGGACTGTATTATTTTCTTTAAATGCCCCATTTATTTTCCTGAAAAAAGTAGAATGATGAGCTTTACCAAAAAGCTGTATGTTTGTTTCTTCTGTTCACAGCACAATCTCCCAAAAGGATTTTGGCTTCCTCAGTTAGGTTTTGGCAAATTCTTTGATTATTTTTTCTCTTTCGTCCATGCCCAGGGAGATTAAATACAGGGCCATGGGCTGTAACCTTCTTGACAATGTTGCACACAGTGGACACAGGAACTACTAAGATTTTTAGGTAAAGTTGATCCAGGGTAAATCCGATTGCCTCTCGGGGGATCAGGAAGGAATTTTTTCCCCTGCTGTAGCAAATTGGATCATGCTCTGCTGGTTTTTTTTGCCTTCCTCTGGATCAACTGTGGGTATGAATGTTGGGTGTATGGGATGGTACTGTGTTTTTTATTTTGTTTGTTTATTTTTTGTGGTTGAACTGGATGGACTTGTGTCTTTTTTCAACCTGACTAACTATGTAACTATGTAATAAGATCTCTGGAGATGGACTTGTAATCTTGAGATTGTCCATGCTTTTCCACAATTTTTGTTTTCAAATCCTCAGACAATTATTTGCTGCTCATTCTCTTCTCAATGCTCTGTGTGGCACACAGAGACACACAACAGAAAAGTTGAGTCAAATTTTAACCATTTTATCTGGTTGACTGTGTGATTTATATACTGTTCATTCATACAGGAGAGTTTAAGTACAAATTACAGGAGCATCACAAACTTGGAATGCAAATATTTTATCAATTTTGATAAAGTGCCAATAATTTTGTCCAGTCCATTCTTGAAGTTTTGCATGGAATGTGTCAGATTTGGCTTTCTGTTTCTCCACTTTTTTGTGTCACACTTATACAAACAGAAGAAATAAACATGAGAATGCCTAAACATGTTTTATTGCAACAATTTTCTGGGCAAAGTGGTGCCAATATTTTTGACCATGATATATACTGTATATATATATATATATACATCCCATAAAAACTGACGGAAGCATTGTAAAAAAACAACTCCTTTAGTACCCTTAATTCTATCATCATGAAGGTGTTACTGGTGCATTGAACAGATTTGCTGCACTCATGTAGTAGCTTCATATAATACATGTTTATGCCACAAAGAACTAGTATCAGAGATAAAAATTTGGTAACTACAGCACAAAATCAGTTTGAACTGTTTTGTAACCTTTTCATTTTAATTGTAAAGTTTCTATAATGTTTTATTTTGGTACTAAAACGATGACAAACTTCTTTACGTGATTCCAAAACTGCTTGGACAACAAATATTATCTGAAAATATTATTTTTTATGATCTAGATATAAAACTGGCTAGCTTCTCAAGAACAGAACGAAAGGGAAAGTTTCTATTTTATAGTTGAAAATGTTCAGTTTATTGCAAGTTTGTGACTTTAGTGATAAACCTCTCTGGTTGCAGTGATCTGTAAGACAAATGTCTTCAAACTTGAAAAAGGATATTCAGGGAGACATATTGTGATAGTTTTCCGGTATCTAAGACTTGTGAAAGTTGAGCATTGCTGTTGAACCTCTTACAGTTCAATACCTTTGCTCATGTTAAAGCGACGTTATGGGCAATAAAACACAGCAAGAATACATTATGCCTCTCATTTCTGGAGCTGTCATTCTGTCTAGCTTTACAAAATATCACTTTGGATGAAATATATCATTTCCATGCTATAGTCTCATATTGTGAGCATGGAAATGGCACATTAATGTACTGATTCCTACATTCCTACTGGTAGGAGTACAGTAGCTATGCATAAATTACAACTCAAAAATGCATTTCATGATCTTTTTGACTAGAATGTAATTAAAGATAATTCACACGGTTCAACATTAAATATATAAATGGGAGCAAGTGCTAGATTTCGTATTAAACCTACCAAAGTAAATTGGTAAATTACAGAAAAATAAATGTAATCTATTTAATTCTACCAGTTAACGATTAGGAAAACTATTCCTTGTGGATAGAGAAGCGCTAATATCGGTTTCAGAAAGAAAGAATCCAAACTGATTATATTTATTGCACACCAAGCACTTGTATATAGGTTTATTTCACGGCTAACAGCAAAATGACAATTTGAATTAAATTGTTCTGATCACATAATATAAAGGTTACACAATGACTATTTGCATTAGAATTACCACTAGTCTCAGGAATTTACCTTGCTGACCACGCAAAAGGTCAAGACATCAATGACAATTCATTACTAAGTCGTTATGCTTGGCAAAACTTAAACAAAGAATGCTGATTGCTAATAAAACTTTTAGGAAATGTCTCTTAATATAGTTTCAGTTTAACCGTTTCACATCATTAAACTTTTATAGTGTTTTTTTTACTGCAATGGGTGACATCTGATGATAATCAGGACTTGTCAGTAATGCTTTACATAACCTTCTAAATCAGTGGTTCTCAACCGTGCTAGTGCCGTGACCCCTTGATAAATTTTCCAAAGTTGTGGGGACCCCTAACAGCAAAATTATTTTCGTAGCGTGGGTTGTCAGCACCCAAGGCAGGCCAAGCAATTTGCGCCCCTAACCCACGGACATTTAGCGCTCCCTGGGTCCCTTCCACTTGTACAGTATCAGTGACAGTGCTGGTGAGGGGTGGGATCAGTGGCAGTGCTGGCAGGGAGTTTGGATCAGTGGCAGTGCTGGCAGGGAGTTGGGATCAGTGGCAGTGCTGGTGGGGAGTTGGGATCAGTGGCAATGCTGGGGGGAGTTCTGATCAGCCAACTTGGGTGCTCTTGATCAAGGTCATCTACTGATCTGAGAACTGTAGTGGGGACTTTTAATGGCAACTATAATCACAGGTAGTGTTATTCACTGTGTTTCTGGCTTGGTCGCAAAAAGGATGGGAGAGAGGTGCGGGCTTCAGGAACAGCCCAGGATTCGGTGACCCCTAGCAAATCTCCATTCGACCCCCGAGGGGGCCCCGACCCCCAGGTTGAGAACCACTGTTCTAAATGTAAATTATTGGTATTTGTATTGTAATGTGTATACTTGTCATATAAACATATTGTTTTTGAATAAACAGAGGTTATATATAACTTGATTTTTTTCTTGTATTTTCTATCAATTGGATGCACAAATAAACTAGAAATATTGACATTAATGAGTTTTTGTTATAGTTATACTGAGTTGCCCTTCCCTTAATGCACTTTTCTAGTTAATATTATTAATTAACTTGTTGGAAGGATGTGGAAACCTTAAAGTGTAAGTAAAGGAAAATGTATTTATTTTTTAAAATAAAAAACATTGTTATACTTACCTCCACCGTGCAGCTTGTTTTTCACAGAGTGGCCCAGAACCCTGTCTTCTGGGGTCCCTCGGCGACTGTCTCGGCTCCCCCTCACAAGAACTCATCACCTTCATGCGAGCGAGCGAGCATGGTGATGGGTTCTTGTGGGCACGCTCCTGTGATACAGCCATAGCCGCTCACTGTATCACTCGGCTCGCCCCCCGGCGCTTCGGGTCATTGGATGTGATTGACAGCAGTGCCAGCCAATGGCTTCGCTGCTTTCAATCAACCAATGAATGAGCCGAGAAGCCTGGCCGAGAAGCAAGCGTGTTCACGGCGTGGGACTTTCGAGGGGTCAGGTAAGTAAACGGGGGGGCTGGGGGGCCGCTAATCCGCAGATGTTTTTTCACCTTAAAGCATAGAATGCATTAAAGTGAAAAAACTTTTACCTTTACAACCCATTTAAGGTAAGATTTACACTAAATTTAGACATTGCCGCAGCATGGTTCTCCCATATATTACACACAAACTGAGGCACATTGATAGCAGTGTTTGGTTGCCATATATAGTACATCTGCAAATGCCAATGACAACGTTCCTTTCATTTTGCTCTTAGGAGAGTAGAAATTTGGCCAGTTCAGCAGGGACCGCCCAAATTTCAATGGGAAGACTGGTTATACAGAAGTCCATCTCTTGATCAACTTCTGTAAAAGCAGCCTGTTGGAAGGTTTTTGCTCCGTCAGTGTTGCGTGGATATAGCTGGTAGTGCCGATTAGTGTATCCTGACAGTGGGAAAGCCTCCCTGCTGTCAGAATCCCATAGCTCCACAGGAGGAAGGAAATGTATTATTATTTTTTTTTCTTTCAACCCACTAGTTGAACAAAAGAAAATTAATTATGTATGGCCTGCGTTCGAAGCAAACTAATAGAAACATAGAAAAGTGATGGCAGAAAAAAGAAAATTTCATTGAGTCGGCCCATTTTTTACATAAACTTTTTTGAGCGATTGCCGATTTTTATCGTGACTGCGACTTTATGGAGGACACATCTGACACTTTTGACACATTTTTGGGACCATTATAATTTTTACAGTGATCAGTGCTATAAATATGCACTGATTACTGTGAAATGACACTGGCAGTAAAGGGGTTAACCACTAATTGGCACTGAAGGGGTTAATGTGTACTAGGGAGTGATTCTAACTGTTAGGGGGCATGGCTACGAGTGACACGTCACTGATCGCTGCTCCCGATGAGAGGAAGCATACGATCAGTGACAGTGTCACTAGGCAGAACGGGGAGATGCTTGTTTACACTTGCCTCTCCCCGTTCTGCAGCTCTGTGACCCGATCGCGGGACAAGGGCGGACATCGAGTCCGCGGGTCCCGTGAGCAAGGTCACGAAGCTCGCGGCAGGGGTGCGCGCATGCTATCGGCATCGCGCGCGTGCCCGCACGGCGGGAATTTTAAACTGAGGTATATATACTGTGCATTACTTTGCCCAGCCATGCCATTCTGCCGACGTAAATGTACAGGAGTCCTTAACCGGTTAACCTTGTTCACTAAGCTAAGAAAACATTATTTTTTTACAAAGTAGACATCCCAAACCCAATTTCTACAGCATATTTTTTTATATGCAGTAAAACCTTGGTTTGCAAGTATCTTGGTCTGTGCCAGTTTTAGCACCCGAGCAAAGATTTTTTATACATTTTAACTTGATAAATGAGCAAGGTCTTGCAATATGAGTAGTGTAATGTCACATCTGAGTATAAAAGAGAAGCAAAATCCCATTTTAGTCAATGAGAGCTGTCTTAATTAGCACTACTGAACTTGCTCTGACTTTAGAAAAGTTTCCTGTACTACTTCAAGGCCACTTCTATCTGACTTGTGCCCATAGACTTAAGGAGGGTTTGTGGAAAAAACAGTCCTTAAGAAGCTCAATAAAAACATGCACAAGAGCACAAAAAAGCACAAGCTTCTTCAAGCTGAAATAAAAGCTCAAATGTCTTTTAAAGCAGCTTTTTTTTTTGAGCTGCAGTGTGCATGATCCCCAAGTCTTAATTGATGTGATTTCTTGATCTGACATTACATGAAGTTTACCCAGGCATTCCCTGAAGTTGCCTCAAAAGTGCCTTGAAGTCACATTGCTATAATCTTTTTATATGGACTATGGATTGAATGACTTATGAATAAATGGCTGTGGAACCAATCATCTCAGTTTCCATTATTTCTTATGATGAAATTTTCTTTGATACGAGTGCTTTGGATTACAAGCACATTTCCAAAACCAAGGTTTTACTGTATATGTTACTTTGGACAACTTATTGTATATCCAAAGACTTTTTAAAATGAAATATTTAAAGAACTAGATGAAAGGGAAATGTTAAGAGGCATCACAAGTCTCTTTATAGATCATGATACATGTAAACATGTTTTTTTTTTTTTATCTTGTTTAGCTATGTGTGCAGTTGAAAAGTAGCTTTGGGTATAAATTAGACCCCATGCTGCCTCCAGGAGCTAGTATAAAAGGACATCAGTAATCTGCCATCTCTAGGGCAGCAAAATAACAAGAACAAACTAGAAGCGTAACTGAAAACAATATTTTCCTAAAGGTTTTTTTGTCGTAGGTAATAGTATGAACTGAGCAACCAAATTCTGACAGATGTTTCCAACAATAAGCTTACAAGCCAGCATTCATTGTGCATATTCTGACATACCTAGCATTCTGTGTCAGGAAGTCTTTATCTGGCTCCTTGACAGTCTCTGTATGACTTATTGTTTGTAATAGAGAAACATACTCAAAAGGATTTATTAAAATGATATTTTTCTTTTACCCTGAATACCAAGCACTGTTAAAATCTACCAAAAGCATCTTGTCACTCCCATTGCTGCTGCTTAAAGTGGAGGTTCACCCTAAAACAATTATATACCATTACATCCAGCATACTAACGACATGTACAGTATGCTGGTATTTTTTTTTTTTTGCCGTACATACCGTTTAATTGTTATTTCCCCCCCGGCTTCTGGGTTCTGATTCCCGCGGTACTTGGCGTTCCTATTGAGAGCTTAGATGATTGACGTCTGGTGAAAAACTTCCCATGTCGCATAAGGCGCGTCACCAGTTTTCCGTAAATAGCCGACCTGCGAGTCGGCGCTATACGCTGACTGCGCAGGCGCCATATAGAGCCGACTCACGGGTCGGCTATTTACGGAGAACTGGTGACGCGCCTTATGCGCCGTGGGAAGTCTTGCCTACACACCATCAGTTAAAAAAGCGATCGTGTCAGAACGCGGTGACGTAAAACACAACGACGTGCTGAGAAAAATTAAGTTCAATGCTTCCGAGCATGCGTCGACTTGATTCTGAGCATGCGTGGATTTTTGACCAATGGATTTCACAACAGACAATCGTTTTTTTCTATCGGTTTTTTAACCATAAGAAGATTTTAAAACAGGTTCTAGTTTTTATCAGACGAACCGATCGTGTGTACAGGGCATTCGTTTTTCTGTTAGTTAGTATAGCTGATTAACTCTTAAAGTGACCTCCTCATGATACACAGAGATGAAACAAATCCTCCTACATAAGTTGTTCTTGTTTATCTGTGGTCTTCTCTTCTTTACATCCATTCAAAGTTCAGAATTTTAAATCTTGTCTGAGCTGTCAGAAAACAGGTGGGGTGGGGAGCTGAAATTACATACTGCAGAGCTCAGTGAGGAGAGCTCTGAGAGCAGATTGAAGGAAAGAGGCACACCCAGGGGCGGACTGACCATTCGGGCACTTGGGGACTGCCGAGGGCCCCGTGCCACTAGGGGGCCCCATCAGGGTTGCCAGCCTCAGTAAAACCAGGGACAGTATGTAAAAATCAGTGTTTTTTAAACAAAATCCCAAGATTATAGATGTCCGCCTTTTCAGTGTGTGTATGTGTATTCTGTGTGTATGCATACTGTGTGTGTCCCATAATCTATTGCCCGGGGGCAGGGCCGCTGTTAGAAATCATGGGGCCCCGTACAGCCTACCTGATGGGGCCCCCCCAACCCCGCCTCAAAAAAGTGATTTTAAGTGATATTTACGGTATCTTTGTCCAGGCTAATCACATTCCTTCTAATGAATGAGAGTGCTGCAGCTGACTTCAAGGATTCAATTTTCCGTAAGCCAGCACATCTATTATGCCTTAAATCAGCTGAGGCATGCACTCCGATAATTATTTAAATCTGTATGAGCTAACTCACACTAGCATTGCTCTCTGAAGAGTGATCTGCATGCGGACTGCTCTTCTGACAGAATTTGGCTGGTGGTGAACAGGCATTGTATCACCTCCTCACAACCGGTGTTAACCACTTAAAAACCCTGACAGTAGTTAAAAAGTAAAATGCCCAGCAGGAAACATGGTGGGTGGTTACAGTAGTTGCTTTGCAAAAAGCATTGTGGTTGCAGCCTATGTACTTTCCCCAGCACTACCTTTCCAGCATGAGGGCTCTTTCACACAGTGCTGCTCCACTCAGCCAGGGATCAGTGAATGGATTCTCTGCAGAATTGGAGTCAAATGGGACAGATGTATTCTGATTTCCAGGTCTGTTCAGTTTGCATCTGCACACAATGCACAGCCGACAGGGGAGGACTTGTGATGTCTCTATGGTTGGGTGGCCAAATGGAAATTTGGACTTGTGTCCACTCACAACAGGCAATGTGGAAGGAAGATTGACCACACTCCCAGCATCAGAAAAAAAATAGCTTTAATGTCCACAAAGAAAATCATCACAAACCCACAATACAGAGAGATAGCAGCATTTTTTTTCTTCAAATCTATGTACATCTGGATTCCATCCTATATAGAGCTTTCTTACAGATCATACAGATCCACATGAAAAAATGGCAGGCAGACCTAATTGCAAGGTTTGGGTGAAAGCTTCTTTAAGGAGGGGTGGTTGGTGGGTGGTTAAAAAATGCAGCTCAGCTGCATGTTTTTACTGCCCCCCCCCTTCCATCCAAACAAGTAGCAAGTGTAAAGAAGCATCTCATGCTTATGATTATCATCATTATGATGATCACAGAACTTTAGATCCTCTATTGCTCTGCCACAGTGCCACATGGCTATTGAGTGCTGACTTGGCTCTATTGTGTGACAGTCTGTACACACTCAGACCCAATAGCCATGTGACACTGTGGAAGAGCAATAGAGGATCTAAAGTGCTGTGATCATCCTATAATTATGAACACAGTGGGGAGTCAGGGGGCTGTACCTTCTTTCCATGGTGTGACTGTGTACCCTTCCTTGCCTGTAGCTGTGCACCGCTGCTCGATTAAGTTTCCTGCATCCTCTCAGTCAGACGGTCACATGACTCTCTCACTCCCACCCACAGACAGCACTTACTGAGGGAGCCCTGTACACATAAATCACTCCGCCGGGGATGGTACAAGCAGAGGGCAGCCGGAACTAGAATATGTGCAGCGCATTATGCGGCCAGGCTTTATCTACCTGCGCCCCCCCGAAAATGGAAATAAAGTCCCTTCAGTGATTTCACTTCCTGGGCCCCTCTATTGCCCTAATGGTGCCCAGGATTATGTAAGTACACCCTAAAAAGCAAGCAGGAGCATGGGTGGTTTAGAAACACTTTAATTTTTTTCTGTCAGAATTTAACTATAAAGCTTCTCGGGCCCCCTAGCTGAGCCGGGCCCGGTACAACAGGGCTGGTCGTACTGCCCTATCAGCGGCCCTGCCCGGGGGCCCCATAATCTCCTTTTGCCCGGGGGCCCCATAATCTCCTATTGCCCGGGGACCCCATAATCTCCTATTGCCCAGGGGCCCCATGAGTTGTCAGTCCCCTCCGGGGCACACCCCCCTCCGCACAGCAGACAGGAACAAAGCTGAACCAGTCCATTACAGGCTGTGTGCTGGAAGTCCCTCCCCTGTCACCTTTTTTCTTTTGGTTTCAGGAAAACTTGTCAGAAGTGACTCATGCTGATAGTTCACACTATAAAGTGATAGGCTTCGTTCATATTTCATGTCTGAGCTTTACAACCACTTTAAGTATGAGGCCTTCTTGTTCTAAGCCTTCAGTTATCTACATGACTCTCTTTCATCTTCAAACATGCAGACCCGCCTAAAGGCTAAACACCACTGCAGCACATTTCAAACACAATATAAGGCTGACTACCTGAAATTTGCTCTGGTGTTTAGAGAATGATGGGATTCAAAGTCATTTTAAACCCTAAAAACACATACTGTACTGTAGACTTCAGTACAATAAAACCTCGGATTGTGAGCATAATTTGTTCCAGTGCTTGTAATCCAAAGCACTTGTATATCAAAGCAAATTACCCCATAAGAGATAATGGAAATTCAAATTATTTGTTCCACATCCAATTATTCATAGGTCATTCCAATTATAGTCCATATAAAAAGATTATAGCAATGTGACAGGTTGTGTAACCATGAAATGTCCATCCACAAATGGAAGCCTCCACAAGGAGATTAGATGCAAAATCCAGCAGGAGCTACAGAGTATACCAGAGAAGAGAGGTGCCTCTAAGTGTAGCAATATGTTGCTAAATGTTGTACCTTTATTAAATGTAACCATTTTGCTACACTTAGAGGCGCCTCTTTTATCTTATACTCAGTCATGTTGTGACATGACGCTACTTGTATATCAGGACATTGCTTGTATATCAAGTCAGAATATATTTAAAAATGTTGCAAAATGCTCTCAAACCAAGTTACTCTCAAACCAAGGTTTTACTGTACTTATTGTGTGTGTGTGTGTATGTCTGTTTTAATTTTAATGCTGTGGCTGCTTTCAAATCTTCTGGAAAATAAAATAAAAAACTCTTCCCTCATTCCTGTCTTCAAATAGCTGCATCCACTTATTGGTACCTTTTGTGTGTGCGCTCCCAGCTGGCTCTGTGGACAACTCTCCTTATGTCCACAGAAGCTGATAGCCCCAGAGGCATGCCACTCACAACCATGCTCCTTCCTCCAACCGCTGGTTGACAAATTTAATTGAAAATACTGTATATGGTGTAAGCTTTTCCATTTGCTTGGGGATGTTTTTGTTACTAACATTTGAGCATCTGTGTTTTGCCTGCAAAACTTTAAACTAAAAGTATAAGTACATAATTATGAATAGCAATTTCTTATTTAATTTTTTTTTCCAGGTAAACATTATGCATTTACTTTACCCCTACATGCATTTTTATTTGGTAAGTGGGGCGACCATTTAGACATTATTGTAAAGGTTTTGAGTACATTTAGTACAAACCCTCAGTGTATTTGCTCCATGTATTCAGTGTTATGGCATATGATACTTAGTATATGGTTTCGAGTTACATTGGAGTGGTGGGACATTTGTTTGTTCAAATATTATCGGGCAGACCCTGATAAGGGAACGTGATAGTTAGTATCGTTCTGGTTCCCTTTATTTCAAAATATATTTATATTAACCATTTTTTTATGTTAACACATCCGGCATCACTATTTTGGATTGATGCAATTTCCCCTCAGATCTAAATACACATTGATCTAAATACGGCTTTTTGTGTGTACTGTTTGGCCTTGCCGAATGGTCACGCATTGCTGGAGCTTGCCCAGTTTTGAGATAGCGGCTTTAACATCATGGTTTCCCGGAGTTCATAACTGGGTGAACCTGGATATACTGTAGTACTGGCAACTGCCCTGTTGTAAAATGGTGTAGTTGCATCTTGAATGCCTGGACCTCAGAGATGGGCATTCCCCTTAGATTGTAGAGGACACAAATAGCAGTGAGTCAGCGTGCTGCTCGTGCCCCTGGACGATGTCATCTGTGACGAAACGGCGTCGGGAGGAGCGGCGTGCTGACGTTACCGTGATACAGTGCATCAGTCCCGGAAGGAACGAGCGGAGAGAAAGAGCCGTCTGGCTTGAATTTTATCACACGCTTTTAATCTACAGCGTTATTGTAAGTGTACATCTTAATGTTCTATAATAAAATTCATACAGTATCACACTGAATGAATGAATGACTTGTATAGCGCAACTCATGCGAACTGAATCGCCTCTGGGCGCTTTTTCCAGCCAGAGTCTGCTTGGCTGGTGTGGTCATTTTACCCTGTAGGATCGTGACACGCTTGGGACACACAGTCATACACACAGATATACATATATATATACTGGGCCAATTTGGACAAGATCCAATTTACCTATCAGCATGTCTTTGGAGTGTGGGAGGAAACCGGAGTACCCGGAGGAAACCCACGCATGCACAGGGAGAACATGCAAACTCCAGGCAGATGGTGTCGTGGTCGGGATTCGAACCAGCGACCCTTTTGCTGCTAGGCGAAAGTGCTACTCACTGCACCACTGTGCTGCCCTCACTATGGTAGCCTTTATATTTACATGGGGAATCGCTAATCTTGAGGAAAACTGAGGATCTCAGGTGCAGAGGACTTAGGAGTGTTTTTGTTACTAACATTTGAGCATCTGTGTTTTGCCTGCAAAACGTTAAACAAAAAAGTATAAGTACATAATTATGTATAGCAATTTCTTATTTAATTTTTTTTTTTTCAGGTAAACATTATGCATTTACTTTACCCCTACATGTATTTTTATTTGTTAAGTGGGGCGACCGTTTAGACATTATTGTAAAGGTTTTGAGTACATTTAGTACAAACCCTCTGTGTATTTGCTCCATGTATTCAGTGTTATGGCATATGGCTGAATTTTTAAACATGCTTTTAATCTACAGCGTTATTGTAAGTATCACACTATGGTAGCCTTTATATTTACATGGGGAATCGCTAATCTTGAGGAAAACTGAGGGTCTCAGGTGCAGAGGACTTAGGAGTGTCTGCAGTATTCCAATTAGAGACCCAGCCACAAGCGGTTACGATCTCCTGATAAGAGATCTATACAGCTGGTAAGCAGCTTTGATATTAAAGGGTTTGTAAAGGTAAAAAATGTTTTCCCTAAATAGCTTCCTTTACCTTAGTGCAGTCTTCCTTCACTTTCCTCATCCTTCCATTTTGCTTTTAAATGTCCTTATTTCTTCTGAGAAATCCTCACTTCCTGTTCTTTTGTCTGTAACTACACACAGTAATTTGAGTCTTTCTCCCTGGTGTGGAGAAAGCCACTTGAGGGGGGAGGGGGCAAGCAGGAGTGTCAGGACACTCTCTACTTTACAGATCGAGAAAGGAGCTGTGTGTTAGTGGGCGTCCTGACTCTCCTGCTCGCCCCCTCCCTCCTCAAGAGGCTTTTTCCACACCAGGGAGAAAGCCTTGCATTACAATGTGTAGTTACAGACAGAAGAACAGGAAGTGAGGATTTCTCAGAAGAAATAAGGACATTTAAAAGCAAAATCGAAGGATGAGGTAAGTGAAGGAGGACTGCACTAAGGTAAAGGAAGCTATTTAGGGGGGAAAAAAATTACCTTTACAACCCCTTTAAAGATGGAGGATCCTTTTCTATTTCATCACTTCTTCTTGGGTGTTTATCTGTTTGGAGTCACCGGTGATCAACACATTGAATAACCTTGTTTAGAACTGTATCCCATCACTTACAGTGTGGGACCCACTGTTTGTGTTAATAATGACTTCAGTGACATGGACACATGGAAGGGTATTCATCTTGATTTCATGTGACTTACATCGGTTTTTATTTATTTTATTATGTCTCACACATCACTTTTTTTTCACGATTTAATGCCATATTTACAATTATTAACTATATGGTGCATTTTTTATATATCAGCCATTATATAGGATTCACTTGTTATTTGCATTAGTAATTTGCAGCGCATCGCGGTTTGGTTTAAACATTATGCATTCCCTGTCCAAGCAAAAGATGGAGCTCTAGGCTTCTTTTCACATGTGTTGCAGGCTATGATTATTTGCTTGAAAACACCCTGATGTTTAGGGAGTTTAATGTCTCAAGTTGAAATTTACACCTACAAATGTCAGAACAGTGTAGTTCATTTACTAAAACGAGTGTAAAATAAATCTGGTGCAACTCTGCATGGAAACCAATCAGCCTCCAGGTTTTATTGTGAAAGCTTAATTTAACAAGCTGAAGCTAGTAACTGATTGACTACTATGCACAGCTGCACCAGATTTTTAGTAAATCAACATGAGTGACTCCTCCCTGTCTCCGCCCTTCCCTCTATACAGATTATTATGAAGTCAAATTAGGCTCAATTCACAAAGAGTTAACACAACAATATGTAGCTTTAATAATGAGATTCAAATCTCATTGATGCTGAAAATAACTGATTTTTTAAAATAAATAAACTTATCCTGGTGTGTTAGCTTTGTGAATTAAGCCTAGTGCCTGTAAAGCAGACCATACATGGTTGAATTTCGAACAAATTTTCTTTTCAAAATCAGAAAGGTTTTTCTTTGTGATCCGAAGATGCCACCATTGATTTTCGAAATTCGGCCGACCAAGCCTTCATGTTGCTACAGAAAATAATTTTCGTGGCCGGGAATATTCTTTTCTCTCCGGGAATTTTCTTTTCTTGCACACACGCATTTATTTTTCTATTACATTTCTCACACGATTCTCCCATCTTTGATTAGAAAATAATTTGTTTTTCTAAAAATTTCCAAAATGTCTGATTCTTCAAATTTGATTAACGCACGAAAATTTGCTGTTGCTGCAGCCCACTAACGGTGGGAAATTCGTACGAAAATTCTTAGAAACTATTTTTGAAAGAAAATTATATCGAAATTCGAACAGTGTATGGCCGGCATAAGGAAACTTCTTTTGCAGTTCTCATGTTTTAAAAAACAAATAGAGGGGAATGTATCATAACTGGAGAAGCAAGAATCTGGAGCAGCTATGCATGGCAACCAATCAGATTCTATCTCTCATTTCCAAAGCTTAACTGAACAAGTTGAAAATAAACTGTAAGTGGTTAATATGCACAGATGCTCCAGATTCTGTCTGCTCTAGTTTTGAAAAAGATTTTGTTTGCTTCAGTTTCCCACTCCCCATTGCATTCTGGAAATTCTGCTTCAACTGTGTAATCTGCATTTAGGCTCATCAAGCGTATGGGTGCGCGTTCATTCCATCACTCCATCAAACATACTGTATATATATACCCTTAGCATTTAAGGCTGAATTCACACTAGCATTAAAAGCAGGCGTTTGAGAGGCATTAAAAAGGCCCATCAAACGCCTATGCACAAGATACAATTGACAACACATAGGTGTCCTTTTATGAAAGTGAGATCAGCGGTGATCCCGATTCTCACCGCTGATCTCAGGTCATACACAGTTTATGACGCTGAGGTAATCAGCTGAGAACATGTTCTTCACTGATTATCGCACCACAGTGAGAATCTGTAACTGACGGTCACAGAAACGGCCAGTTTATGAAGGTGTGATCTCAGCACCTCACTGGCGATCTGTGACAGAATTCTCACTTTCTGATACACCATCTCTGAGGTGGAGAATCAGAGTGAGAAGCGTGAAGCTGGCTGAGTATTGTGGAGGAAGAAGGAAGTCTTTTGACTTCCATGCTTCACACACAAGCAGCCATACAGTCAGAACACATCTTTCCCACCATTACACACCCCAAAATGAGCAGGTTAGGAATTTATAGTGTGTATATATATATATATATATATATATATATATATATATATATATATATATATATATATATATATATATATATATATATATATAAACACATATACACACACATATATACTATATTTGTTTATATATATTTTATATTATATATATATATATATACCTATATATATATATATATATATATATATATATATATATATATATATATATATATATATATATATATACATATATATATATATATATATATATATATATATATATATATATATATATAAAAAATATATTTTTTTATATTTATAAATAAATATATATATATAAATATTTTTATATATATATATATATATATATATATATATATATATATATATATATATATATATATATATATATATATATATATATATATATATATATATAAATTATACCTGCATTAAAATGCTATTATTTAAGTCATTTTTATATAATTTTTTTATTTATTAGTAAAAAAAAATTGTAAACCCTAGAATATGGTTTTACCCATGGACTGTTCTATTACAGTTATACAGGGTTTATATTTGTATACTTTATTAAAAAAAAAAAATTAATGATTATAAATGTATTTTTCATTTATATAAATGGTGTATAGCTGCATTACATATGTGGGATTCCGTTCATATACTATACACCATTCACATTTAGCAAATCAAAATGCACGTTAAAAAGGTGTCAAACTATATGCTAAAAAAAGCACCAAAGTGTGCATTACAAACCACACCAAAATGCATCTTAAAATAACCTGTGCCAAAATGTGTGCTAAAGGACCAAAATGTGTGTTTAAAAAAATGCACAATAAAATAACCTACGGCCAGATGTGTGTTAAAAAAATATGCCATGTTAAAAAAAATGCCAAAATATGCATAAATAATGCCAAAATTAGCAATTAAAAACACACATTTAAACAATGTGCCAAAATGTGTGTAAAAAAACTGAGTTAAAAAAGCGCTTATTATTTTCATATACCGTATTTATCGCGGTATAACGCGCTCTGGCGTATACCGCGCACCCCCAAAGTGGCCCCCAATCCTGTGGGAAAAAAAGATTTTTTGTTGTTTTGTACTTACAGTTTTGATGTCTTGCGCGGCGTCCATCTGCGGCCTCGTCGGGTCCGGCGTCCTTCTGCGGCCTCGTCGGGTGTCCTCTTCGGCGGGTCGGGCGTCCATCTTCGGCGGGTCGGGCGTCCATCTTCGGCGGGTCCGGTGTCCATCTTCGGCGGGTCCGGTGTCCATCTTCGGCGGGTCCGGTGTCCATCTTCGGCGGGTCCGGTGTCCATCTTCGGCGGGTCCGGCGTCCTTCGGCGGCGTCCTCCCGCTCGTTTCCCGCCACGACTTTGAATACTGCGCCCGCATATAGCGAGCGCAGTACACTCGTGAATCTTCGGGCAGGCTCGGGCGCCTCTCGCACTGACGTCCTGTACGCTCAGGACGTCAGGACGTCAGTACGAGAGGCGCCGAGACTGGCCGAAGATTCACGAGTGTACTGCGCTCGCTATATGCGGGCGCAGTATTCAAACTCATGGCGGGAAATCGGGTATCGGCGTATACTGCGCATCCACGATTTTGCCCTGATTTTCAGGGCAAAATAGTGCGCGGTATACGCCGATAAATACGGTAATAACACAGTCTTTATAACTTTGGTTTCACTTTTAAAACTCAGCTGCTCTGTAATTACACAAGTTTCTCAGGAGATCACAGGCAGCCCCTCCCCCTTCTACTCAGATCTCAGGTGTTCTCAGAGGAAAAACTTCTCCTCTCTTCTCCTTCTGAGAACAAATGTTCTCTGCTTCATAAACAGGGTGCCAGAGGAGAAGATTTTGCTGAGAACTGAATGAGATAAATTATCACCGTTTGATAAACGTACACCATAGTGCTGTTCACACTACACCTCATGTCAAGTCAGGAGGTGTTTGAAGCCTTTCAGCGCCTCCCATATGGTAACACCTCACAAATGCTCTGGCAGGCAGTTGCGGAGTGGTTGTGGGGCATTAAGATTCGTTAATTTACTGTAATGGAAAAGCCATTTGTGGAGCAGTTTTAACACTCATCAAACGCTTCAAAACTGCCCATAGGGCGTTTGGGGAGCATTTTTAACTGCTTGTAAACGACTGTCTAATGCCTGTCTAACGCCTGTCATTGACACTTATCTGCCACCATACTAACGTCATACAAACGCTATAGGAGCGTTTGTTGAGCGTTAGAAATTAGTCCGAACAAGCCCTAATATATTTAAACATGTATTCAGTTTTCAGTTTTATATGTACAACCTGAAAAACAATATCATTGACCATGTAAATGATGGAATGCTGTAAGCTATTTTTCCTCCGTTAGCAGGTGTCCTTGGCATATTACACATGCTGCAGAGCTATTTAAGTTTGAAAGTCACATTAGAACTTTTCTGTTTTATAGAAATCTGAACAAATAGTGACCTCTGAAAATTGCATTCACTATTTAGTTCTTGAGCAGTTTCAGATGATTCAGTGGAGAGCTGTTCTTGTTAGTTGCAGGGAGTAGAGCGAAAATGTAAAAGTCAGTGTCACCGTTACTGCTTGCATTTAGGTGTAATCCATAAGGATGTAATTATGTAAACAACAAACGACACTCTTATAAAGAGTACTGAGAATTATATTCCAACTCACCTTGGCAATGTTAAATGCTACCACCTTTGTTTTAGTTGTGTTAGCTGGTGCTCTGAAAATACGCATGAAAAGTTTCATATGGTCATTTAAAACATTATGCTTTGACTATTTAAGTGATGTTACACTGAATGACTTATATGAATTGCTAGCATTAACTATACTCAGTTGATTTCATTTTCTACCAATTTAAAGGAGCGTGAAAGAATGAAGATGCCAGACTTTTTCCCAGTTGTACTTTTCCCCTGGAGGACCTGTTTTTTGTTGCGTATATTATCTAAGAGAATACTGAACCTGACATCCGATATCCTTATTCTCCAAAACTAATTAATGCACATCTACAACTGGCCCTGTAAACAGTTTTTTATTATACTGTTTTTAATCACTTAAGACCCGGACCAAAATGCAGGTAAAGGACCAGGCCCCTTTTTGCGATTCGGCACTGCGTCGCTTTAACTGACAATTGCGCGGTCATGCGACGTGGCTCCCGAACAAAATTGGTGTCCTTTTTTTCCCCACAAATAGAGCTTTCTTTTGGTGGTATTTGATCACCTCTGCGGTTTTTATTTTTTTCACTATAAAATAAAAATAGAGCGACAATTTTGAATAAAATGCAATATTTTTTACCTTTTGCTATAATAAATATCCCCCAAAAACATATACATTTTTTTTTCCTCAGTTTAGGCCTATACGTATTCTTCTACCTATTTTTGGTAAAAAAAATCGCAATAAGCGTTTATCGTTTGGTTTGCGCAAAATTTATAGTGTTTACAAAATAGGGGATAGTTTTATTGCATTTTTATTAATTTTTTTTTTTTTTTTACTACTAATGGCGGCGATCAGCGATTTTTTTCATGACTGCGACATTATGGCGGACACTTCGGACAATTTTGACACATTTTTGGGACCATTGTCATTTTCACAGCAAAAAATGCATTTAAAATTCATTGTTTTACTGTGAAAATGACAATTGCAGTTTGGGAGTTAACCACAGGGGGCGCTGATGGGGTTATGTGTGACCTCAAGTGTGTTTACAACTTTAGGGGGTGTGGCTGTAGGTCTGATGTCATTGATTGTGCGTCCCTATATCAGGGAACACACAATCGATGACAGCGCCACTGTGAAGAACGGGGAAGCCGTGTTTACACACGGCTCTCCTCGTTCTTCAGCTCCGGGGACCGATCGCGGGACTCCAGCGGCGAACGGGTCCGCGAGTCCCGCGGTCCCAGTTCCGGAGCTTCGGACCGGGTCGCGGAAGCGCGCTGCGGGCGCGCGCCCACGTCCCACCGCTGGGCTTTATACAATCACGTACAGGTACGTGATTGTGCCCAGCGGTGCCATTCTGCCGACTTAATTAAGTGATTAAGGGCTCATTTACATCTGCAGTCAGTAGGGAAATTCATGTGCTAAATACTGTACAAGCAGTAGAGCCTACCCTAGGCTGTAAAAGCAGCCAGAGGGGGTTCATGGCTATGGCAAAAATGGTACCCCTGTCCAGTGCTTTAAGTGGGCCAAAAGAGGTGCCAGTACTCTATTAGGCGCCGGTGCTCCCCCCCCCAATACTGAACATGAAAATACCCTTGGCTGCGTGTGATGGGCACAGTGGCTGCATTTGATGGGCACAGTGGCTGCATTAGATGGGCACAGTGGCGACAATTGATGGTGGCACAGTGGCTGTGTGTGGTGGCACAGTGGCTGCGTGTGATGGCACATTGGCTGCGTGTGATGGCACAGTGGCTGCGTGTGATGGGCACAGTGGCTGCATGTGATGGCACAGTGGCGACAATTGATGGCACAGTGGCAGTGTGAGTTGACACAGTGGCTGCATGTGATGGCACAGTGGCGACAATTGATGGCACTGTGGCTGCGTGTGTTCGCACAGTGGCTGCATGTGATGGCACAGTGGCTGCGTTTGGTGGCACAGTGGTTGCATGTGATGGGCAGAGTGGCGACAATTGATGGCACAGTGGCTGCGTTTGATGGGCACAGTGGCTGCGTTTGGTGGCACAGTGAGGCTGCAATTAATGGGGTTTTTTTTTAGTTAGAGAAGGCAAGCTCAAAATAACTCAAAAATATTTTTTTCTGCCATTTTTTTTATTAAAAAACTGATGGTCACCTCAGTCCAACCCCCCCTCCCTCCAATACAGTCAATTATTTTCTTACTTTCTTCTGTTGCAGTCCTGAGTCCAGGATCCAGACAGTAGCAGCACTAGGAACTGTAGACACAGGCTGAGCTGAGGCTCCTCGTGACTTGAGCTTCTTTCCTTGCCGCCGACACAGCTCCTTGCGCGAGTCCTCCTCTCACCTCTCACCTCGCCTCCGGCGTGACGTCACGCGGCGCACGCCGGGGAATGAACCAACTCTCCTCCATGGGGGGGGGGGGGGTCGAGGAAACGCACAGGACAGGAGTGACAGGACAGAGGAAAGGGAGCCAGGAGCGCACTCGGCAGCAGTGAGTCGGCTCCGGCGGGGCGGCATACAGTTTCTATTGTGACTGCGCTGCCTGTCTGACACACATTACCGGCCCGCAACTCGACAAGCCCACCGGCTGCGTTCCGGTACTGTAAACACACGTACTGGGCGCACGGAGTGGTGCTGGTACTCTCCAGGGCCATTTTTGGAAGTGGCGGTACTGAGTACCGCCGCGTTCCGGCCCAGTTAATGCACTGCCCCTGTCGCGTTCTTTGAAATGTGTGCACATAATTGCACGTGGCTGCGGCATTGGTGCAGACATACAGCCTCTTCACCTCCAGTCTGATTGATTTTCAGAGGGGTGGAAAGGGCTGCTGCAAGTCTAAACCCAGCCTTATGCCCTGTACACACGATCGGTTCATCTGAGGAAAACAGACCGATGGATTTTTTCATCAGATATCTGATAAAGCTGACTTTCATCAGTCTTGCCTACACACCATTAGTTAAAAATCCAATCGTGTCCAACGGGGTGACGTAAAACACAACGACGTGCAGAGAAAAATAAAGTTCAATGCTTCCGAGCATGCGTCGACTTGATTCTGAGCATGCGTGGATTTTTGACCGATGGATTTCCCCACAGACGATCGCTTTTTTCTATCGTTTTTTTAATCATGAGAACATTTTAAAACAGGTTCTATTTTTTTTTACCAATGGGAAAAAAACGATGGGGCCCACACAAGAGCGGTTTGTCCAATAAAAAACGGTCCATCGGACCGTTTTCATCAGGCGAACCGATCGTGTGTACAGGGCATAACTGTGTTTATTCCTGCCACCATGTGTCGTCCTTTCTGAGCTCATGATGAGCCTTGCCTTTTTCCCCTCACGTATGTTTGGAGTGAACAGTGCAAATTACCGTATTTATCGGGGTATTGCGCGCTCCGGCGTATAGCGCGCACCCCTAATGTGGACCGCATTCCTGTAAAAAAAAGCATTTTAGTACTTACAGTTTTGGTGTCTTGCGCGGCGTCCATCGGCGGCCTCATCGGGTCCGGCGTCCGTCTGCGGCTTCGGTGGTGTCCTCCTCGTCGGGTCCGTCTGCGGCTTCGGTGGTGTCCTCCTCGTTGGGTCCGTCTGTGGCTTCGGTGGTGTCCTCCTCGTCGGATCCGGCGTCCGTCTGCCGCTTCGGTGGTGTCCTCCCGGCTTCTCCAGCGCTGTCTCCCAGTCGAATCGCCGCTTCTTGCGCTCAGTTTGAACGCCTCCGCCGATGTATACCGAGTGCAGTACCCTTGGCTACATTCGGCCAGGCTCGGCTTCGCTCGTGCTCATGCTCTGTGACGTTTATGCGTGGGCACGAGCGAAGCCGAGCCTGGCCGAATGTACCTGAATGTACTACCCACTTTGGACCAATATAAACAAGCAGATCATATACATGATAAATCCTAGTGGAAGCTGAAAATCACAGTAGTAGTAGCCCCTACTACAGTGATAGCAGCAGTCGTCTGGGTCCAGTGAAATGGTTGCCCTTTTGCATAATAACCACAAAGGTCACTCATTTGGCACTGCCTCAATTCACAGAAAGCCTTGTATTTATTTTAATGATTACAACACATTCTCTTTTTTGGTAAGGTGGAGAGGCAGGGCAGTGACATTACAATCTCCAACTCATCCAATCAGAGAATGCCTGAATAGATATGCATTTTTACATTGGTCCAAATCATAAATAAAATTCAGCTTTAAGTCTGTGGGTGAGGGTACTAAGCTTAGGGACACTGGCCAACCATATGCTACTTTGGAGCTATGACTCTTCAACTTTCTCACTAATTTACACAGTGAAAGATCAAACTATATATGACCATCATCACGCAATATAATCCTGATTCAATTATTTTCCTGTGCAATTTAGAAAAGTGAACCTGTTTTTCTCCACTTTAATTACCTGCAGTGTGGCAAGTACCTTTTTGCCAAGGTTTCGTATTAAAAAATATGCATATATTTTAAATGTTAATTTGCCAGTAACAAATCAGCATTTAGTTATTAGAACAGCAACTACAGGCAAATGAGACTCATACAAAACATATGCTTTGTGTCAGGAGAAATATAAACATGTCGTAATATTTAATAAAGAAAAATGTACAAGTGGATAATGAAAGCCTATCTGCCATGAATAAAATATCTATTTCTTCACATATTTATGTATGTAAAGTAGAGCTAATTTTTTTCTAAACTGAAGCAATGCGTGTTTTGCAGTTCAGCCCCCTCTCACTGGGGGGTAAGTATAATAGACTTCAATCGAAAGCACTGGGGCAAAAAGTGCACAGGGGACACGAGAAGAGGAGACATCAAGGCTAAGAGAGAACAATCACAATTCACAGGATAAATTACTCAGGGAAGTAGAGGGTTGGTGAAGGACATCTTATATTCACTTGAAATAGTTTTCCACTGAAAGAGATTTTTCAGGAGAAAAAAAGGTCATTTTATCAGAATAATTATTCTGTTAAACTGTGCTGAACAGCTGCTGAAAGATACACCGGGGCAACAATTCTCTTCAAAAGTCAATATCTTGACACAAGTTTTTATTCAAGTAATTTCAAGTAATAGTAAAAAGCCATTAAAGTGTCAGTCCACCTAAAATATAATATATCTGTTTTTGGTAGATGTTGACCCAGGTAGTTAAATTGTTCTTGATAAATCCACGAGGGTAGTAAAGGAAATCAAAAAGTATTATTACAGGAAAGCACATACAGGGGCAGGACTGCCTTGGCGAGTTGTACTTGTACAGTATCTCACAAAAGTGAGTACACCCCTCACATTTTTGTAAATATTTTATTATATCTTTTCATGTGACAGAAGAAATTACACTTTGCTACAATGTAAAGTAGTGAGTGTACAGATTGTATAACGGTGTAAATTTGCTGTCCCTTCAAAATAACTCAACACACAGCCATTAATGTCTAAAGCACTGGCAACCAAAGTGAGCACACCTCTAAGTGAAAATGTCCAAATTGGACCCAAAGTGTCAATATTTTGTGTGGCCACCATTATTTTCCAGCACTGCCTTAACCCTCTTGGGCATGGAGTTCACCAGAGCTTTACAGGTTGCCACTGGAGTCCTCTCCCACTCCTCCATGACGACATCACAGAGCTGGTTGATGTTAGAGACCTTGGGCTCCTCTGCCTTCTATTTGAGGATGCCCCACATATGCTCAATAGGGTTTAGGTCTGGAGACATGCTTAGCCAGTCCATCACATTTACCCTCAGCTTCTTTAGCAAGGCAGTGGTCGTCTTGGAGGTGTGTTGGGGTCGTTATCATGTTGGAATTCTGTCCTGGGGCCCAGTCTCTGAAGGGAGAGGATCATGCTCTGCTTCAGTATGTCACAGTAGATGTTGGCATTCATGGTTCCCTCAATGAACTGTAGCTCCCCAGTGCTGGCAGCACTCATGCAGCCCCAGACCATGACACTCCCACCACCATGCTTGACTGTAGGCAAGACACACTTATCTTTGTACTCCTCAGCTGGTTGCTGCCACACACGCTTGACACCATCTGAACCGAATAGGTTTATCTTGGTCTCATCAGACCACAGGACATGGTTCCAGTAATTCATGTCCTTAGTCTGCTTGTGTTCAGAAAACTGTTTGCGGGCTTTCTTGTGCATCATCTTTAGAAGAGGCTTCCTTCTGGGACAACAGCCATGCAGACCACTTTGATGCAGTGTGCGGCATATGGTCTGAGCACTGACAGGCTGACCCCCCAGCCCTTTCAACCTCTGCAGCAATGCTGGCAGCACTCATACGTCTATTTCCCAAAGACAACCTCTGGATATGACACTGAGCATGTGCACTCAACTTCTTTGGTTGACCATGGCATGGCCTGTTCTGAGTGGAACCTGTCCTGTTAACCTCCTTGGCGGTATGATTATGTCTGGAATTTTGTAAAAGCGGTACAATTATTTTGCATGGGAATTTGGCGTTTTATACTGTATTCTTAGGAATAACTCACTTAAATCTGTCCAAACAAGAGTCTAGTAGACATCCTGGGTATGATAAAGTTTGAAACACAAAATCATAAATTATAATAAATAGCTATAAATAATTATAACAAATAATAATGTAATTATAATAAAAATTATTCAATAATGTAATCAAATCAAAAACACTGACATTTTCTCAGTTGCAGAATTATCGCTGTCATTATTTTTATTGTTTGATGATGAATTTCCCCACAAATCGCTATCGCTCAATTCTGCAAGTGATCCTAATTTATTAAAATTTTAAAGTACTACAGCGCTACTATAATAAATACAAATGGAAAAAAAGAACAAAAATAACCAAATGATATAGCTGTATACATATAAGGTGTACTAAAACCAATAAAGAAGTGAATAAAAAAGTAATAATGTGCTAAATATCAACCTTTGCTGCTATACAGTGACCAACGTGTAAAAAGATGCAATGGTACCAAATATCACACAAATATCAAATACCCATGACTAAGTCACGTGACGAGTGATGTAATGCGTGGGGGAGGAGCCTGAGTGACTCGTTCGACGGAGTCGAATCCTGTATCGAATCCGTATGAGGAGTTTGTTGCACTGAGCGGCATCAGAGTGCAAACACATCGTGTAGTCCTTGTTCGCCCTTTCCTTGTCACAGTACTGTACCATGAGTTTCCTCTCTCTCTTTTTTCCCTCATGAGCTGTGCCTCTCTGAAACATCAAGTGTCAGCTTCTGACTGGGATAGGAAGTGCTGGGAAGGACCTAGCGTGTCATAGGATTCCCCACCATTGATCCAGTCTCATAAGCATGAACTGTGTATTGTTTTTTTCCTGCTGTTTATTGTGTTTCTGGCACTGTTCACATTTATTTTGCACTGCCTTAATAATTTTTTGGTACCTCTGATATTTGTGTGATATTTGGTACCATTGCATATTTTTACACGTTGGTCACTGTATAGCAGCGAAGGTTGATATTTAGCGCATGATTCTAATTTATTATCGCCGTTTTTTAGCTGGTCTAACTTTTAATGTAAAGGGACACTTTTTGGTTGCTATGGACAATCTCCAGTTTCCAGGCAGAAAGAACAGTTTTTTATATATAAAACTGCATGCAGAACACTGGACTAACCACTAGGGACAAAGGGGGTGTGTATTTATTTCATACAGTACTGTAATCTGTAAGATTACAGTATACTGTATGTGTATTGTGTTTTTCACTTTTTGAATTTGGCGCCGAACTCTGTCCCCGTGCGTCGTAACGTCGCAGGGAACGGAGCTCAGCGGCACTATTAATCGAGCGAGGAGACACAGCGGAGGAGCCCGTACACACAGCGGGGACACATCGCAGGATCCAGGGACAAGGTAAGTAACTTACCCCTGTATCCTGCAATGCGATCCTAAATCTGGGTCGGGGATACCGCTTTTGGTATAAAAAATTCACCCCAAGCCAGACTCGGGAAAACCGCTAAGGAGGTTAAACTGCTGTATGGTCTTGGCCACTGCTGCTGCAGCTGTAACAGCGGCTCCTTGTCCGGCTGTTTCCTTTAATAACAGGCGCTTTCAGCGCCATAATGCATTCCATGCTGGAACGCATACGACGCTAACGCAATGACGTCATCGCCCGGCGCCGTGTGCGTTCCAGGGTGGAACGCGGAAGTGCATCGCGAATCGGCGCTTCTCGTTAAATCAGTGCTAATGCACTGCATCTGGTACCTGCCTATAAAGGCATTCATTTAACCCTGTTCTATTATTGTCGGCCATAGCCAGCTTGGCTGCTATGGGACTACAGGTACCAGCTATACCCAAGCTGCAGACCAAGCCATCCTGGATGCCTGCTCTATACTACGGAATCCCAGCCTTGCTGCTCACATCATACACTACAGGATCCCATGGCCTGAAGTCCTGCAAACGGATAAGTAGCAATTGAGTCACTTGTAGTTCTACAGAAAGATCTGCTGCATACTTTTCACCTAAAACAATTTCTGTTATTTATTATGGCTTTTGGCTATTAACATACTATTTGGGATAGACTGTCGTGCCTATGGCTCTTTTCTCTTTGCTAAGGAATATCTTAAAGGGACATTTACACTATTATTACCCCAGCAATAATTGCTTCTTATATGTAACTATTATTACCTGAGCTAGATTTGCCTCTTATATACAACTATTAGTTGTTGCTACAACTCCTAATTACTACGTGTACTCTCAAAGTACCTGTGCTATTATTGCCTCTCATATGCAACTATTAGTTGTCGCTACAACTCCTTTTTACTACGTGTACTCTCAAAGTACCTGTGCTATAATTGCCTCCCAGATGCAACTATTAGTTGTCGCTACAACTCCTATTTACTACTTGTACTCTCAAAGTACCTGAGCTATAATTGCTTCTCATATGTAATTATTGTATAAATGGAACATCTTTGATATATGATCTAGGTTTGTTGCCAACACCCCTGGTAGACAAGGACAGACGAGGATTATGTTGTCTACATACCAACTACTATGTACCTCCAGTAATTGAGCTCTCTTCTGACCCCTCTGGCCAACCAAGATATTGCACCCTCTAATTATAGGGACAGCTAATTCTTACGCTGTGACAGTTTTGGCCCAGGGTCTTGCTTTTTTGCGATACAAGATGCCAGTTTTTATTCCCATTCTAACATCTTAAGGAATTTCTGCGCCATGTTTGGGATGTCCCCGTAGGGCTTTGCAAAGTTGAATACGCCTTGACTGATACACCTTGGCTCCACACAGACCTCGGCCCCTGAAGAAGGGAATACCCGAAACGCGTAGGGCCTTGTACCTACACTGTGGATCATTTTCAACTTGTATTCCTATGTCATTTGTTTTTTCCATGTACAGTGAGAACACATCTAGGGAACACATATGTAACCCCTTGATCGCCCCCTAGTGTTAACCCCTTCCCTATCAGTGACATTTACACAGTAATCAGTTCATTTTTATTGCACTGATCGCTGTATAAATGTCAATGGTCCCAAAAATTTGTCAAAAGTGCCCAATCTGTCTGCCGCAATGTTGCAGTACCACTAAAAATCTTAGATCACTGCCATTACTATTTTAAGAAATGCCATATAAATGCCAAAAATCTTTCCCATAGTTTGTAAACTCAATAACTTTAGCGCAAGCCAATCAATATATGCTTATTGCGATTTTTTTACAAAAAATATGTAGAAGAATGAATATATTGACCTAAAGTGATGAATACATTTGTTTTTTAAGAACATTTTTGGGGATATTTATTTTAGCAAAATGTAAAAAATATTGTTTATTTTATTCAAAAGTGTTGCTCTTTTTTGTTTATAGCGCAAAATTTCAAACCGCAGAGGTAATCAAATAGCACCACAAGAAACCTCTATTTGTGGGGAAAAAATAATACATATTTCGTTTGGGTACAGCGTTGCATGATTGAGCAATTGTCAGTTAAAACGACGCAGTGCCAAATTGCAAAAAGTGCTCTGGTCAGGAAGGGGGTAAAATCTTCCGGGCTGAAGTGGTTAAAGAACACAACATACAAGGATATGGGAAGAAATAATTATCAACACTGACAAGTGTACACCTACACAGGTTAAACTGTCTTTAGACAACCTTGCCTACTATGTAACTAAGAAGTTAAAGCTCTTTCTTCTAAGTTGAACTTGATGTTGGCAGAGCAGAGATGCACTTTTTTTCTTAGCCTGTAGATACACAGGGCTGATGTATGTAAGAAACCAATAAACATGTGGGCAATAGGGTGACCACATTTTCAAACTACCATTCAGGGACACCCCCCTTCCCAAAAATCAGCTTGTGCTGTAACAAATCACAGCACAGTGATTGGACACAATAGGCGGGATTTATGATTTCTTTAATCACAAGTAGGGGGCAGGGACTGTGCTCCTCCAGGCATTCCCAGCCAGGACAAGTACTGTCAGTGAGTAAAGCGGTGATGTGGTGGCCTTTTTTGGGGGCATTAGTTTGGCTTGGGGGTGGCTGTGTCAGTTTCATTCGGGGACACTGTATTGTCCTGGAATGAAGGTGCCCGGGACAGACCTGCAAAATGCGGGACTGTCCCGGGCAATCCGGGACATGTGGTCACCCTAGTGGGCAAGACATGTGGGCAACTGATTGTGAAACCTTTATTTTAAAATAATTATATAATATTTGTTTGATTAAAGCTGTACAGCTTTCCTAAAATCCTGGGGCCTTGATGCCATCACATACAGAACCAGCAGTTACATTGGTTCTGAATTTTAAGTGATAATGGCTGTGAGAGGGGAGTACGGCTTGTCACTATCAGAACTAAGGAGGAGTCAAACACCCCCCGGTTCGGTTTGCACCAGAATTTGCGAACAGGCAAAAAAATTGTTCAAACATGCGAACACCATTAAAGTCTATGGGACACGAACATTGGGCTCATCCCCAATCAGAACTGGTGGTTTGGAACATCAAGAAGCTGTGGAGTTAGGTAAGTAATCATCTCTATTAGAGTGCCCTTGACTAAACAAACAATTATATGCTGAATTATGGTGGAAGTGAGGGAGGGGGCCCAAATTAAATAATTGTAAATTGTACAACTTTAGGGGTTGCCAGATATTAGGAGAAAATAAAAAAAAGCAAGCTCCAATACCCCTGAAAGGTCATTTTTACATATATGTTTACATTAGATTCACAGAGCAGAATATTCTACTTGATAGCAGTGAAATAAACTGCAAACTATTTCTAGACAATCCAAGAAATCTGTAAAATAGAAGTAATTAATCTTTAGATGAGATGTTAACTTCCTTCGGAAAAAAAACCATGTACCATTAAATATGATATATAAGGAGGAAATACAAAAGAAGTATGGGTTAAAAAATATTGCCTGAATTATTTTGACACATGGCTGAAATAGTGTCTAGAAATTTCATGGTTGTCATGCCAGTAAGCACTGAAATCCATCTACCATGTGACGGTAGAGATAAAAGACATATAGGCATCTCCTGGGCTTCATAAAATTAAACTACCCAAGCACTAATTGCTAAAACGCTTCACTCAGGCAGCTATGAGAAGACTTTCATGCTGCAGAATGCAATTGAAAAAAAGTACTGTTTTTATCCAAGCGGAGAAACGCCATCTACTTTTATTGTTAAGAGTTGAAGCCTCTTCTAATTTAAGTTTAGTGATATTAACATGAAAGATAAAGCTGACCTGCTGTGAGCTACAGTAGTAGCTGTTCTCCTCACAGGACACTATTAGGCTAGTCATAGGAACTGAGAGCTCTGTCCGTTTTTACAATTACAACGTGTTACATAAACTTTTGTGCACAAATATTAACCACTTAAGACCCGGACCAAAATGCAGCTAAAGGACCCTGCCCCTTTTTTGCGATTCGGCACTGCGTCTCTTTAACTGACAATTGCGTGGTCGTGCGACGTGGCTCCCAAACAAAATTTGCATCCTTTTTTTCCCACCAATAGAGCTTTCTTTTGGTGGTATTTGATTACCTCTGCGGTTTTTATTTTTTGCGCTATAAACAAAAATAGAGCGTCAATTTTAAAAAAAAATTCTATATTTTTTACTTTTTGCTATAATAAATATCCCCCAAAAATATATAAAAAAAAATTTCCCTCAGTTTAGGCCAATAAGTATTCTTCTACCTATTTTTGGTAAAAAAAATCGCAATAAGCGTTTATCGGTTGGTTTGCGCAAAATTTATAGCGTTTGAAAAATAGGGATAGTTTTATTGCATTTTTATTATTTTATTTTTTTTACTACTAATGGCGGCGATCAGCGATTTTTTTTGTGACTGCGACATTATGGCGGACACTTCGGACAATTTGGACACATTTTTGGGACCATTGTCATTTTCACAGCAAAAAATGCATTTAAAATGCATTGTTTATTGTGAAAATGACAATTGCAGTTTGGGAGTTAACCACAGGGGGCGCTGATGGGGTTATGTGTGACCTGAAGTGTGTTTACAACTGTAGGGAGGTGTGGCTGTAGGTGTGACATCATCGATTGTGTCCCCCTATAAAAGGGATGACACGATCGATGCAGCCGCCACAGTGAAGAACGGGGAAGCCGGCTCTCCCCATTCTTCAGCTCCGGGGACCGATCGCGGGACTCCATCGGCGATCGGGTCTGTGAGTCCCGCAGTCACGGTCACAGAGCTTCGGACCGGGTCGCGGGCTTAAAGAGCAACGTACCTATACATTGATGTGCCCAGCCGTGCCATTCTGCTGACGTATATCGGCGTTAAGGGGTCCTTAAGTGGAAAACATTTACTGGTTAATGTAGCCGTTGGCATTACCCAGTACATTAAAAAAAACAAGTATTTCATATTGCTTTACATTCCTCACATAATTTGGCTATACCCACTGTTCACAGTGGCATGCTGTGAGCACCACATTACTACTCTCGTTAGGGTGCCCAAATGTGCTACAGGTCTTTTTGTACAATTGTAGCACTGCCCCCATAGGGGTTGTAGAGTATAGTCTTCCCTGGGCCTCCCTCTGATTTTCCTGCAGCCAGACACTTGGGGATTTTCACACTACACCTTCACTCTTCTGCTTGTTATCCAATAATCAGTCTAGGGTAGATGTTTTGTTTTTGTATTTATTGCTAGGACTTGGATAGGAGAAGGGATTAGTGGGATACTCTCACTTGAGCAATGCACAGATGAGGACAACTCTCATTTGACCTCAATAGATTGATCCGGATAGCAGATTCGCTGCTATACCACACTATGGCTGTGTGGGAAGATAATCCATTGCTTGCTCTGGCAGCAGACTCAATGTACCACTTTTCTTCAGGACATTCACTAGTATCCCCTTTTGCTGACACCTGTTCACTGACTCTAGCCTGAAGGGATGGCCCTCACAGAATAGGCCCTTAGACGCAGGTCTTTACTCACTGTAGCCAGTAACAGATCCTTCTAGTTACGTCTCTCTTCTATTCAGCTCTACAGGACTTCTGGGATGCAGCTTCCTCAATTCTGGTCCTCAGGTCAACCACCTGAGGCCATATGGCAGCCTGTACAGAGGAGGAGCAGCAGCCCCCCCTCCCTCTGGGACCCCGCTCTTCAGCTGAAGACAACAAGCACATGTGTCCTAGGCATATATACAGTCACCAAGCATGCCCTGGGGCCCCTGCTTCTGCCAATGGCCAGGTCTGTAACTACACCTATGCTCCCATTTGTCAGGTTTCCTCCCACTGTCCAATAGGCCTCGTCCTATTGGACCAGTGTGAAACAGGCAGACAACATAAGCAGCACTGTTGGAATTATCAAGAACTGTTTGTGCCTGTTCTTCATCTTATAGGCTTAGTTAAGGACACTTAAATGAGCATAGTAAGATGGTGATTATATCCTGCACACACCCAAGCGTTGCTTTTCTTTCTTATAACTATATATGGAAATATTCTAAGATTGCAAGGTTTGCTGACGCAGACAATAAAGTTAAGTCCAATGAGCTGCCTGCATACACATAGAGACTTATGACTTCTGTAACATTCTCTTTCCACTATTACAAAAGGCTGAACCCGTGGTTACCTTAGCATAATGAGCATAATGAGCAGACCCTATCAATGGATCACTACTCCCTGGTAGGCAGATAACACTTACATTTACCTAATAGCCTCCCTGGTATGCAGGGAGACCCAAAACTGTGCTTTCTCTCCAACACCTACCCAAGAGGGTGCTACACAACCCTAGCAATGCCCCTGCTTAACAGTAATTTCTGGACAAAGCACTGCTATAAAAAAAAATCCTAACTATGACTGGCAGACTGTATCATAGACCTACTGGTCAGTAGCACAGGTAAGGCCTTCTGCTTATAGCTAGGCCAAATTTTTAGGAATGTGTTCTTTTGTAGCAGTGCTTTGTTTCAGAAACTATTTTTAGGATTATGTAAAGTTGCCTTTGTTTATCTTCTGCTTACCAGAAATCCAACACTGATCACAGCTCCCTGTATGGAATATCATGAGGGGTAAATTTACTAGGATAAACAATAACTACATGTTAACTTAGTAAATGACAGCAATTATCAATCTTTTAAGATAACAACATTGCAAAGAAAAAATTATCTAAATTAGTAACGTTAATCCCATTTATGTGAAGTGCTACTCCCGCAGGAGCTGCAGGAATATTGCCCAGGTCTTCCCCAGATGTTTGCCTTGCAGCCAGGCAGGTATTTTCTGAGAACTTGGATAAGGAAGAGGGAATTCAGTGGGATATTTCAAAATTAAGAACTATGTACAAACTGAGGACTTTGTATTTTTTCTCTAACAAACTGTAGTGAAGTCCGTGCTTGCAACAAATAGTGTACTTAGCTTTGAGGTAGTAGTATTAGTTAAACGCACACTCTTTTCTTTAGAGCCACAAGAGCAATGTCCCATTATAGAGGATTGGGTGGACTAAGCTCTACAGGATACCAGCCAGTGTCCCCTTTAACTGACAATTGCGCGGTCGTGCGACGTGGCTCCCAAACAAAATTAGCGTCTTTTTTTTCCCACAAATAGAGCTTTCTTTTGGCTGTAGAAGTGACGTCAT
The DNA here is from genome assembly GCF_905171775.1 of Rana temporaria. NCBI lineage: Eukaryota > Metazoa > Chordata > Amphibia > Anura > Ranidae > Rana > Rana temporaria. Next base: position 280,730,064 of record NC_053489.1, read on the forward strand.
CGATTGTGTCTCCCTATAAAGGGGATGACACGATCGATGCAGCCGCCACAGTGAAGCACGGGGAAGCCGTGTTTACACGCGGCTCTCCCCATTCTTCAGTTCCAGGGACCGATCGTGGGACCCCAGCGGCGATCGGTTCCGCAGGTTCCACGGTCCCGGAGCTTCGGACCGGGTCGTGGGCGCGCACCGCGGGTGCGCGCCCGCGACCCACGGCTGGGTAGATGGACAGGACATGCCGGTATGTCCATCTGCCCAGCCGTGCGATTCTGCCAACGTATATTTACAGGCGGCGGTCCTTAAGGGGTTAACAGACACAGAGCTGACTCTCTCTAGCACTAGAGGGATGGCAGCAGCCCAACAGTTTCTAAGATCTCTCACAAGGCCCAAGGACAGCTGGTTGCCTCCTTCCAACTTCTGAGCAATGCCTAACTCCAGTAATACCAGACTAGATCTTCAGCAGACAGCTCCTCAGCCAGCCTCACAGACAGCAAGCATTGGACTGAGCCTCTCCAGGAAAAGACCCCAATCTCTGAGTGCTCAAATAATATATACAGTCTCCCAGCATGTCATCAGGGCCCAGCTCTCTGGGATTAGCCACAATAGCCAGGGCTGTATATATATTCATGCTGCCATCTGCATAGCTCCACGCCTATGATCCAGAAAGTTCTCACAGGTTTTCTGGACAGCCGAGGGAGCAAACAGTCTAGAAGCAGTTGAGAACACTGAGCAGACCTAACTAGTCAAATGCAGCTGCACTGAATACAGTGAGAAACTAAATGTACCTAACACAGTAATTGCAGCAACACTGAATACAGTGTGACAAACTAAATTTACCAAAATCACAGCTCCACAAAACACAGTGAACCAACACTAAATATATCTCTAATCCTAGCACACATCTAGGAGGGTGCTACATATGTATGGGCTTAATAAGGCAGTGTGAAGAGTAATTGTGCCATTGAGAAGTACCCCATAACAACAAGATTTCTATTTTTATGTGTTAATTTGTGACTTCTGATTGCTCATTAGTTGACAGAGATTATTGCCGTTTTCTCACTGCATTTGATCTTAGTCATGTTCATTTGTGGGCTTAGCATCTCTATGACTACCAGGAACAGAAGGGGAAGGGAATCACTGCTCCAGGTGGATGTGTGGAAATGGCACTCTCCTCAAAGTGGAAGCATCAGGTGCAGGCTAAGCATATAGCAATTAGAAGAGGGAAGGTTTGGACAGCCGCATTCCAATAAAAACGCCTTTATTGTGCAAAATAACAAAAGTACAGACCACAGCAGGGTACAGGATAAAACTGAAGCGTTTCACACTCTCAACCGTGCTTAGTTATGACTAAGCACGGTTGAGAGTGTGAAACGCGTCAGTTTTTTTTATCATGTACCCTGCTGTGGTCTGTACTTGTTATTTTGCACAATAAAGGTGTTTTTATTTGAGTGCGGCTGTCCAGACCTTCCCTCTTCTAACTGCTATCTCTATGACTACATCATTTTCTTTTTTTACTTTACTAATATAGTGCCAATGCTGTACAGTACAGAGAACCATTCACACCAGTCTAATGCCTTTACTGCACATTGACCCAATTTATACCAGCATTGGCGTGTAAAAGCTAGTCTGAAAAGCCATATACACATCAAGCAGTTAAAAAGCATTTGCAAAGCACTTAAAATGTTTCAAGTGACTCTCCTGCAGCCTTAATGTAAATGTGTAATAAACCAGGGAATTCAAACTAAGCCTATGATGGAAATAAAAATGGACAGAGGTTACCTTCAGAAGTTATCTCCATGTCAAAATTATAAGTAGAACCAGAATTATAGGCAGCTGAACTTACATGCACATTTTGACCTTTCCTGTAGAAGTTAAGCTTGGTCCTACCCTCTTCCCTTTGCTAATCTGAAATAATGTTCCATAAGAGTGACTCAGGATGAGTGGATGCAGAAGAAAGTCAGGCAACTAATATTCTTAGAAGGAACTCAGCCGTGTTTCTTTATTTCTCTTGGTTTAAAGTTTAAAGCCCAACACCAGTTCAAATAACAAATCAGCTGGCTTGCAGTAATTGAGGTTTAAAAAATAAATAAATCAGCTTTTGCTGTAATACTCACCTCTTCCCTGGTTTTGTTTTCGACAGACTCATCATTTCAAGATCCAACATCACTAGCCTTCCAGGCTAAATGACACTCAAAGTCATTCAACTCATTTCCTGTGAGCCCAGGATGTCAAGAGCCCACCGTCCCTGGCCTCTCATCTAGAGAATGAATTTGATAAGGGCTTAATGCCGCGTACACACGGTAGTTTTTTGTGATTAAAAAAAAACGACATTTTTAAAAACGTCATTTAAAATGACCGTGTGTGGGGTAAACGTTGTTTTATGTCTTCTGAAAAACGATTCAAACATGCTTCAATTTTTTATGTCGTTTTTCATAAACGACATAAAAAATGATCGTGTGGGGGCTAAAACAACGTTTAAAACAACGTTTTTAAATCCGCGCATGCTCAGAAGCAAGTTATGACGCGAGCTTGAATGGAACAGAGTGCTGCCGTAAGTGCTGAACGTAACCGCGCTTTACTAGAGCATTTTGGAAAAACGATGGTGAGTAGGCAACGTCGTTTTTTAAAATGAAGTTTGAAAAACGTTGTTTTTTTTCATGAGAAAAAAACGACGTTTTTTTACAAGACAAAAAACGACCGTGTGTACGCGGCATAAGGATCTGTATTCAGAATGTTAAAGGCGTTGTAAAGGTACAATTTTTTTTCCCTAAATAGCTTCCTTTTCCTTAGTGTAGTCCTCCTTCACTTACCTCATCCTTCGATATTGCTTTTAAATGTCCTTATTTCTTCTGAGAAATCCTCACTTCCTGTTCTTCTGTCTGTAACTCCACACAGTAATGCAAGGCTTTCTCCCTGGTGTGGAGTGTCGTGCTCGCCCCCTCCCTTGGACTACAGTAGGGTCAGGACGTCCACTAACACACAGCTCTTTTCTCTATCTGCAACGCAGAGAGCATCCTGACTCTCCGGTAGTCCAAGGGGGCGAGCACGACACTCCACACCAGGGAGAAAGCCTCCCATTACTGTGTGGAGTTACAGACAGAAGAACAGGAAGTGGGGATTTCTCAGAAGAAATAAGGACATTTTAAAAGCAAAATGGAAGGATGAGGTAAGTGAAGGAGGACTGCACTAAGGTAAAGGAAACTATTTAGGAAAACAAATTACCTTTACAACCCCTTTAAGGCAGGAGCTAAAGGGTTTCATCTGCTTGAAGCTTGGTGAAATGCTTTACACATGACATGAAATGCATGATTTATACATTGCCAACCAGACTGGCACTCTGGACATCATTCATACTACATGGCCAGTATGTTGAGGCACTAATTAACCTATCAATATGTGTTTGTTATGTGGAAATAAATACAGGCAAACACAGAAACTATCTGCTGATGGTGCCCCTGGTGAAATCAAGACCAGGATCTATAAAACTCCAAGAGTACTAACCACTTTCTCACAATGCTAGCAATGTTCATAATGTCTTTTTAAGCCTTGATTTCAATAATATTATCATTATCACAATGTGCTACTAATAGAAGAAATCCAGTATTTTCCTAGTATGCATTTCTATTCCACAAGCTCATTATCTTGCATTATTAACTAGTTTATTTTAATAAACATCATCTAACTAGCCTAAGGTAACATAAGACTAGTATGCTTCACAGAAAAATACAGTACTAAGTAATTCTAGTAAGTGATAGCATCTAAAGTATCGCCTGAAGCTCAGCTGTATCTGTACTGTTCAGTTTTATCGAAAATAAATGATTTAAAAAAAGAAATGATCCAATTGTTCTCTGAAGTTAACGTTAATCATTTTCTCTGCAAAGAAATTATATTTTCATCCAATTGTCAAAAAAAAAAAAAGGAAACACAAACCACCAAAAGAATGGCTGGTATGCGATTAATAACATATCCTTGTGACCAATCGAAATAATGAGGCGTGCCGTTCTAAGTCCAAACGTGCAACAACCCAGCGGCTTCAATGCTGCTTGGTACTGGCGCCCAACAGTGCTTGTCCAGCCTGCTGAAAATTAATATCAAAAAGAATAAGGAGCCAGACGCTATCCCAATTCCTCCCCCCACCCTTGACCCCCCTAGCATCCCCCTCCTCATTCCCCCTCTCCATTTTACTATCTTTTCTTCTGTAATCCTGGATTATTCAATCTATTATGCCAACATACATTTACTGTATAAAGCTTTTTCTATTTTGTTATATTTTGTTTTCATATTTTTTCAGGTTTTTGGCCTTGCTTTTTCACTTGTTTTTCAATCCTTTTTCATTTTTGTTCCAGCTGGCTATTACTATTTTTATTATCTTTACTGATGATGCTATGTTTAGCATCATTTTATGCCGTAGTCTAGAGACTTTAATCATTTATTATTTCATAACCCGACAAATAATAATTGTCAAGTGTATTGATACTACATGTGTATTTATTTGTGAAGTAGTATTGGACACTTAACACAGATATTTCTTTGATTTCTGTTTTTTTCTTTTCATTTATTACTCCAGCTGCTCTTCATTAGTTTCAATGGCTTATGATGCATATAACCTAAAGACATCTAGTCACTCCCACCTCTATGACTAAGCCCGTGGGAGTATCAAACATGTCAGAGGGGTGTGTCTTGGGAGGAGACAAGCTGAAGCTGTTTTTCTACACAGGCTGATTGGGCTGGCAAATGGCATGTGACTCCCTACTCTTTTTGATACTTAACCACTTCCATACCAGGCACTTACGCACCTTCCTGCCCAAGACAATTTTCAGCTTTCAGCACTGTAGCACTTTGAATGACAATTGCGCAGTCGTGCTACACTGTACCCAAACATTTTTTTTATCATTTTGTTCCCACAAATAGAGCTTTCTTTGGTAGTATGTGATCACCTCTGCGATTTTTATTTTTTGCGCAACAACTAAAAAAAGACCGAAAATTTGGAAACAAATTAAGTTTTTATTTTTTTCTGTTAATTTTTATTTGTAAATAAGTAAGTTTTCTTCTTCGATTATGGGCACTGATATGGCGGCACTGATGGGCACCAATGAGGTGGCACTGATGGGCACAGATGAGGTGGCACTGATAGGTGGCACTGATAGGCAGCACTTATAGTACTAATGGGCACTCATAGGTGGCACTGATGGGCACTCATAGGTGGCACTGGGCACTCATAGGCGGCACTGGCGGGCACTCATAGGCGGCACTGTTGGACACTCATGGGCGGCACTTATGGGTGGCACTGATGGGTACTTATGGGTGACATAGATGGGCATTGATAGGTGGGCACTGGACATGGATGGGTACTGAGAGGTGGCACTGATGGACACTGAGGGGTGGCACTGATGGACACTGAGGGGTGGCACTGATGGCATTTCTGGGCATCACTTTTTTATCCCATATTATTCCAGTCAGTGCCCATGTTGCCAGTCAGTGCCCATTTGTGGGCACTGATTGGCATCTATTGTTCTCTTTTTTTTCTTGTTTTTATATTGTTGCCCCCTTCCCTGGTGCTCCAGTGTGGGCTTACCTGGTGGTCCAGTGTGGGCATCCGAGGGGGGGCTGATAAAGGGGGGGCTGATAAACAATCAGTGCAAACCTCCCCCTGTCAGGAAAGCCGCTGATCGGCTCTCCTCTACTCGCGTCTGTCAGACGCGAGTGAGGAAGAGCCGATCAACGGCACTTCCTGTTTACATCGTGATCAGCCATGATTGGACACGGCTGATCATGTGGTAAAGAGCCTCCGCCGGAGGCTCTTTACCGAGTTTCGGAGATGCAGGGTGTCAGACGGACACCCCGCATCACCGATCGAAGCGCTGCGTGCCCCCACGGGCGTGCACCGGCATGTTATCCTGCTGGACGTCAATAGATGTCCAGTCAGGACTTCACAACCACTTCCCGGACGTCAATTGACTATTGACCGGGCGGGAAATGGTTAAAGAGGAGCTTCAGTCATTTAAAAAAAAATTGAAGGGATCCAGTGCTGTTCTCACCTGAACCAATTTCTTCACTAGTTTTTGCGTCCCTTGAATGTTAGATTTGAGCGTCTTGCGGCTTCATAGCTGGCTGGCCACTTTACATGGACAAGCCTTTCTGCACCGTGACATGCCCAAAAGTCTGCGGACAGGGAGGGGGGATTGCCTAGGTGATCCAAGAAGAAGCGAGAGCAAATAACTGTCAACCCCCCCCCCAAAAAAAAAGGTTCCAAATGTGGCAAAGTAGAGGAGGAGAAAAAGCGGAACTCCCCATGTTGAGTAAATTTCCACTTTAAATACACATCCTTATTTTACTACTGCAGGGAATACAATCCGTGGCTCATAACCCAAAGCCACCAAGCCATCTGCCACCTCTGGCAGATGGCAAGGGGGGCACTTCAGTGGTAGGGATGGGCCCAGCTTACTCTTACTGCAGGAACCGTCACTCTACCATCTAGAAGTACAGTAGCAGCAACTGATGATAAATGTTATGATGCTACTTTTGATTTTGAAAAATAATTCAAGCTGAACTCTGGGCAGAAATGTTTTGATATATAAAAGTGTTCCCATACCTTTAAATCATTTCTTTGTGTTTTAGTGCACAGTCCCCTTGGAAATTAGAAATCCAGCCTTCTTTATTCTGTGAGAAGCCCTCTGTTTACCTCATATCCTGTTCATAAGACCATTGGCTGCTGTTCTCTCTATCCCGGCCACAGGTCTTGTACATTCCCCCTTGGAAGTCCCAATAAAGTGAGACTCCCCATCTGATCCACCCACTGTACAGCATGGTTAGATAGACAGACTAGGACTCTAATTCATCCCAAACACATATTCATCCTATACACACCTACAGTCCTGCCCATATTTAGACTGTGGAAGGAAGGGACTGGGAGTCTGAGACTATTTGGTCAAGAGCTCACTTTACTGAGCACTACAGTCTGAACTGGTGGCAATGTGGGTGGGACTGTGGGCAAGTCTGGAATGCACAAGACTCCTGGCCTGTCTATCCAACTATGCTGTACAATGTGCAGAGTAGACAGAGAGTCTGAGACTCTCTGGTCCGCCCACTGCAGCAAGAGCTCACTTTACTGGGAACTACTTTCTGAATGGGTGGCAAAGTGACAGGTATGGGATGAATATTTGCATGGGATGAATCAGACTCCTGGCTTGTCCGTCTAACCACTGTATGCTGTACAGTGGGCTATCAGACTGGGAGTCTGAAACTCTCAGGTCCAAACTGTACAGCATAGTGAGATGGACAGGTCAGGAGTCTGATTCGTACCATACACACCCACAGTCCTTGCCACACTGCTACCCATTCAGACTCTAAATCCCAGGACATGATGTGATTTGTAGTCTTAGTATGTAGGGACTAAAGCCTCGTACACACGATAGGTTAACCAGAGGACAACGGTCTGAAGGACCGTTGTCATAGGTTAACCGATGAAGCTGACTGATGATCCGTCACGCCTACACACCATAGGTTAAATAACTGATCGTGTCAGAATGCGGTGACGTAAAACACGACGACGTGCTGAAAAGAAAACGAAGTTCAATGCTTCCAAGCATGCGTCGACTTGATTCTGAGCATACGTGGATTTTTAACCGATGATCGTGCCTACTAACGATCGGTTTTGACCTATCGGTTAGGAATCCATAGGTTAATTTTAAAGCAAGTTGGCTTTTTTTTAACCTATGGTTAAATAACCTGTGGGGCCCACACACGATCGGTTTTGACCGATGAAAACGGTCCTTCAGACCGTTATCCTCTGGTTAACCTATCGAGTGTACGAGGCCTAAGACTAACAGGAAATTATGTTGCTGCTTCAGAGATCCCTCTTCCTGGAGCCCAGGGATATAGAACATTCTGTGTAAGGAGATGACTGATCCAGTTGGTGGAGGAAGGGGCAGTGCTGTAAGCCAGTTGTGTTTCCCTGACTGAACATTGTTCTGAATGTAACAAAAGCTGATAAAAGGAGAGAACAAAGAGATTACATGATTGGTGTATTTCTGCTCCTTCGCTATCTATTCACTTTGACCAAGCTACATTGCTTTTAATGCAGTGAAAATTAAATGGTCTCACAGGTGTGTAGATCATACTCTCAACTAGGGTTCCTCCAGAAGTTGCTAGGGGTTCTTTGAGCAGAGAAAAATTTCTGTCCCTCAGTAACTACTGTCATCCATTATCTTCTTAGCTGTCTGTAAATGGGTGCAGTTTCCCCACTGATCAACAAAGTAAGGGGATCCTTCCCCCACTAACCACCAATGTAAAGGACTACTATATTGAACAACATCATTGTAGGGGACATTTCTTCACAGACCACCAATGTAAGAAGCCACTAGATTCATCATTCTTCATTGATAACCAATATTAACAGGCCACTAAAAATGTCTCTATTTGTGTTTCTTTCCTGGCCATTATAATTATTAATTTAATTTTATATTTATTACTAAAAATTATTTTGTCTTGCAGAGAAGGGGATTGTTAAGAAAAAAAATGATCTGCTTTAGGTGTCAGATATATTAAGTACACCACAGTCGTTTTTTATGTAATAATATACCTTTTTTGAAACTTACTAATCATGCAAGTAGTGATCTGTAGATGTAAATAATTTAACAGGGGTTCACTGAGACATAAAAATGATTAAATACAAAACTAAAAAATATATTTCAAGTTCCCTCTGTGTTAAAAAGGTTGAATACGCCTGGTGTAGAGATAAGAAACTTGCAGAACACTATTACAAATTTATGAGCAGGTAAGACAGTTCACACTTGCATGCATTTCAACTGTGTATTTATCTGATTGCCTTTACTCACGTGTTCATGGTAGAAGCTTGAGAAAAAAACTTTCCACATGGCAGAATATTTTTTTTTTCTTTACCAGCTTTTCGTAATTACATCTGTCTAGCAAAGAAATCAAAGTATGATTAAATTAAAAGCAAGAAATCACTATAAAATGAATTATCCTTATAATAGCAATGTAAAGGTTTGGTTAGGGTTGTAGCAGACTGGCATGGTAGAAAATGAGTGTTGGGGACTGCATTCCCTGATGTTGAAGTGACAGATGCTGAGTGAGTCCCACTGAAATTCATGCTGGGCTGCTATTGCATTATCAGCTCAGCATGGGAAAAGGTGGCTGGGAATTTCAATTATGAAAATTATGGAAATCGTAGCATGCAAAACATACCTGATATTGTCCTGAGACTTTTGAATTAAATAACTTTTTTTTCTAATTTATTTTCCTTTCTAAACTTCACCAAGTTTGAAAGTATCTAGTTAGAACAAAATTATTTTTTTGCTGAAATCATTGCAGTGAAATGATTCCAACAGTTGCATACATAAAGTGAACATGTGCTTTGCTCATGCAATCAAGCAAATGGAGCCACAGGGAGAAATAAAAACTCTTGGATTGGGAAGCATATGTTTGCTGGCCTTTTTCACAACCCTAATTGAATCTTCCTCGCTAAGCCTGCTTGAGGTTTAAATTGATTTACTGGATTTTACAGACTGGTCACTATTGTTCCCCCTCCCCCACACCGGCCCACACCCATACCGTTCCTCCTTTCTGCCATTGGCAAAAATATGCACATTTTCCCTGATTCAATCTTGCATGTTTGTAAAAAGATTTTTGGTTGGGTCATTGGCAAGAATTCAGGTATGAGTGCTCAGGTGCTGAGAACTGCATAAGATTAAAGGATCAGTGGCACAGCGATCTATGCTATGTGTTAAGCTAAAGCCACTGGCCAATAATTGGGCTTCTTGGAACTTCTTCCTAAAACTGATAGATAGACATGACATCAATAACAAATTTGTGAGTGCAACCTTGTAGTTGTTTCAATAATTATGAACTGCTACACAATGTGCTTTGTGCCGTGTGTATATAAAATAATATGTTTTTAAGATATTTAAAAAATCTGCATATATCACATAAGAAGTAACATTTTAACATCAAATATATAGGTTCTCTGCTGTGCATGTCATCATGAAGCACAGTCAAGCAGCCAACAGTGCATGGAATTATAGTGTGCGGTATCATAGCAACTAGTAAGAAATCAGACTTAGAGCCTGTGTGAATGGCCCTTGAGATTGTGTCGATGGCATCAGTTTGACATCAGTTTGAGACATTTCTGAGATCACTCAGAATTAATTGACAGGTGCATTTGACTTGAAGATGTCCTGCTTCTAAACAGACCTACTTCGATACAGCACTTAGTTAGTAAGCTGCTGTAAGCTTTCTTCACATTCGTTGCCCTGGGATAGTGAACACTGTTCCACTTGTAATGCTACCCCCACAAGGACCACTGGTTCGTGTTCCAGGTTCTCTTTCCCACCAGTGGAATGACAGCAAAGCACACAACAGAATTCATTCCTCTGGCTCAATGAAAAGTCTAGGGGTTGCTTTTTTTGTATTTATTGCTGAGTAACTTGGATAAGATGAGGAGCCGTGGGATACTCCAGAATGCTGAATGGTAACAGGGCACCTTCCTGCCTGCTGCTACTTCTTAGAACAATTCCCTCAAACGTTTCCCAGGGAAATGGACAGCACTGAGCCACTATAGACAACACCCCAGGTCAGGCCTAAGCCTAATCAAAAATGCACCAAGGGGTTAACAGCAGCACGTCCTTAAGTAGCTGGATGCCTTCCTTCTGCATCAGGCAGACATTTGCAAAGTGGACTCTCCAAACTGGTCTCTGGGTGGAACTCCCCTTTCTTCTTTAGCTTCAGAGATCTCTTTATGTGGATGGACCCCCCCCCCCCCCCCACAGTTTTGAGTCTGCAAAGACCTCATTCAGCTTCGTGGTGGGTATCAGCTAAGTTTCCTGGGGGGTGCCTCTCCTCCTGTTCTCTCCAGCCACCTTCTGGGCACACCTCCCCAGGGATTGTCTGGGACCTCATAACTATTCAAACTGCTCACTTAGCCTGCTCTACTCCTATGTTCTGGAGTTTTCCAGAAGGCAGGGAGAAGCAGTCTAATGTGCAACTTGTGGAACCCCGATCAGTCCAAAGCAATCAGCCACTGCTCCACTGATTACAGAAAAACTAGGAGGGTGCTACACACTATAATTATATTTGGGTAAAATAAAATATATGTAGTACAATTCTGTCTTACAAGCACATTTACTAATCTTGTCTTTTATAAGTACTGAAAGCACCAAAAAATATCCAGTAATCTCCTCACTTCCTGTCTGGATTAGAGAACACCCCACTATGTTATAGAGATGATGGGAGGAGAGGATGGTGCAATGTAATCTAGAAAGGACAACTTCACTGGTCTGACAACATTTCTTGAGATTTCACTGCAGCATAGGCAATGTGTTGTCAGTTCAAATAGAGAGTAGGAATACCCAGAAGGCGAACTGAGTCCCCTGTCACACAGGCATAAGGTGCAGGTGATATTCCTGGATCCATAACCTGCAACCACGGAACAGGAAAACAAGGGCTTGTGAAGGTGTAACTCCATATCTCTAGAGGGGTAAGTGCTGCATTGGATGAGGGGGATGAAGTCTGGGGGTTTTGGCCCACCATCCAGGTAGATAAAGTGGATCTGCAGAGGCTTTGGCAGATGAAGTGCTTTACTTCTGTAGGTTCCCTAGTGGAGCAACGATAGCAGGGGCCACTAGGGACCTTGCTTACTATGTATTTTCCTCTACGTGCAGAAATTGTATCAAATGAAACATGGGGAATATGTGCATGTATTGCAGAGATGTACTGATTTTTTATTTTTTTTTAATCTCGCCCATACATATACTTTATAATAAGCGCAAAAGCAAACAAACAAATATAAAATTCTCTATATGTTATTGTTGCATAAAATTACAACTATAAAAAGCGTAAATAAGGTACCTTTATTAATTGAAAAGAAGAATAAAAATAATGAGATGTCTCTCATTATACTTTAAGTTCTTGTCAAAAATAAAACTAAAACACTGTAAATCAAGAGGTAGTTAATATTGCTACAATGCATACATTAATAAATAGTGTTTGTTGAAGAAAGCAAAGGGTAGATGGCAGACCCTTATTTACACATAAAATGCTATTCATTCCACATTATAAGAGATACAGTATCTCCACATGCCATTAGACATTATGATGTAAAAGCTTATGGTGCAGTAAATCTATCAGCAGCTGAAATGGTAAAATGAAATGAAATGTTGTGGAACTTCCTGTCTTGTAATACAGTAGTTGGTAATAGCAGCAGTGCTTTAGAGGTGGTGTAAAGTGGAAATTAGTGCTAGAATGCTAGAACATTTTAGAAAACATTCAAACTAAATAACCATAATAAGTTGGTAAGACTGTTAGATAGTTTTCATTGAAAGTTTTTGTCTAGTAAACAAGAACACATCAAGTTTGATGATAACTGCCATTGTGTTTATCTCTATATTTCGCAGCTGCAGCCCCCCTCTCCTCTTGGACACATATAGTAGCAATGGGAACACCTTTATTGTTACAAACAACTACTCTGTTACTGCAGAAAAGAGGAATTGCTGGGGGATTGGGCAAAGACCAAGACAGAGCAAAGAACAATGATAATGTGCAATGTATATTAATCCACTTCAATTAACCACAGTTTACCTTAATCTTTGTATTATTAACTGAAATTGCTCATGTGAACTAATATGATTGTGTAGATTTGGTTCAAAAGAGTATGTGGTCCCAAGCCTACAGGTTGTAGTCAATGGGGTAGATTCACGTACCTTTAGGCGGGCGTAGCGTATCTCCTATACGCTACGCCGCCATAACTTTCAGAGGCTAGTTTGGTATTTTCAAAGATTTTGCCGCCAAAGTTACGGTGGCCTAGTGTATTAGGGCCGGCGCAAGCCCGCCTAATTCAAATGTTAAAGCTGTGGGCGTGTTTTATGTATATTAACTGTGACCCCACGTAAATGACGGCATGCGCCGTCCGTGGACCTATCCCAGTGCGCATGCTCCAAATGACGTCGGCAAATCGTCATGCTTTCGACGTGACCGTAAATTACGGCCAGCCCCATTCACGGACAAGTTACGCAAACGACGTTACGCTGCGCCATGTTTTTGGTGGTTTATCTTTATGCCTGAAAACCCCTTACGTAAACGGCGTATCTTTACTGCGATGGCCGGGCGTACGTTCGTGAATAGGCGTATCTAGCTGATTTACATATTCTAGGCGTAAATCAGCGTACACGCCCCTAGCGGCCAGCGTAAATATGCAGTTAAGATACGACGGCGTAGGAGACTTATGCCGGTCGTATCTTAGCAATATTTAAGCGTATCTCAGTTTGAGAATACGCTTAAATATACAACGGCGTGGATTCGGACTTACGACGGCGTATCTACTGATACGCCCGTCGTAAGTTTTTATGAATCTACCCCAATGTACTTATTATACCAAAGTCATCTTTGGCACCAAGCATTCCATAAAGGATATCTATCTTTTAACATGACTCATTCATTCTCCCAGCAAGTTTCGCCAAGTCTTATACTCACCCATCCCTGTCTCTCAGGCATCTTCACTCTGCAGTCTGCTGGGAGCCACACAACCACAGCTACTGACTGAGCCCATCTATTTCCATGGAAGAATGGAAATGGAAGAATATCTATTTATTCCTATGAAAGGTTGTCCTCCAGGACGGATAATATATGGCCTCTCAATAGTAGTAATTGGAGATTCTTCTCTTCCAGATTTCAAAAGAAACTCTTATTTCTATGTAGAATATAGAAATATAATTACTTACTTTGTCTCATGCTAAATTAATCGCAAAATATAATAGAATTTGCCGTGTTTATATAATAGCTTCTGCCCTGCTTTGTATTACATATTTTTGAATGGTTAAAGTTTATAAAGTGATCTTTTGTATGATGTTGCCATTTAAAATTGGCTACATGACACTGTGTTCATGGAACATTTTGAGCTTACTAATAAGTCATTGCAGCAGCAGAACATGTGGACTTCATCTCACTAATGTAGATTGCATACAGAGCTATACGAAATATTGACAGGAAAGGGGTGTGACACTCCTCTCTCTCATTTTGCTGCAAGTGCTCTATATTAACTTTTAAATTAATTGGTTTCACTTTATTTCTACAGGGCTCCTTGCTGAAGAAGAGCAGGTACATAACAGTGCTAATAGATAGGTTGGTTGTAATGACCTGGCAGGCAGAGAATTTTATTTGCAATAATGGAATAAAGTTGGTGAAAGGCCCAAGCCTCTGGGAAAGTATCACGATACTCAGGGTATAATCCCTAAGTACCTGCCTAAAAATGCCACTGCTTGTATTTCCAGGAGGAATGTGCATCAAAATACTAAACCCACCTTCAAAGGTGTAAATGTTTATGTAGTGTGCTGTTTTAGGAAAGAAAAAGTGTTTTTTGATGCATTTAAAATGGTTACAAATAGTTGTGAATGAGCCCTTATGGAAATCTCTGAAAACTATACCTTCATCATTAACAATGGAAAGGTGGTATAACAAGGCAAGCATATGAAGCAATTCACAGAACATCATTGGCATGTGACCTGGGAACTAATCCACTGATTGCACAAGCTAGAATGAGAGGTCACAGCAATATGCTGGACCTGCATGGGATAGCGCAGAGATGTGGGCTGCCGCGTGTCCCTGGGCAGCAACAGCCGGGGATTGGTGCGTCTCGGCAGCCCCCCTGATTGGTCAGTTCGCGCAGCATTAGCCCGCGCGGTACGAGGCTATATAGGGGAGCGGCTGAGGCGACCCGCTCAGTCACTTCTCCTGACGAGCAGCGACACCCGCCTCTCCCTCTGTCTCTCTCAGCATGAAGCGCGGGACTCCGGACAGCCGTGAGGAGCTGCTATGCAGGCTCCTGGAGAGGGCGGAGAGCAAGGGAGGAGAGGAGTGGTTGAGGCTATGCTTGTCAGAGGAGGGTGGCTCTGCCGCGTCTGTCTCCATCCCAGCTGCAACACCAACAGCAGGTGAGGGCGCCCCCAGGAAACAGCCTGGGAGGAAAAATAAATTCAAAGCCAACAATGTCGCTCCTCAAGTGGAGGGAGCCACAGTGAGAAGTGCATCTTGCCAGCAAGAGAGCAGCGCTGCCTCTTCCCCCCCCGCTGGGGGCTCGGGTGAGCATGGTATACCTGAAGTGGTGAT
The DNA here is from genome assembly GCF_905171775.1 of Rana temporaria. Taxonomy (NCBI): domain Eukaryota; kingdom Metazoa; phylum Chordata; class Amphibia; order Anura; family Ranidae; genus Rana; species Rana temporaria. The sequence goes on from NC_053489.1 coordinate 280,745,178, forward strand.
GAGAGATATTAATCAAATGTCTAAATTTACAAGTCTAATTGATTCACTGTCTGTCATTGTACAACAGTTCAAGGGTGCACATAATTATGGTGCTGATAATGTTTCACAGGGGGCACGGTGGTCCGGTGCTGATAATAATATGTATTTGCTAGCAGCTGGTGAGGGTCAGAGCACCCAGACATGCAAAGCAAACAAGAGTGCACAGGAATCTGGTGCTGGGCATATGCCATTTATTGTGAGTGATAATGTACAGGAGATGGATGATGTTGGTGTTGTGTGGCACGAGGCTGGTAACTCCTCAATACAGGACAGAGACTCCACTATTATCAGATCAAGTGTCAGGATGCCTGGCAATGTTTTACCTCTCAGACCTTCAGCTGCTATGGTCAGCGAATCATCTTTTAAAGAACCCCTTCCTTGCAGCTTGTCTCCGCTGGGTTTTCATCTGCCCAAAGCGGTTAAAGAGAAAATATGGAGGGGTGAATACCTGGATATGTTATCATTATTACCGGCCTCTAAGGAATTCCTGGTTAAGTCTGATAGACAAACCAGTGAGAGAACATAGGAGGATAGGAGGAGGGCGATACCTAAGACCTTCCAAAACTGGCTGCAAGCATTTTGCATATATGCAGCGGTTATGGGTGAGCGTTTCCCTGGGAAGTGTTCAGGATTATTTCAGCACCTAGATATCATTGCGGAGGCCTTTTGTCACTTTGGCGGCTCCGCATGGTTCACGTATGACGAGAACTTTCGCCAAAAATTGGCAGTTCACCCCTCATTACATTGGGGTGCAAAAGACGTGGGCTTATGGCTTAACCTTATGCTGCCACCAAGGCCCCAGTTCACCCCTCGTCCCCTGCCCAACGCCCAGAGTACGGTTCGGAAAGGTTTCTGCTTTGCATTTAATGAGGGTCAATGCAAATTCTTATCGAACTGTAGATATAGACATGAATGCTCATATTGCAGTGGGACCCATGCGGCGAGCAGATGTTTTCGTAAAGCTGCCGCAAGTTCCTCTCAGTCAGGATCCAGGGATACACATGGGAAAGGCCCCGACACCGGTGAGTCTGGAAAGAATGCGCCCATGGCTAGAGCGCTATCCAGACCTCAGGATGGCGGCTCTATTAACTGAAGGTTTCACCAATGGCTTCATAGTACCATCTTTCAAGGGCCCGGGGTGTACAATGGTAAAAAATGTATTATCTGCATCCATGCACACTAATATAGTGCAGGAGAAAATTTCCAAAGAAGTGTTGGAGGGTAGGGTTGCCGGCCCCTTTACCGGTCCTCCATTCTTGAATTTTCGGTTATCCCCATTAGGTGTTGTGCCCAAGAAGGAGGAGGATGATCCACCGTCTGTCTTACCCTCCACATTCGTCCTTGAACTACGAAGTCGCCAACGTTGAGGCCCCAGTTTGTTATGCCTCATTTGATGAGGCTCTCTGCCTTTTGAGACGGGCGGGCCAGGGGGCTATGCTGGCAAAGGCCGATATGAAGTCGGCCTTTCCGCCTCCTCCCGGTGCACCCTCAAGGATTCAATTCCTTGGGTTTTCATTTTTTAGGTCAGTACTATTTTGACAAATGTATGCCAATGGGGTTTTCATTGTCGTGTTTTTATTTTGAGGCCTTTTCTTCCTTTTTACATTGGGTCATTTCAGTTATCATACCCTGGGCCTCATCCTTCATTATCTGGATGACTTTCTGTTTTTAGGTCCTGCGGGGTCGTCTGTATGTACAGAATCATTGCAGGTTTTCTTTGACGTCTGTCACGACTTTGGAGTACCATTGGCGCATGAGAAGACAGTCTTTCCCTCTACTGTCATTGAATTTTTGGGAATTACCGTTGACTCTAAACTGATGGAGTTTAGGTTGCCACAACAGAAGATACAGAAGATGAAGACGTTGATTGCAGCTTTTCTTTCTAAAAAGAAGGTGTGCTTAAAGGAGGCCCAGTCTTTGCTGGGGCTTTTTGCCTTAGCAGCCAGAGTCATCCGTATGGCTAGGGTCTTTTCACGCAGATTTTCTTTAGCCATCAGGGGCATGGTGAACCCTTACACTCATTTACGCATCTCAAGGAACATCAAGGAAGACTTAAAAATATGGGATGCCTTTTTAAATGATTTTAATGGCTCATCCGCTTGGCAGCAAGATTTCGTGAACAGTTTTCAACTGGAGTTCTTTACTGACGCAGCTGGTTCCTCAGGATTCGGGGCCTTTCTGAATGGGCATTGGTGTGCCCAGGTTTGGCATCCGGATTGGCGTCAGAAAGAGATACTGCAGAATCTGGTTTTGTTGGAGCTCTTCCCTGTAATCGTTTCGGTGGTCATTTGGAAAGACATCTTTATGAATCGGAGAATTTTAGTTCATACAGATAATAAAGGTGTCTTTTTTGCCATCAATACTCTGTCTTCTAAATCTGATCCCGTTTTGAAGTTGCTACGTTTTCTTGTATTGCATTGCATGAACTGTAACATATGGTTTAGAGCTGAGCATATAGCAGGTAAAGAGAATAACATAGCAGATTCTTTATCTCGTTCACAGTTCAAGAGATTTCGGGATTTGGCTCCGTCAGCGGATCAACATGGCACCCCTTGCCCAGATTTCCTTTTGGGGCTTAATCTGGGGCTGATATTCCAGAATCTCAAGGCTTCAGTATCAGAAAAGACATGGAAGGATTATAGGCTTTCATGGCACAAGTGGTGCTCTTTCTGTCAAGTTTCGGGTTTGGATTCATTATTTGTAACTTCTTACGTGGCTTTATCTTTTTTGTCCTCCCTTATTCAAGCTAAGCTTTCACCATCCTCTATAGGTAAAATATTGGCAGGAGTATCGTTTTTTCTGAAGTTTGCGGGCCTTCCGGCCCTTACTTCTTTCTTCCAGGTTACGCAAGTTCTAAAAGGCCTTAGGAGATCCAGGCCCTCAGCTGATAACAGGCGTCCCATATCGGTCTCTTTGTTAATCGACCTTCTGGGGACCCTTCAGGAGGTCTGTTCATCTAGTTTTGAGTCCCTGCTCTTTAAGGCCGCCTTTTCTATTGCGTTTTTTGGTGCCCTCAGGTTAGGCGAGTTTACGGCGGCAAATAGAAGTTCTCTTTCTTTTCTCAGTTTTTCTCATGTTCAGTTGGTCGGCGGTTCGATTCGGCTTTTTTTTTGTCTAGGTCCAAGTTCTCTCAGGTGGGTCAGTGGTTATCCCTATCTAGCTCTCCTAATGAGGTTTTTTGTCCTGTGTTTCATGTTCTGAATTATCTTTCGGTTAGGCCGTTGGCTATTGATTCTTTTTTCATTCATGAAGACTTGACATCGTTAACAAGGTATCAATTTTCAGCTGTGTTGGCCTCCTGTTTGAAGCGCTTGAACCTATCTGGGTTCCGTTTTTCCTCTCATTCCTTCAGAATTGGGGCGGCCACCACAGCTGACGCCCTTGGTTTTTCAGAGAGTAAGGTTAAGAAGGTGGGCAGGTGGGGCAGCGATAGATATAAGATATATGTCCGTCCTAGTCTTCTAAGATTTTTCTTTTCAGATTTGTCCAGGACAGTCGTCTGGATTGTAGGTCACTCCTACGTTTTCTGGGCGGCCAGGCACTCCGGATCCAGATCCTACTCTTCCAATTTGGGACTAGATCCTGATTTATTTTTGATTTTGTGGTCAGGTGTTAGAGGTATGCGGTGGCGCAATGTTAAGGACCACCTAGTTTATTTGTCTTCTATCTGGCCTCCCCCTCAAATCATAGTTATTCATGCAGGGGCAAACGACCTGGGCAAGTTTAGCACATGGGATTTGTTATGTGAGATGAAGAGGGACCTTCATTCCATAGCCCTAATGTTCCCATGTTCCACTTTATTGTATTCCGAGATGGTTCCCAGGCTGTTATGGTCTCCACAAGGTCTTTTTTATGTAGATAGGATCCGTAGGTGCCTTAATAGGACAATCCATGGTTTTATGTCTTCCATTGGTGGTTCCTCGTTTCGCCACTTTGAATTGGAAGGTTTCTTGCTTGGTCTATTTTGTGGCGACAAAATCCAACTGTCGGGTATAGGCCTGGACATTTTCAATATGGGCATCCAAAGCATGATCGAATCAGCCATGGTGGTGGGGGGGCCTCGGCCAGCGGCTTCCCCGCTGGCCTCGGCCGGTGGGGAGTAGTCGTCCAGCTTTGGCTGGATGGACAGCAATTAATTTTATTTTAAAATATAAGTTTAGCCAAGATGGCCTTTTTTTAATTTAATTTATTTATTGATAACTTGTTGTAACCCCTCCCCCACATTTTTATGGATGACACCGTGGCCAATTATATCCAACCTAAATAAAATATGTTGTATCAAATTATTGTTCGGTCACTTTATTATACCTTTGTGCTAGCCCATGAGAGGTCACAGCAATATGCTGGACCTGCATGGGATAGCGCAGAGGGAGATGTGGGCTGCCGCGCGTCCCTGGGCAGCAACAGCCGGGGATTGGTGCATCTCGGCAGCCCCCCTGATTGGTCAGTTCGCGCGGCATTAGCCCGCGCGGTACGAGGCTATATAGGGGAGCGGCTGAGGCGACCCGCTCAGTCACTTCTCCTGACGAGCAGCGACGCCCACCCGCCCCCCCCTCTTTTTCTACTTTGTTATACTAGTCATGTTGTCGTCCGTATTAGGGGGAGTAGTCGTCCAGCTTTGGCTGGATGGACAGCAATTAATTTTATTTTAAAATACAAGTTTAGCCAAGATGGCCTTTTTTTAATTTAATTTATTTATTGATAACTTGTTGTAACCCCTCCCCCACATTTTTATGGATGACACCGTGGCCAATTATATCCAACCTAAATAAAATATGTTGTATCAAATTATTGTTCGGTCTCTTTATTATACCTTTGTGCTAGCCCATGTGTTTTAAGAACTCACATTTTTTCCCCTTTTATTGGTTGAACCAGATGGACTTGTGTCTTTTTTCAAGCAGACTAACTACGTAACATACACACATACATACATACATATAGTTATGTAGGCTACATTATCAGGATCTCAAGAGAAACATCTTAAAGTAATAAAATTCACAGCAATGTTTACCAAAAATGGTAATGTTTACCAAAAATGTATCTATAGCTTTTCTCTATCATCCATTAAAGAGGAAATAAAGCTTTCAGCAAAAAAAAAAAAAAACACACCTTGATAGACAAAGGCATAATGAGGTAGTATGCATAGCATACTAGCGCATTATGATTTTTTTACATGAAATCGAAGCCCCCGCAGCGGTCCTCGTTCCTTTCTTCCATTGCCACCATCTCTCCCTGAGTGACTGGCCGAAGCTAGGCTTACCTGTAGGTAAAAGTGGTCTGTAAGGGTTTACAACCACTTTAAAGAACACAACTAGATAGTAAGAAACCAAGAATTCTACTGCTACCTACAGGAGAAATGGACACTAAGCACATAGAAAAAACTGAAAGCCGGACTCTTTGAGGCTATAACCTTTACAATTTCTCACACCAGCTCAGTTCTGCCTAATGTCCTTAGGAGAATGCCAAACAATAACAAAACTACAGCGCAATCACCTCAATATGCACAGTATATAAACATATGGGTAGCTGCCAACATTTACATTAAAGACGAGAAAGAACAAAATGCAAGGCTACTTACAGTATATTAACTTACATAACTAGTGGATGTAGCCTTACTACCAGCTTCCTAAATATTGCACCTAAAACGGTAAATAACCAAATAATTGATTTAAAAGTTTCATACTTATGCTGGGATCACCAATGATATATTTGTATATTGCTATCAAATCTCCTCTCAAGCGTCTCTTCTCCAGTGAAAATAAATTTAGCGCTTGCAGCTCATCCTGAGGATTGATGACCAGAACTGGATGTAATACTCCAAATGCGGCCGAACCAGAGTTTTATAAAGTCCCTTTAAACTTTAAAGGGCAGTGCCCTTTGACTTATGGTATATAGGTCCCTTTTTTAAAGGTTCACATTTTGTTGTAGATGTTGCCAGATGGAAAGGCAGTTGTCCTGCAGCAATGGGCAACATTTACGATCAAGACTTATGCCCTGTACACACAAGCGGAGTTTCCGTCGGAAAAAAGTTGGATGGTTTTTCCAACGGAATTCCGGTCAAGTTTGGCTTGCATACACACAGTCGCACAAAAGTTTTCTGAACTTTCTAGCGTTAAGAAAGCGGTGACGTACAACACTACGTCAAAATTGTTTTTCCGAGCATGCGTCTAAAAAATTGAGAACCTGCTCTCAAACTTTTGCTGGCGAAAATTCCGACAGCAAAAGTCTGATGGAGCACACGGTCGGAATTTCCAATGAAAAGCTCACATCAGATTTTACTTGCGGAAATTCCGCTTGTGTGTATGGGGCATTAGTTTCCATGGGCAAGATCAAACATGGTACAGGAATCAATTGTGCCTCTTGTACTTTCGTTACTGTGGTAGACAGTCACTGTAAATGTGTGGTCCTTATGTTTAGCCTTAGATGATCTGCTGCTGTGCAAGCAGACATCCCTGGCCTGGAACTCTAAAATATTAATCACACTATGGACCCTGGAGGACTTTAGATGGGTTCTGATTCTATCAAAAACACATGGAATACTTTTGTCTTCTTCTGGATATTTTAAGCTAAATTCTATTCTATTTATTTTTAATGCTCAGTTCACCACAATATTACACACCTTAAACAAATGACCTGTATATAAGGACTGCCACAAACCAACCATACTCCTAAGATACATGTTTGCAGACTAAATATAGCAAGAAAAATCATATACATGAAAAAGCTGTGTTACCACTAAAAAACACCATGGTTACCAAAAAATCATTAAAAACATAATTAATGTCATGCCACGTGGCCATGGGCGGGCACAGATGTGTGGATATGTGTCCCCACCTCTCAACCAAATATTGTGCAGAAATATCAAAATACTTCTGGATACACCATAGCTCAATTTAAAAATCAACAAAAGTGCAGAGATAAAAGAAACATTCTTCAATGAATAATCTACAACCTATGCAAGACGAGAAGAAAAAGAGAGCTAGGAACAAGAGAACAAAGAACAGAATACAAACAGTCCTTCAATATTGTAAGCACTCCAACATTGAATATCTTGAAGATACAGATGGCATTGTTTGGATATTAATGCAAGAAAGCAAATTCAGAAACTCAAGAAATCACAGCAAACAGCATAGTCCAAGAGAAAGTGCAGAACATATAAGAATAATATAAGAATATTAATATAAGAAAAATTCTCGCTTTGTTTGGATTTTTTTTTTATTATAAACATATGATTATATACCACCAAAAGAAACACACACTACGGTATTGATGTCAGATTGTGGATACATTGTAATCCAATAATCTTCCCCCACAGGATGGCATATATTGAGTAAATGCATATAATCAATGGTGTGAACCTCTAAGCTGTGTGAATGGAATAAATCAATGCATATTATTAACTGATCAATAAAATCAATGCAAATTATTAATAAGTGTATAGGTTGCTGTAGTACCTGTTGTGTCCCCACAATGTAATGACAATAAGATAATATATGGGGTTGGCAAGCCTTACAAAAGCAAGTCAAAATAGATACAGTACTGTGACAGTGAAGGCATAAATAAAAAATGGTATATGACTATATCAAAATAATCACATAAAGAATCACACATAAACATCATTAAATTGCAAATGCTAATGGTTAATTAAGTGAGTTTATATATAGGCTGAAAAAAGTTCAAATTCCAAACGTGATATATGTCAACCACCTTCTTCTATTCAGATAATATCCACCAGTATGCTTATATACTCAATGGCCCAGATTCACAGAGAGCGGGCGCACATTACGCCGCCATAGCGCAAATCAATGTACGCTATGCCGACACAGCGCAGAGAGGCAAGCATGGAATTCAGGAAGCCAGTGCTCCCAACGCTGCATCAGCGTGGCGTAGGTTTCAAAGGCGCAGGCCGGTGTAGGTGGAAGTGGGCTTGTCCCATGCAAACTCATGCAAATGAGGTGTGACCCCATGCAAATGATGGTCCGAGCGCCAGACAAGTACGTTTACCGAACTGCGCATGCGCCGTGACGTGGACGCATCCCCCTGCGCATGCTCACAACCATGTCGGAACAACTGCCTTAGATACGCCGGAGCAATGCGTACGCAGCCAGACACACGTCCAACGTAAAATAGGCCGGCTTGTGTTCCCTGGTGCAGACCTTTGCATGTCTGCTGCTGAGTTACACCTCCTTTATGGCGCTTAACTTTACGCCGGACGTACAACTTACGCGCACCTCTCGTAGCCTGCGTCGGGCGCACGCAGGTTCGTGAATCGCCGTATTTCCCTCATTTACATATTTGAATGACTAATCAATGGGAGCGGCACCATGCTCCCAGCCTAAATGTGCGCCCACTCTACGCCGGCGTAAGCAAGATACGTCGGCGGGGTGTAGCCTGGTTTTAGGCGCATCTCTGTTTGTGGGTCCGGCGCACAGATACGACGGCGCACATTTGCACTTACGTCGGCTTAACTTGTTATACGTCGGCGTAAGTGCTTTGTGAATCCTGGCCAATATATACACTTCCTCCTCTGTGCAAACTTCCGTGCTCACAGAGCTCTCCCCTCATAAAAGGCTCATATAAGCCTTTGAATACTATGCCCATTGGGCTTCCAAGTTACTCTAGCAACCTCCAGTTCCAGTAGATGAACACCCAGGATAGTGTGGTACTGGTCCCTTTAAGGCGCCAGTGGTCCCTTTCAAGCTTCGATATATCGGCTGAGCCACATGTTAGAATAAAGCAATCTGCCTCCCATAGTGTAAAATTGTACAAAACAACCCTTTATTATGATAAGAAAGACTCTTACATTTAAAACTTTAAAACATTGCATATAATGTACTGAATACTGAGCATAACATGGTGTCTCGCATCACTTTCGGTCCTTGTGGCCCCTGTGAAAAGGATTTTATGGTGATTTTTATTATTTGTTCAGATACAGTATCTGGGATAGTAACAAACTGAACTATTATTAAAAATAGCAGATGCATTCTTCTAAATCTTTGCCAGCTTTTCACTGTGTGATGCAAATAAGGATATACTGTAAGCAGGGCCAATCCTAGGGTCATAGGCGCCTGGGTGCAGAAATATTTATGGTGCCCCCACATGGGTGTGGTCATTTTACTAACTCCTCCCCTTTACAAATGTGGCAACGGCTTAACAACAGAAATGCTCCCCCCACAAAGTCTTCATTACCTTGGGATCCTTACATGATCTCTTAACAGTAAACAAAATACAGGAAGAGAAGCAGAGTACTTTTTTGGGACCTGAAGGGGGGGCCTCTCTGATGGACACAGACAGGGCTGCTGTTAGAGAGTCTGTTAGACCCCCAGACATACTGTACAGACATGATACAGGAGATGGTCAGAGACTGCAGACATAATACAGGAAATGGTCAGAAACTGCAGACATGATACAGGAGACGGTCAGAGACTGCAGACATGGTACAGAAGATGATCAGAGACTGCAGACATAGTACAGGAGATTAAATGAAAGAAGGGTAGGGAATAGATAAGGGAAGGCTGAAGCAAAAGAAGAAAAAAGAAAAGAAGGGAGGGGTTGGAATACAAGGGGATAGCACTCACATGGGCCACATCTGTATATATAGTAAGGGGGAAACAACAACTACAAGTAGACATTTATGGTCAGACTTTAAGGCCAAGGAAGTATATTAAAAATAAAGTTTAATATCATATTAAATTACAAACAAATACATGGTAATAAATTACAACAAATGACCACTGTATACAAAATCCTTAGAAGTCGCCGACGCACGTTTCGCCGCGGGGCTTCTTCAGGACGATAACAAGGATTTTGTGAGATAATGTGTAACAGAGAACAAGTAGTTATATAACAGATGGTCTCTCGATGGATGCATCCATAAGGCACATATAGCAAACGGTGTCACAAGATCGATAAGGAACTTGACCACAATTTGAGAAAAGGATCTTGTAGTGACTTTGAGGTCAAAACACAATTCACAAGCTGGAGTTAGGCGTCACAGGTATAATCAAACATCGTCTGTGCTAAAATAAATGGTCCTGTGGCCCACTGGGATAACAAACACCGTCGGGGCGTGATGACGCAATGCGCTCCATCTGATGCGTCCCTTCAGGATTCAATGGTGTGAATGGGTTAGCGCAGTATCTTTAACCCTTAGTTGTGAAGCAGGTAAATTAAGCCTTGTGGGGGGGCGATTGATGGCTGGACAGTTCGCCTGCCCTCGGGCCTCCCACATCTTTAAAAGCCAGGGCTGGTGCATGCATGTTGGGCCACAAATGAACAACATCAAATGAACAAATCCTCAAATGAACAAATGAACATCATGGTAAACAGAAAAAATATATATTAAAAGACCCCAGGTCAGAATAAAATTAACCATTCAACAGGGGGAAAAGGGAAAGAGACCAGAATATTATTAAGACTGGTTAATGAAAGAGTTCACATCCCATTCTACATTGAGACCATGGGGCGTGTAACTCTTGAGCTGGTAAATCCAGAAGACTTCTAGTTCACCTCCACGAGTGCCAGGTTCACCTCGCCAGTGGGGGACAAAGTGGTCAATAATTTGGAACGTGGTCCCTTCTACTTTTTTATCATGTTGTTCCAAATAATGTCTCTGCACTGTGTGTTTTGGATAACCCTTAAGAATTTTAGCAATATGTTCACCTGCCCTTGTGGAAAAGTTCCGTATGGTGCGACCAACGTACTGTTTTCCACAAGGGCAGGTGAGGAGGTACACGACATACTTGGTGGCGCATGTGGTGAATTGCTTCATGGGGAATTCAACCCCTGTGACCGTAGACCTGAAGCTGACGGACTTCTTTTTGATGCAATTATACACACATACTTTACACCTCCTACATGGATGGTAACCTTTGGAAAGGGGGAAAAAAGAGGGTTTGACTGGAGGATCAGGGACATTGGGTGCGACCTGATTCCTCAAAGACATGGCCCCCCTATAAATCACAGTCGCATCATTCGGGAGAGTTGGTCCCAAAGTGGGATCGCTCCTCAATACATTCCAGTGTTTCTGGATAATGGATTTGATTTGCCTGTGTTGGATCGAGAATGTAGTAAAAATTCCTAAACCTATTTTCCTGCATCGTCTTGGTTTTTTCCTTTGTTAATGTTGCCCTATCTATATGTGAGATCCGCTCTATTTCTTCATCAATACTGCTCTCAGAATATCCCTTATCTACAAATCTGGTTTTAAGGATATTTGCCTGATCTTTAAAGTCCCCCAGATTAGAACAGTTGCGTCTGATTCTCAGGATTGGCTACGTGGAACGGACTTCAGCCAGGACGGGTGGTGGCAACTATCAACCGAAATAAATCTGTTGCGGTCCGTCTTTTTGAAATAGGTTTTTGTCTGTAGTTGATTATTTTGCACGAAAATTTCTAAATCCAGAAAGTTGATATTGGAAGGGCTAGCCTCGTATGTCAGGCTGATCCCAACTTGGTTTTGGTTAAGGTAGGTCATGAACTCATCCAGGGACCCTCGGTCTCCCCAACCAGAGGAAGAGGATGTCGTCTATGTACCGGGCCCAGAGAACAATCTCCGGTCGCTCCAAGGCACAGACGACATCCTCCTCCCACTTGGCCATAAAGATGTTGGCCAGGCTGGGAGCGAATTTGGCTCCCATTGCTACTCCCCTTTGTTGCAAATAGAAGTCGCCACCATGCCAGAAGTAGTTATGAGTTGTGGCGAACCTGAGAAGGTCCATTATTAACAACTTCTGTGCAATGGGGAGTTCTAAGGTCCTATTGAGGAAGCACTCTACCGCTTGGAAGCCCAAATGATGGGCTATGCTGGTATATAGTGATGCCACGTCAGCTGTGACAAGGAGAATGTCATTTGTGTATACCACTTCCTCTAACTTGGTGATGGTGTGCCGGGTGTCCTTAAGATATGAAGGGATGTTTCTGACAATGGGTTGAAGGTGGAAGTCTATGTACTTTCCCAGCCTTGAAGTAACGGAATTAATGCCGCTAATGATTGGCCGTCCTGGGGGACACGTACTATTTTTGTGAACTTTTGGCAGATAGTACATAACAGGGATGCGTGGCACCCTGGGTACCAGATAGCATCGTTCCTTTTTATCAAGTATACCCCTCTGTACACCTTTTTCCACAAGCTTTTTTAGGGAGTTTGTAAAACTGGTGGTGGGGTTCGATGGTAACTTCACATATGTCCAGTGATCCCCCAAGATTTTAGACATTTCTAGGTTATAAGCAGACTTGTTAAGACCACTATACCTCCCCCTTTGTCCGCAGGACGAACTACAAGGTCTTTCCTCTCGCACAGAGACTTCAGGTCATTTTTAATTTTGGGGTCAGGATGAAACTTTTTTAAAGGAAGTTCATCCAGATCCTTCAGGACCAAGTCTCTGAAAACCTTAATGCTCGATGCCATGGGGCAGGGGGGGTTAAAGAGGGATGGGTTTGAAAGTCCAGTGTGCCTGATTTCCGTAGAAACCTCAGGAAGACTGGGTCTCGTGGGGTTAGAAATAAAATATCTCTAAATGCTCAACTTTCGTGCAAATTTTTGGACATCAATAAATGTATGAAACTTATTAAGGCCTTTAGGGGGGACAAATTTTAAGCCTTTGTCCAAGACTAACTTTTCTGCATCGGTGAATTCAATCGCACTCAGATTGAAAACCCCTGTGCCTACTACACTCTTTGTCTTTTTCTTCCGGGCGCGCCGCCCCCCTCTCGACCCCCGTTTTGTTCTCTGCCTTTGGGGTAATTCCCCTGTCCCCTGTGAAAATCCCCCGAATTGGTGGGTTTGGGTTGGCTTTGGTTGTAGTTATACGGGGGTCTGTCAAAATGGTCATCCTCTCTATCTGTGTATCCATAGTAGGGATCATAATGTCTGGGAGGATAGTCATTCCTGGGTGTATAGGGTCCGCCACCACCTCTACCTGGTGTCCCGTATACCCTGGGGGGTAATGATGGGGGTCACTCCTTCTGTAGGGGGAATGGTCGTAGGTGTAATATTTTCGGGATGGATCCCGTGAATTGTGTGAACCCCTTCTGGGTCCCTTACCCTTCCCCTTGTTCCTAGGAGGACCTCCCTGATGTTGATTAGGGGTTTGGGGACCAGGTTGGTGGTTATGTCCAGTGTCCCTAGTGGAGGACCCTGGAGCTGGTATAGGCTGGGAGAACGTAAGGACTTTGGCCTCACTTGTGGATGGCTGGGAGACCTCCATCTCTGAGTTGGAGGGGCCTACACCAGTCCCAGTATTCTACTTATTTTGCCAACTGAAGACTGAACAGGCCGCATAGTCAGCAAAATCTCTTGTATATTTTTTCTGTTTTTTGTTTTTTTGTTCCCGTTCCTCTTTTTCCAAATGATTCCTCAAATTGGTGGATAGTGTGGTATATTCGGTGGTGGATTTGGAGGGAAGGAGTTTCTCTTTGATCTCCTTAACCTCTCTATCTAAATTGGACATTCGGGTTTTTTTCTTTTCAATTAGAAAACTTAAAAGGGATATTCCCTGAAGATTAAAAAAACTGGTACCAGGACTCTAGATCTGGGTCTCCCTGTTGGGGGTGTACATCCCATCTTAGTCCTCTGGGGACCATGCGTTCTTTTACGTATTGTTCTAAGAACGCTATGTCCCATTGAAGGTGGAGTTCTGAGGTCATCACGTTCTTGAGCCTGATGAAGAGACCACCCATTTCTGAGTCTGTTTTAAGAGCAGTGAATACACCTTCGGTGTTGAATGTGCGACTAGTGCGATAGTCAAACACATCCATTGGTGAATGGCAGCAATATAAACAAATCCAAATGAAACCGTAAAAATAAAAACAAATATATTGCGCTAAACAAATGTGAATCCGTAAGTAATAAATAGTGATTAGGCAGCCAACATACCAGTGGATAAATGTTTAGAAAAGTGAGAGAAAAAAATGTGGCGCCAACCTGTAAATGAAAATACCCACCAAGTGGACCTATAGGTGGGTGGTGGTCACGCTGGGAAATAGTAGAACACTAGATCCTTAGCGTTAACACACAGTGAAGAAGATCATAAATGCCTAGAGCTATGCAAACGAATCACTCAAAGCTAAATATGAATATACTTAAATATGATTGTGAAACAGAACAACCAATTCCTGTGAATCTGTATGACTACAGATATAGGCAAAGCATAAATAACACAATGTGAATAGTCCCATGCACATATAAGGGTGGTTCTTTAGATCTCATAGATGTATGCAAATAGTCCCTTCTGTTGGAAACAGCACATCTTCAGATGGACATTCCTTGGCAAATAGAAGAATAAAATACTCTTACCAGCTACCGTTGACCCACGTCTCACCGTACGGTGGGTAGGTCTTCAAGGCTTGAATGGGCTAAACGCCCTCCAACAGCACCGATGAGGATGGAAATCCTTGTTGTGATGCTCCAGGTGGATCCCGAAGGGAAACTGGTAACGCTGGCCTCAGGAATGTCCAGTGGGATGGTGTGGAGGGAGAGCTCCAGGTTTCAGAGGGGATGAGAAAAAAAGGGAAGAGAACACCTCCTCATAGTGTAAATTTTTTTTTTTTTAATTTAAAATCTCAAAAGTAAAATATTACACAGCAAGGGAAGATCCCAACAGGTGCAAATGGGTCCATAAAAAAATCCCAAAAGATAAAATTCCACACAACACGCTAAATAACCACAACAAATCAAGTGGTAGGGAATCAATTGCGCAGTGGAAATGCTTGGAGTCCAATAAACCCGACCGGTTTCGTCTTCACAGACATCTACTGGGGCATGGAACTGGACTCCAGCATTCCCTGCGCGTATAAATAGCCCCCATGATTGCTCACCTGTGGGCCCCCCATGTCACACTGCTCCCATCTGGCGTGCGTTTCACATCTTGTTGTTTCCCCTCTTCCTGCGTTCCACACACCGGAAGTGTGACCAGAGGAACTCGGCAGCTAACCAATCACAGAGGGGTATCCGGCGTCACCTCCTCCTGTCCCACGTGTTCCCCTCTGTCCAATGTGAGGGAGTGGGAGTGGGCAGCACCGCCTTGCACCCGCCGTTGTATCAGAGTCCGGGACACAGCACCATTGCTGTCCGTCCCATAACTCGTCACTACGGGGGGCGGCGACAACGGAGACGCTAGCGTCATGTGACCGTGGCGTGCGTGTCACCGGACGTCGGGGCGTGATGACGCAATGCGCTCCATCTGATGCGTCCCTTCAGGATTCAATGGTGTGAATGGGTTAGCGCAGTAGCTTTAACCCTTAGTTGTGAAGCAGGTAAATTAAGCCTTGTGGGGGGGGGCGATTGATAGCTGGACAGTTCGCCTGCCCTCGGGCCTCCCACATCTTTAAAAGCCAGGGCTGGTGCATGCATGTTGGGCCACAAATGAACAACATCAAATGAACAAATCCTCAAATGAACAAATGAACATCATGGTAAACAGAAAAAATATATATTAAAAGACCCCAGGTCAGAATAAAATTAACCATTCAACAGGGGGAAAAGGGAAAGAGACCAGAATATTAATATTATTAAGACTGGTTAATGAAAGAGTTCACATTCCATTCTACATTGAGACCATGGGGCGTGTAACTCTTGAGCTGGTAAATCCAGAAGACTTCTAGTTTAGACACACCACGAGTGCCAGGTTCACCTCGCCAGTGGGGGACAAAGTGGTCAATAATTTGGAACGTGGTCCCTTCCACTTTTTTATCATGTTGTTCCAAATAATGTCTCGGCACTGTGTGTTTTGGATAACCCTTAAGAATTTTAGCAATATGTTCACCTGCCCTTGTGGAAAAGTTCCGTATGGTGCGACCAACGTACTGTTTTCCACAAGGGCAGGTGAGGAGGTACACGACATACTTGGTGGCGCATGTGGAGAATTGCTTCATGGGGAATTCAACCCCTGTGACCGTAGACCTGAAGCTGACGGACTTCTTTTTGATGCAATTATACACACATACTTTACACCTCCTACATGGATGGTAACCTTTGGAAAGGGGGAAAAAAGAGGGTTTGACTGGAGGATCAGGGACATTGGGTGCGACCTGATTCCTTAAAGACATGGCCCCCCTATAAATCACAGTCACATCATTCGGGAGAGTTGGTCCCAAAGTGGGATCGCTCCTCAATACATTCCAGTGTTTCTGGATAATGGATTTGATTTGCCTGTGTTGGATCGAGAATGTAGTAAAAAAAGAATTCCTAAACCTATTTTCCTGCATCGTCTTGGTTTTTTCCTTTGTTAATGTTGCCCTGTCTATATGTGAGATCCCCTCTATTTCTTCATCAATACTGCTCTCAGAATATCCCTTATCTACAAATCTGGTTTTAAGGATATTTGCCTGATCTTTAAAGTCCCCCAGATTAGAACAGTTGCGTCTGATTCTCAGGATTTGGCTACGTGGAACGGACTTCAGCCAGGACGGGTGGTGGCAACTATCAACCGGAATAAATCCGTTGCGGTCCGTCTTTTTGAAATAGGTTTTTGTCTGTAGTTGATTATTTTGCACGAAAATTTCTAAATCCAGAAAGTTGATATTGGAAGGGCTAGCCTCGTATGTCAGGCTGATCCCAACTTGGTTTTGGTTAAGGTAGGTCATGAACTCATCCAGGGACCCTCGGTCTCCCCGCCAGAGGAGGAGGATGTCGTCTATGTCTCGGGCCCAGAGAACAATCTCCAGTCGCTCCAAGGCACAGACGACATCCTCCTCCCACTTGGCCATAAAGATGTTGGCCAGGCTGGGAGCGAATTTGGCTCCCATTGCTACTCCCCTTTGTTGCAAATAGAAGTCGCCACCATGCCAGAAGTAGTTATGAGTTGTGGCGAACCTGAGAAGGTCCATTATGAACAACTTCTGTGCAATGGGAAGTTCTAAGGTCCTATTGAGGAAGCACTCTACCGCTTGGAAGCCCAAATGATGGGCTATGCTGGTATATAGTGATGCCACGTCAGCTGTGACAAGGAGAATGTCATTTGTGTATACCACTTCCTCTAACTTGGCGATGGTGTGCCGGGTGTCCTTAGGATATGAAGGGATGTTTCTGACAATGGGTTGAAGGTGGAAGTCTATGTACTTTCCCAGCCTTGAAGTAACGGAATTAATGCCGCTAATGATTGGCCGTCCTGGGGGACACGTACTATTTTTGTGAACTTTTGGCAGATAGTACATAACAGGGATGCGTGGCACCCTGGGTACCAGATAGCATTGTTCCTTTTTATCAAGTATACCCCTCTGTACACCTTTTTCCACAAGCTTTTTTAGGGAGTTTGTAAAACTGGTGGTGGGGTTCGATGGTAAATTCACATATGTCCGGTGATCCCCCAAGATGTACACCCTGGGGCACATACTCGACCTTCTAACAGCCGCATGACACTACGTTTATAGGCTGCAACACTGTTGTTCAGCATAGGAACCAGCACATTGGGGACCTATTGTGTGCGGATGATATTCTATCCTGCTGTTTGTGATGTGCATTGTTTGTGATGTGCATTGACCTTCTATGTGCACCTTACTGTAAAGGCGTTTCATCAGCACGTCTGTAAAATAATTCCACACCCTTGCCGAACCATCTAAGTTTAATGTTAAACCTCTTTTCTTCTAATTTTAATGATTGCCCACGTGTCTTGTTAAACTCCCTTCCACGAAAAAGTTGTATCCCTATTGTGGGGTTACCAGTACGGTATTTGTATATTGAAATCATATCCCCTCTCAAGCGTCTCTTCTCCAGAGAGAATAAGTTCAGTGTTTGCAACTTTCCTCATAACTAATATCCTTCAGACCCTTTATTAGCTTTGTTGCCTTTCTTTGTACTCGCTCCATTTCCAGTACAACTATCCTGAGGATTGGTGCCCAGAACTGGACAGCATACTCCAGGTGCGGCCGGACCAGAGTCTTGTTACTAGCAGCTTGGCATTGCATGCCATTGCTGAGCCTATCATCTACTAGAACTCCCGGGTCCTTTTCCATCCTACATTCCCCCAGAGGTTCTCCCCCCATTGTATAGATTGCATTTATATTTCTGCCACCCAAATGCATTATTTAAAATTTTTCTACATTAAACCTCATTTGCCATGTACTTGCCCACCCCACTAATTTGTTCAGATCGTTTTGCAAGGTTTACACATCCTGCAGAGGAGTTATTGCCCTGCTTAGCTTAGTATTGTTCACATCATGATTGATGATATGCATGTTTTTCACATTTGTATGTAAGTATTTTATCCCTAAGTTTCAATAAATGTTATTAGCAGAGAGCACAATGGTTTGCCTTTGTTTTATATGGCCACACATGACTGAATTAGAGGTCTGAGCTGTCTAGGTGCACTGTGATGAAGATTCGTGTTCCTGAAAAATCCTGAGAGATATTACACTAAGCATGTGTGACTCTGCAGTGATGTCTACATAGTGAGAACCCGGGAGGAGGTCTGTCTTGTCCAGAAAACACCAGGAGGAGGAGTTGTTTTCCCAAGGCCTTCCCGAAACCTTCTCCGCCTGCTGCATAGACTCATCTCCTTCATCCCGGAAGAGAACACAGCAGTAGTAGTTGGAACATTCATCAATTCCTGACTCGACTACGCAAACTCCCTCTACCTCGGACTCCCCAAATGCCAAATTTTGCGTCACAAGTCGTCCAGAACACAGGAGCCAGACTGGTAACAGGAAAAAAAACTGGGAATCAATCACCCCGTCCCTGAGGACCCTCCATTGGCTAGCTGTGAAAAGATCGGGTTACATTCAAGCCCCTCTGCCTCACTCACAAATTCACACAAGGAAACGCTCCTCAATTCCTATGTGAGAAAATAAAACACTACACCCCTAGTCGTGCCCTCCGGTGAACTAACCAAAACCTCCTCCACATCCACAAGACCCGTTACAAATCTAAAGGAGAATGAAGATTTGAAGTCTAAGGACCACGGCTATGGAACGCTCTACCCACGGACATCCGCATGGAAGAAAACCATCGGGCCTTCAGAAAAAAACTTAAGACCCACCTCTTCTGAAGACACAGGGCAGGACTGGATGCAAAAAGCGCCTTGAGGCGATTTAGTTTGCATTTGTAGCACTATACAAGTAAGTTACTCACTCACTCAAGGCATCCTGAGAGATATAATCACAGGCGTGTGTGACTCTGTAGTGGGGTCAACTTTTGGAGATGAGCAGGCATTCTGTCACTAAAAGTTGCACAACAGTGAAATTTTGTTATATTTGGACTCGTTTCATTTTTATTTGTTTTTGGTTGCGCTACACTATTGTAGCGGGGTCATCTTGTCAGAGACTATTGGTAGGCCTGAATCCCCATCGGAGTTTGAGTCACACCTGTACATATGTTAAGATGTCTTTAAAAGTTGTGCATTGTGGGACCAGACGTACCGGGAGATACGGACTCCATTGACACTTAGTAGGAACAGACTACACTTCCCACAATGCCCTGCCTTATTGGAACATGTGACACCTCCGCACAGACTTATGGGGGAGGTTACTTAAGGATAGGGAGGGGTGGATTTCGCTCTCTCTGGACCTGCATCTTCTCCTCTGCGGAGCTGTGTAGAGCTCTACAGTCAAGCTGTTAGGCCTGAAGCCTGGGCCTGAACCCACCAGGGGACCAACCATCCAGAGGGAAGCAAGACCAAGGGTGTCCAGCCTGTGTTCCAGGAGACCGGATACGTTTTCGCCAGCTGACGACTGAAGAGCCAGACACCGGAGGCCGCGTGTTCCGGAGCAGTGACTGACCGGAGTGCCCCTTTTGTGAAGGACTCAGGCGGATCAGGCCTATTCGGGTGAGCGGGCACATGCCTAACTTTCAATCCCCATTTTGGCTGATAACTTAGTGTCATCTAATAACCGGATTCACGTGTTTGATCTTTGACTATATCATAGAGGCCTACTAAGTTGGGAGTTACACCTGCAGAACTGACTGACGCTGACGAGCGATCAGTTCACCAGCATGGGTGTTTGTTACGCCTTGTTTGACTGAGTTTGTTTCTTCCTTTACCCTTTTGGATTACAGTTTAAAGTGCACCAACGGCTCTAACGTAAACTTTGTTCTCAGAAGACATCCGGGAACTGTTAAAGCCAGGCCTGGTTTAAGGTTCTTTACATTAATTGTTTTGCAGAACTGCCTACTATGGGAAGCTCGTGAGCATAGACTGCCTAAAATAACATAAGCCAAATAGTATTACCCCTTTTAGTATTATATTCCTTTGTTTACTTGCTGACTCTTGCAAGGGCCCTTGCAGAGTCATTGTGTGTTGATACCTGTGTATGATTAATATGTTATTCAAACCATTTTCATCTGCTTTACCATATGCACAGTAAAGTTATCTTTTGGTTTGAATATAGTAATTGTGTGACGTGTGTTTACTCTTGGGAAATCGCCTACAGGAGAAGGTAATAACCTCATTGCATTGCCTTTGCATGTTTTATGTATGCTATTGTGGCCTCAGCCAAGTAGGGGTCACAATACCTTTGTATTTATCTGGTGTGCCAAGGGAGGGTTCGAGCTAGTTAAAAGGGGTGAATCAGTCACTGAGAGTAGATCCCAAATCTAACCAGTGGCTCCTCCATCGGTAGAGCTACACTATATTTTGTTTTGTTTGATATATTGAGAGTTATATGTAGATACACTTTAAGTGGTGTGGGCAGCAATCACAATAAACCTATTAGTAGGCTAATTACATTATATATTGATTTCACATTATTATATTGATTATTGCACTGATTATATTCTTTTTCACTGAAGACCATAAATTCTCTTTAAAAATAGGATTGTGTAATCTATAATGCTGCCACCACTGAATTGTTCTAGTTATAGTTGGTGTTGTCATTATTTTAGTCAAACTGTGAACACATGAAGTGTTAGAGGCCATTTCATACTTCACTAAACATCTGCCAGTGTACAGTATTTTGTTTCTAATACCCCACTGTTTTCCAAACTTCCAATAATACAATCGTGGACAACAGTGTCAAAATTCCATAATACCACTCTCCAGGGAACACCTGGATGTCAATACAGGTCACCTTGCCCTTTGTTTTCTCAAAGAAAGTTTATTTGTATTCGTTTTGGATAAAGTGGGCACAAGTCAATATTTGTAACATTTTTATTTAGTCTGTGACTCCACTGAGCTATTTCCTAATTTTCTGGCTTTGTATGTCCATACAAGTAACAGGGGTCACTGTTGTCATCAAAACAGGAAGGCAATAACCCTTCTCTGCTCTACTAGAAAATGTGTTTTCTAGTAATGGGATACTTGATAAACACCTGCTAGGGCTTGCTAGTGTTGCCCCTGGAGTGTACTTATATAACCTCACTCAATCTGTGATTTTCCCAGCAGTTAAAATCAGGAGGCAGCTACATTTAAAGGGAGGTTACCAGCTCCTGCAGCTAGTTGTGGCCGTTCGCATGTAATCGCTCATGCGGTGATTACCTGTGGGTGATTGGCACTGGACAGAGACTGTCTAATGATAGCCTAAGGAGTGATCAAGACACAGAGGAGAGGGTTGCATGTGCCCTGAATTGTACTGCAAGATAAGGAATTTATGAGTAAGTCAAAATTCCTATTACAAATTTACAGTAACCTAATCCTATAGTACAGGACACAGAACTTGTATTTGTAAACCATGGGACATACCCAATCAATAAAGGCCCTGGACATAAATCCTGATTCACCTGGCAATTCATCCTGCCTATTAGATTCATGCATTCCCCGACTTGGATGTAAGTGCTTAACTTCTGCTGCTAAAACCGACAGTCAGGGTTGGAGCATATTGATCACATTGATTTACTCACTCTGCAGCTTCTCCATTCATAAACCGTCTAGTATTTTTTTAATAAGGCATTCTGTGATTGGTCAAGGGGAAAGTGTGACATTCATGCACCGCCTGTCCAATCCCAGAACGTTCTTTGAAAAAATTATAAAATGTCTTATGAATAGAGGAGCTGCAGAGCAAGGGATTCAATGTGGTCACTGTGCTCCAGCTTGAACTGTCACTTTTAGAGGCAAAAAGACAACACTGTCAGGGGGTGCATTGATCTAATATTTTTCAACAACAAAGGAGAAGCCATGAGTGCGAGACACATCATTAGAGGTACCTTTTTTGTACCCAGCTCATTTTTTTTTTGCCTGGAGTTCAGCTTCAAGTTGAACAATATCAACATCAGCCAACTGTACAATTGTTTGCAAAGCTTATATAGTAATGTCACTTTATTTAATCCTGCCAAACCACTAGGGTTCTAATTATGTATAAATATTAGTACAAATCAAAGCATTTACCAGTTGAGAAGTGAGTAACCCCAGTTTTCAGGTTCACTTACCAAGGAAGATGACTGCTCATATTCCACAAATACTAACATTACCAGTCAAGAAGTCAATAAATGGCCCCCGAACCAATAATTAACTAACTTTCTTACTGTGTCACAGATTACAGTTTGTAAAATTTTAGTTAGTCAGTAACTGAGATTAGTTAGGCTATTCTAGTTCACATACTAAAGAATATGGCTGCCCAAATCACACAAATCCCAGCAGTGTTATTTCAGAAGTGAGTAGCCACATCAGGTTTGACTCCATTGTAATAGCACTGCTTTTCTAGCATAAAACATTGTATAAAAAACTAATTTTTTTTCCCCCAAGGGGCCTTGAGAAAGTCACAAACACCCAACAGAAGAGGGATCGGGATGTATGGGACATGGTTAACAAGAAGCTTATGATGCCCACTGTCTGGTCTCCAGTGACTCCACCCTGGGACAACCCTCGTTTGCCCCATTTCCGCTCCATCCCAGACCCAGTCGCGTGGACCAGACATGGGGTTACGACTCAGAGCGATATAGTATCTCAAGGACAGCTGGTCTCCTTTGACGCTCTGAATAGAGATCGAGATCTACCGAACTGTATGTTCTTTCGATTTCTACAAATACGCCATGCTTTTAGGTCTCAATTCCCTTCCCCGGTGATTTTGGAAATGTCATCAGTGGAGAGTGCGCTCCGATCCCCTGATGGCAAGAGGACATTATCCACCGTATATAACACGCTTGCTGCTCTAGACACGTCTAGGGTCTCCCAGCTGTTTAAGCTCTGGCAGGGGGACATCCCAGAATTAGCAGACGATGACTGGGAGGAAGGGGTCCAGCAATACCTGCCCCTTACGATTCCAGCAAGAGATAGGTTCATACAATTGAAATTTCTTCATCGCGCTTACTATTCCCCAGCATGCTTGGCGAGAATATACCATGACCATACGGCAAATTGCCCCAGATGTAGTTCAGACAATGCTGACTTCTTCCACCTGGTTTGGTCCTGCCCTGGAGTGGTGGAATTCTGGAAAGACGTATTGACTGACATAAATTCTATAGGCAACTTGAAGGTCCCATACATCCCGATCCCTCTTCTGTTGTGTTTGTGACTTTCTCAAGGCCCCTTAGGGGAAATTTTTTGTTTTTATACAATGTTTTATGCTAGAAAAGCAGTGCTATTACAATGGAGTCAAACCTGATGTGGATGCTAACCTGCGGAAGGCATTCACCTGCCCCCCCCCTTTTTTTATGTTTTGTTTATATTTCTTGGTGGCTCTGCTCGCAGTGGTTTATGTAATATCTGACACAAGGTATGATCTAACTGTTTGTTATGCTTACTGTTACTACATTCTATCTAGATCAGTGGTTCTCAACCTTTCTAGTGCCGTGACCCCTTGATAACATTTCACAAATTGTGGGGACCCCTAACAGTAAAATTATTTTCGTAGCGTGGAACCCGTACTACAGTGGTGTCACCCATGCTGAAATCGGGAGATAGGGTCTCCTTCAGCCCCTCCCACTTCACTTTCCTCACCAGTCAGCTGACTTCTAGTCTCTGCCCCCCAGCCATGCCGTGAACTGAATGGGCTGAGTGGGAATGCCTTTGCCAAGAAAAGGCTGGGAGAGCGGTGTGGGCTTCAGAAACAGCCCAGGATTTGGGGACCCCTGGCAAATCATCATTTGACCCCAGAGGGGGTCCCGACCCCCAGGTTGAGAACCACTGATCTAGATGGTTATGTAAGGACAAATCTGATCTCTGTATGTATGTATTTGTTCCCTGACATTGTACATCTGTTTCTGTAAAAATTAAACTTTATGTTAAAAAAAAAAGGTTGTTGTTTCTATATCTAGTCTCCCACAGTACACAGAACATGGAAATTCAATTATTTTAGTAAAAATAAATCACTAAATACTTTTTTTTATCAGCAGTATATACTGTAGCAGTCTTGTGACTTCTATCGGTGTCAGGTTAAACCTTGTGGAGGAATTTTACTCTAAGGCCTCGTACACATGACCGGACATGTCCGCTGAAACTGGTCCGCCGACCAGTTTCAGCGGACAGATCCGATCGTGTGTACAGGCTAGCAGACAGATTTCCAGCGGACAAATGTTTCTTAGCATGCTAAGAAACATGTCCGCTGGAAAGCTGTCCGGTTAGTACGTCTAACCAGCGGACCGAAATCCCACACATGCGTCGAATTGATTCGACGCATGTGTGGAAGCACTGAACTCGCGCGAGAGAGAACGTCGGTGTCGTCTACGTCACCGCGTTCTCTGTCCGCGCGGATTTCGGTTTGATGGTGTGTACAACCATCAGACCAAAATCTCCGAGCGGACATGTCCGATGACATGTCCACGGACCGTTTTCATCGGACATGTCCGCTGGTGTGTACGAGGCCTAACTGTTCTATAATGCTGCGGGACCCCTAACCCTCTGTCTGGACAGTGCTGATTGGTCCTGTGCTGATCACATGCAATACATTCAAAACTGAGCATGTGCAGAGTGCCTCCAAAGGCTCTGTCTTATCAGGAGATGGATTGGGGACACTGAAAGAAGGGGAGGATCAGAGCAGACAGGATTAAACATTATTTTTACACAATGCAGAGGATTAACCCCTTAGGTTCCACAGCGAGTATATCATGCATACTTTAATGCATATTCAGACTGATTTTACTGTTGTGGGTTTGGTAACACTTTAACAATGACTACTAAAACCTGATATTGAAATCATTCAAGGGGGTTTGAAAGGGCTTCATCCTTTAACAAATGCTCCTCAAGGGTACTGCTTGCATGTCTGGAAAATGATTCCACAAACATAGTTAGGTGTGAGAATCAATAAGTGTTTCCTGCAGACAAATATGTATTGGCCAATGTCGATGTTGTATAGATTCCTCAGGTTCTCTGACACATGCAGATTCAGCCTGTTGAAAAAATGGAGGTTTCATCATAAGGCTTTGACTAAGTGGGCCAAAAAATACATAAAAAGTACCTGGGGGGTCTGTCATTAATGACTGATTTCTATGTTATTCCAGTCAATGTTATACCTGCCTTCCTTTGTCAATTGTTCCACCCCCAGGACTCCCAGCCATGTCATTCCCATTAATTCTCATTGTGCACAAAAACTTTAATAAGACACTAAAATTAGTAACGGATGCCACCTGGCTAAAATCCCTACCCTCCCTTCTTCCACTGTTCCTGTGTCCTGCATATGCAAACATTTTCTTTTTCAACTTTACAAATAGTAATGAATGGCCAATATCTATTAGTACTGAAATCCAAACCAGTGGGGCAAACATTTCTTTGGTTTCTACACAAACTGAAAGAATTGTCTTTGAATTCTGCAAAGACTGGACAAAGGGCAAAAGTAGACTTTATGCAACTGAAGAGGTAACATGTTACCATTTTCTTGCAATTGCACAAACACCAGACACAGTGGGGTAACTAAACTTCACGGCCCTGAAAAGGTAGTACAGTAATTTTTTGTTTTAGTTGTGCAAACACTGGACATAAGGAAACATTATACTTCATACAGCTAGAAAATTAACACATTAAAACATTTTTTTAATTGTGCAAACTTCAGGCACAGGGCAAAAGTAGACTTTATACCCCTGGAAAGGTAATCCTTTAGAAGTGTCTGATGATGACTGCATATGGAGTGCTTTTAGAAAGTGTAATTTAGTATTTGTACTGGACAAAAGATCCGGTGCCATAAATGCCTTAAACTGATCATACACGTTTGTTTTTTTACAGTGGGTTGAATGAAAAAGCCGAACAGATTCCGCCATCCACACAAACTAGGTGAATAGAGAAATTCCCCACTGAGACATTGTATTCTGGCAGCTGCACCCACTGTGTCTCACAACATGTCCCTTTAACAGGAGTCAATCAACATTTGACTTCTGTAGAGTAAGGGAGCCCACACAAGACCGCCTGAATGAAATTGCAGATTGTGGAAGAAGTGTAGCAGAAATTACATATTTGGAAAATGCGACACTTGAACAAGCCATAGCTGCAAATACGATTATGGTTTCTAAAGTTGGAGGCAAATCTCAACATGAAGTAGGTTAGATATGTTCAGTTTAGAGGCAATAGTGAGGCTGCAGATGGGCACTGATTAGGCTGCATTTATCTTTAAATGTTATTTAAACCCTCCAGGGCCTTGGCATAATTTTCTTTCATGCAGCCGTGTCAACAAGGATGGGGACCGCTGCTTTATAGGACCAGATAAAGAATTCATGTGAAAAAAAAGAGAAAGGGGGGGGGAGGAAGGGTGGGGGGATGCAGACAGTGGAAGGAGGGGGCCAGGAGAGGCAAAAAAGGGGGATAAAAGAAAAAGAAAGGAAAGATAAAAGAAGAGAAGACAGAAGGGGACGTGGGAGGACAAGGGGGGTGGGCAAAGGGTGAAAAGGAAAAAAGGGAGGGAATGGGAGATGGGAGGGAAGGAAAGGTTTGGTAAAGGGATGTTAGGCCAAAAGTAGTAATTTCCACACACTTATTTAGTATCAATGGAATTTGATCAATAACCAAAAATACACAGGAATAGGGCCTCGGAAAGATTGAAAGGCGCAACAGCCTCGTGTATTACCGTTTGACAGTTTAATAAATAAATGAGAAAACATAAAACTACTCATAAACGAGATAGTGTAAAAGGCTTGTCAACAACGGTATGGTAATGAATACCCCTCGAGCCACAATCCCAGATGGGGGGGAAAAGAGGTGTGTCACTGCCGGCTGACGCGTTTCAAGGCTACAGAATAATATAATTTTGCCCTTGTACAAATCAATAGTAAGACCTCATCTGGAATATGCAGTTCAGTTTTGGGCACCAGTTCTCAAAAAGGATTTTGGGGAACTGGAGAAAGTGCAGAGAAGGGCAACCAAACTGATAAGAGGCATGGAGGAACTCAGCTATGAGGAAAGATTAGAGGAACTGAATTTATTCCCTCTTGAG
The DNA here is from genome assembly GCF_905171775.1 of Rana temporaria. NCBI lineage: Eukaryota > Metazoa > Chordata > Amphibia > Anura > Ranidae > Rana > Rana temporaria. Next base: position 280,772,439 of record NC_053489.1, read on the forward strand.
AAGAGGAGAATAAGGGGGGTGTGATCAACATGTACAAATATATAAGGGGTCCATATAGTGAACTTGGTGTTGAGTTATTCACTTCAAGGTCATCACAGAGGACAAGGGGGCACTCTTTACATCTAGAGGAAAAAAAAGATAAAAAAAATCCAAATACGGAAAGGTTTATTCACAGTAAGAGCTGTAAAAATGTGGAATAGACTCCCCCCAGAGGTGGTTCTGGCAGGTTCAGTAGATTTCTTTAAAAAAAAGCCTGGATTATTTCCTAAATGTACATAATATAATTGAGTACTAACATTTATAGGTAAAGTTAATCCAGGGGAAATCCGATTGCCTCTTGGGGGATCAGGAAGGATTTTTTCCCCCTGATGTAGCAAATTGGATCATGCTTTGCTGGGGTTTTTTGACTTCCTCTGGATCAACTGTGGGTGAAGGATTGTGTATATGGGATTGTATGATTTATTTATTTTTTTGGTTGAACTAGACGGACTTGTGTCTTTTTTCAACCTGACTAACTATATAGCTATGTAACTATGTAAAAAGACGGTGTCACCCTCTCTAATGAATTGGCAATACAAACACTTGCCACATTTAAAAGTACTCTGAGTTTGAAAGCCACACAGATTCCACCCCTAATAAAGTGGCTAGGGACCAGTAAATAATGAAGTGACAGACTGCATTAAAACATAATGAGAGCTCTTTTGGGAGTGAGAACAGGTCCAGGATAGTTCAAATTTGCTTGCATAGCCTTCAGAAGCTCAGTTAGTCAGTCTCAACCTTAAAATCCATCATAAACCACACAAATGTTGCCTGCCTTACTGATTCCAAAACGCCAATATGGAAATATTTTCCAAAACCTGCTGCTTTTCCAAAAATTTCAAGGAAATAAAAAATTAAAGCTCATCCTTGGAAGGTTTTTCCGACGGCTTGGCTTGCATACACACGGGCACACAAAAGTTCTCTGAACTTTCGACCGCCAAGAACGCTGTGATGTACAACACTACGATGAGCCGAGAAAATTAAGTTTAATGCTTCAGAGCATGCGTCGAATTGTTTCCAAGCAAGTGTCGGAACTTTGCTACAGACGATCGGAATTTTTTCCATCGGAAAAATTGAGAACCAGCTCTCAATCTTTTGTTGGCAGAAATTTCGACAGCAAAAGTCTGATGGAGCATACACACGGTCGGAATTTCCGTTCAAAAGCTCACACCGGACTTTTGCTGTCGGAAAATCCGATCGTTTTTTGTTTTTAGCCTTTCATGCCTTCTAGATGCTCAGACAGTAGAAAAAAAAATACAAAACGGATGTGATAAAGGAAACGCTGTGTTTATTTGGTAAAGGGAGATATGAATACACAGCTGGTTCATTTGAACATGTATATTATAGCGCAGGTGTGCAATGTTTTCCAGTTCATTCCTCCAACTGTGTCCTCCATACATTTTTAAAACTACTGTTTTCTAGCAACATTACTACATAAAATTATTTTTTAGTGTTCCAGGCATAAAGCCCAATTAATTACCTGTGTAACAAACTGCCACCATTATACCCTGCTGTTACAATAAATGAGAGTTGTTGCAAAAATGATAAATCGCAGTGTTATATATTTACTGGATGAACCTCCTGCTATTGCTTTTATCATGTATCTCTCATATGCAGTGCCGTTCTAGCGGCTGCATGTGCAGTCATGTTTAAAATAATTGGTTTAGGCTATTAATTAAAGTATTGCTGTAGGTGTAACATCACTAACAGATTTGTTGTGATAGTCGCCTTAATGAGGCTTTATGATTAATGATCTCTGTTTAGAGTGTTGTTCAGGGCTATGGATCTTTCCTACTTAAAGTGGTTTATAGCAGTGTATAATCGAATTGCTTTATAACCGCACAGAGCTTTTAGCTACTGTGAACTAGAACTGACTTGCAGGAGTCAGACATGCTTCTTACTTTTTTCAGTTCAGCTGGTTAAATTATAGAGAGTGCTTTTAGTCCTTGCTAAAGTGTAATAAAGAACTCCAGGACAGGATAACGTTTTCCAGTAAATTTATTTAACGGCACACTTCTGTTCAAATAAAAAATTAAAATTTGAAAAACATACAGTGAACAAAGTGTACTTGCTTAAAATTTCCGTTTTCGTTCAAACATTACAGTAGTACAGTCTACCCCTCTCTATTTTACTGATAATATGGTGATCTAAGAAACAATGCTTGTGATGTGGTATCGTCTTCATATTTCTCACATATAGAAAACCTTAAGTAAGTCTTTGTAAGCGACGTCCGTCGCTTTGCGCTGATTGCGTTCCACGCTGGAACGCATTCGGTGAGCGCGCAGTGACGTCATTGCTCGGCGCCGAGTGCGTTCCACGCTGGAACGCGGAAGTGCTGAGTGCAACGTGCGCTTCTTCTTATCCACACATCCTGGCATTATAAATTCACTGTTGTCCCATAACACAGCGTTCCTTTATTGTCGGCCATAGCCTAGTGAACCCCGGTCCACGCTACCATCAAACTACTGGATGCTGCTTCCACGCTACCATCAATCTATTGAATGCCGGGATTCCACGCTACCATCAATACATTACTTGCTGTGGGGACATTCTGGCATATTTACCTGGAGAGGACTCAACACTCCCTAAAGCCATTGCAGACCACAAAACAACTCTACTACTAGAAGCAATATCCTCTGCGAAGCGATAAGTACCCCCTGAAACTATAAGGCTGCGTACACACGGTCGGTCCAAACCGATGAAAACGGGCCTGAAGTCCAGTTTCATCGGTCCAAACCGACCATGTGTACGGCCCATTGGTCTATTGTCCTTCGGACAAAAATTAGAGAACTTGCTTTAAAATAACCGATGGGTCAAAACCGATGGTTAGTACACAAAAGCATTGGTTCAAAACCCGCGCATGCTCAGAATCAAGTCGACGCATGCTTGGAAGCATTGAACTTCGTTTTTTTCAGCACATCGTGTGTTTTACGTCACCGCGTTCTGACCCGATCGTTTTTTGAACTGATGGTGTGTACGCACATCAGACCATCGGTCTGCTTCAGCGGTGAACCGATGAAAATGATCCATTGGACCATTCTCATCGGATGGATCGACCTTGTGTACGCGGCCTAAGTTCCATGCTTGTGATTTACCTTGTTTTTATATTGAATATAACTATACCACCTGTACATATTGAAAACAGCTGTGTTTAAATTACCTTCTTACTTGGAGATAGCCACTGTGGATTCATATTACTATCATAGGACTTGCCATACTTAATGTTGCTTGAGTACTCTTGAAGTATATATGTATACCAGACGGCTTAGCCTATATCTTAACTGAACATAAATTCTTAAAGGATTCATATAACTACCAAGTGCCTTTCTCTAAAAGTTTTATCTTAACACAGTATCTGCTTAAGCTACGTGCATGACATTTGTTAACCCTTGAATAGGTCATATTGCCCTGTATATGAAACGTGGTTGCATATGCATTTTAAACTAGTGCTTGTAGGTATGCAATAATATCTCCTGGCCTACTTTTCAAAATCATTCCTCTCTGCACTGACAGATGATGTAATGAACCCCAAACTCTTTGCTTAAGATTAAGAGTGATGCCTGGGGTCCAATACTAAATGTCATACTGCATAGGGAAATGCACTGTTCCCTTTAAAGTAATTTAATTCTCTGCAGTTGTGGTTCACTTTCATTCACCATAGTTTGTGACAGTCTTAAAGCAGAGTTCCACCATTTTTTATCAGCCTAAACTGAGGAATACATTTGTTTTTTTATACATTTTTTGGGGGGAAATTTATTATAGCAAAAAGTAAAAATATTGCTTTTTTTTCCAAAATTGTCGCTCTTTTGTTTATAGCATTAAAAAAATGCAGAGGTGGTCAAATACTACCAAAAGAAAGCTCTATTTGTGGGAAAAAAGGATATACATTTTGTTTGGGTACAACATTGCAGGACCGCGCAATTATCAGTTAAATCGACGCAGTGCCATATCGCAAAAATGGCCTGGTTATTAAGGGGGTGAATTCTTCCGGTCCTTAAGTGGTTTTTAAAAAAACACGCACATACAGTAATTACATTTGCAACAGTATCCAAACAGTAAAGTACAATCTGTGGCAATCATGAGAAAAAAAATGTGTACAATGCAACAATTAGAAAAATTCAACATTTGTAACTCATTGTAGGACTTTGGCTACTCCTTGAGCATGGCTATCCTAAAATGTGCTGCAATTTACAGTTTGTAGCAATCATGGCCAAAAAAAAAAAAATGGATTATGGTTACTAGAGCTCTGCTTTAAGAAAGACATTCTAGTTTTGAGAGTGTACTATGCAACAGTTATAAGTCATTGTATGACTTTGGCTACTCCTTGAGCATGCCTATCCTAAAATGTGCTTCAATTGGTTTTGCTAGAGCTAAATGATTGGATAAGTCATACTGATTCCATGGAAAAATCTCTGTAATAACATGTCTATTCTATTCAAGTATATTTTTAGCGCTTGACATTATTCCTCACTGTATATAGTTTTCTGAAACAAGTGTTTTTTGTGAATCTGGTGCAAAGGTTTTTACCTGAAGATCCTGCTAGCAAAACCAACATTGTCAGGCTGCCACACCAGCTCCTTCAGGTGGCTGTTGGGATGTATTAGGTCTATCAGATAGGCAGCCCAAATGCCAACTGAAGGAGGAAGTTTGCAAGTTTTCATGGCATACTTTTTACCAAGGAAATTCTGCGGCTTTTTCCTAATTATAAAAAGTTAAGGTCTTTCACTTGCTTAGAATCAAGTGTTACTGTGAAAATACTGCTAATAAATCCTAATGCTTTTTACACATATGCAAAATAGTAGCACACACTTAGAAAGAATCAGTCATAATTGACCTTTTCATAAATATAACATTTAGAAACCGACAGCGTTACTTATGAATAGTCTATATTTGCTCTGCCCTTTAGCTTTTTTAGCTTTGTATACTTGGTCTGAGGATGCCCCTGGAGATGAGGGTAAGAACTTTGAGGCCTCCTAATGCTTGGCAGTTGCTGTAGTTTCAAATGACTTCAAGACATGCTGTGTCCCAATGCCCAAATATCCGTTGCGGTATTTAAAAAAAAAACAGAACAGCTCCTAAAACTGGCTATGGTAGGGACTGTGACCTTACATACATCAATAAGGAAGAATAGTGATGTCATTTTGCAGCAATATGGTTACATTTAATGAAGGTACAACATTTAGAAACTTACATGGTTGATGATTAAAACAGGCACATCTAAGTATGCAGGCATCCGGGGTAAAGCTGTCCACATAGACCATTCTCCTCTCCGCCCTTGATGTTGTCCTTTCAATGAGCGGTTCAAGCCTTCAGATCGCTCTACTGGAGGGTAGTCTTCCCGGTCACGATTGCAGACTGTTAGCGGTGAGAGCCGGTGGTGAGAGGGATGGTCTAAGGATGCCTGCATACTTAGATGTAACTTTTTTAATCATCAACCATGTAAGTTTCTAAATGTTGTACCTTCATTAAATGTAAATATATTGCTATACTTATACTCTGTAGCTCCTGCTGGATTTTGCTTATAATCCCCTTGTGGAGACTTCCATTTCTGAATGGACATTTTATGGTTACACAACCTATCACTTTACTATAGTCTTTTTATATGAACTATAAACTGAAAGACCTATAAATAAATGGTTGTGGAACGAATCACTTGAGTTTCCATTATTTCTTATGGGAAAATTTGCTTTGATATACAAGTGCTTTGGATTACAAGCATGCTCATGGAACGAATTATGCTCGCAATCCAAGGTTTTACTGTATATATGTTTAGTGCAATATTAGAAACATATGTATCCGGAAAATAGTGAAAAAGTTCAGTGAAGAGGAATTACCAGAAGAGTGGACCTTTTACCTGTTGCAGGATACGGATATATCGGTCAGGCGGTATAGGAAATCTGTAGTCTGTCATTTTTTGAATGCAGCCCGTGCCTGTATTCCAGTGATGTGGAAACAGTCTCAGCCACCATCTGTAAAGATGTGGCTTAAACGAGTAGAGGACCTGAATAGAATGGAGGACTTGGTATGGACTTCAAGGCAGAAGCGGAAGGTATATTTGGATACATGGGCGGAGTGGAATGCGTTTAGGTACTCGGAGGAGGGGAAGGCTTTGATAGATGTGAACTGACGGAAAGAACCAGGGATGGGGGGTGCAGGAGAGAGAGAGAGGTTGCAAGAAGGGGGGAGGGGGAGGAAGGGAGGGTCTTAAAGGGATTTTTTTTTTGAGTAGGGGGTGGTAAAGAAGAGGGAGACAGAACAAGGGAAGGATAGATTGCCCCAATGCCTCTGGGACATAAGGTAGCCCGGAGGTATGGGGGTTTATTTCCCCATTTGAGGGTAGAAGTGGAACTTAAAGACCAAGAGGGGATATTAGATGATTAGGCTTTGGGCTATTGATGTTAAATAAGAAGAGTCATGTTTAGACAAGAAATGTACAAATTATATTTTGGGAGATGATATTGAGAGACAACCGTAATGTTTGTTTATATCTCTTGTTTTATTATGTGTTGACTGTAATAACAGATATGTGCCTCCCTGGTTTTTGTTACTTATCTGCTTGAAAATCAAATAAAAAAAAGAGATTGAAAGAAACATATGTAACTGTTTCTGCTTCACTGTTTTTTAATTATTTTGCTGTTGTTTATTTGTTGTTTTTTTAAACACGTGACCGGCACGGCGCCAATTGGAGCTGCACAGACACATGGTCAGACTCAGAGAGCACAGATACCCCTTCTGATGTATCTTACATATCTGAACCCTATAATTTTTTTTGTTTAGCTCGGGATGAAGCACTGAGGGAGGACAAGTCACCGCTACTGACACCAAATAAAAAATAGGTTACAACAATTTTGGCCATTTGAGTTTACAACCACTTTAAGAGCTGCTATAAACAACCTTTTCTGGTTCAATTAGTGAATGTAGCAAAAGAATATATTCCCCCAAAAAATTGAGAAGCATTGATCCTCCTTCTATTGGACAGTGGATTTCTGTTTTATGTGGTCAATAACTTAAAACATATGGAGGATATCACAGCATCTCTGCAAAGAAGAGAGGTTTCTCAACACTTGTTTTTTTTGGCATAATTGTCAGTTCACCCAGAATTATTGTTCCCTAGTTTATCTGGATGTCTTAGACCTAGAACTGTGCTACCCACTCCAGGCCAACAAATTATCAAATACTAAAGCAGTGGGGAGACCACAGTGCCAAATTCCCTCATTCCCCCTTCCCCATCGCATCCCTTTTTTCTTATTTTCTCTTCTTGCTTATAGCTATTTATTCTTCATTCCATTGGCTTTGCATCCTGTAAGCATCCAGCCAGGTCAGAATTTAAGTCATATTTGTTCAATGTGATGAATATTTCCAAAGATACATACACTGTATATTATACTGTACTTGTACGCTGGAGTGTTTTCTTTTTAATGTGCATAAATGTAAAGTGTTATTTGTGGAAAGAAGAAAAAACATAAATAAAAAGATTTATGAATTGTAAAATGTGGTAAGAAACAGAGACAAAATTGATGGGTGTGTATTACAAAACGACAGCCATCTTTGTCTCCAAACTGCAGATCACCACTAAAGACTGGTAAGTTTTCTCAAGAACCACTGGTAGTGTGAATCTAAAGGCCCGTACACACGATCGGATATTCTGACAACTATTGTGTGATGGATGTGTTTTGTCGGATAATTCGACCGTCTGTATGCTCCATCGGACAATTGTTGTTGGAATTTCAGACAACAAATGATGGATCGTCATGCTCAGGGCCGATCCGCCCTGTAGCCTCACTATGCAAGCCGCTTAGGGACCCACAAAGCTGCAGAGGGCCCCGCCTTGTGAGAAGTCATTTTTGCCCCCTCACCCCGTTTCTCAACTCGCTTGCTGCATGGAAGAAGAGGTACGAAGTCAGCACCCCCCACTTTAATGTACGATGTAATTTCCGACAGCAGAACACCCCCTCCCCCCACTTTTCAACTTTAATCTTTAATGTGACATGTCACTGTCGGCAGCACCAGCCCCCACCGCTTCTCAACTTTAATGTGACATGTCATTTTTGCTTAGGGCCCCAGGGAGGTCAAGATCGGCACTGGTCATGCTCTCAAATTGTCCGACAACAAATGTGTTCAGTCGGATTATCCGACCGTGTGTACACAAATCCGTCAGACTAAAATCCAAAGTACAAACACACATGCTCCAAACTAATGCTAACCATCAGACAACAATAGCAGAAGTTGCCCAAAGGGTGGCGCTAAAGAGCAGAAAAACCACGTCGTTTTGTGAAAAAGTTCTGCCGTCTATATGCAGAACAAGTTCACCGCCGATGCCCTTCGGACAAAAATCCATGGATTTGTCCGATGGAAGTCCAATCATGTGTGCGAGGCTTAACACTTTTAATGCTTCCAGGAGAAGCATATGAAAAGTCTGGCAGTGATAACCGGCTAACAAGAGAGTCAAATGCTGTACACAGTAGCATGTTCAGACAGACAAAATGATTGGGCAGGCAACTGAATCAGGGTAAAAAATAAATCCAAGATCGAATTCCAGAAAGCAATGTAATTAAAGCCACACAGGAAACAGACTAGCATAACTTGTTTTTCAGTCATAAGTTGAGCTTTAGGAGTTGCCTTTATACATTCTGGCCCAGATTCAGAAAGGACTTACGACGGCGCAGCGCCATGTACGCCGTCGTAAGTCCTAATCTGACCCGTTGTATCTATGCGCCTGAATTATAGAATCAGTTACGCATAGATATCCATTAGATCCAACAGGCGTAAGTCTCTTACACCATCGGATCGTAACTGCATATTTTTTCTGACCGCAAGGTGGCGCTTCCGTCGAATTCCGCGTTGAGTATGCAAATTAGCTAGATACGCGAATTCCCGAAAGTACGCGCGGCCGACGCAGTAAAGTTACGACGTTTACATTAGGCTTTTACCGGCGTATAGTTGCCCCTGCTATATGAGGCATAAGTGCGGCGTACCAATGTTAAGTATGGCCGTCGTTCCCGCGTAGAAATTTTAAAAAGTCACGTCGTTTGCATAAGTCGTCCGTGAATGGGGCTGGACGTCACGTTCACGTCGAAACCAATGACGTCCTTGCGGCGTACTTTGGAGCAATGCACACTGGGAAATTTCACGGAAGGCGCATGCGCCGTTCCGCAAAAACGTCAATCACGTTGGGTCACAGTAGTTTTACATAAAACACGCCCCCCCTGATCCAAATTTGAATTAGGCGGGCTTACGCCGGCCGATTTACGCTACGCCGCCGCAACTTACGGAGCAAGTGCTTTGAGAATACAGCACTTGCCCGTGTAAGTTGCGGAGGCGTAACGTAAATCAGATACGTTACGCCCGCACAATTTTACGCGGCTGTACAAGAATCTGGCCCTCAATGAGACTCAGGCCCCGTACACACCATAGAATCCATCCGCAGATAAATCCCAGCAAATGGGTTTCAGCGGATAGATCCTATGGTGTGTACATGCCAGCGGATCTTTTTCCGCGGATATATCTCCCCTGGGATGGATTCCAGCAGATCGGATATTTGCTGACATGCAGAACATATCTATCTGCTGGAGTCCATCCCAACAGATGGATCCGCTGGTCTGTACAGACTCACCGGATCCATCCGTCCGAAGGGATCCCCCGCATGCGTCGTAATGATTCGACGCATGCGTGGAATTCCTTATATGACAGCATCGCGCACGTCGTCGCGTCATAATCGCGGCGACGGCGCGACACGTCATCGCCAGAGGATTTTGGCGCGGATTTCAATGCGATGGTGAGTACACTCCATCGCAGAGAAATCTGCTGAAATCCTCGAGAGGATTTATCCGCGGAAACGGTCCGCTGGACCGTATCCGCGGATAAATCCTCCCGTGTGTATGGGGCCTCAGACGTGCAGGCTGCAGAGTACAGAGCAGAAAATGTTCATAGATGGCGATGGAGAGCATCTTCCAGTAGCCACATGCAAGCAAAGCCAAACAGCAAGCAGATCACCACAAGGTGCTTTTAGATTTAGAGTGGGGAAAATAATTATTTGATCCACCTGCAGATTTTGTAAGTTTGCCCATTCGCCACTGTATGCAATGAAAGCCATTATAGAATCCAGCAATTGGAATATGCATGAAGGAAAATGGTGAGGAGGGCTGACATTTTTCATGAGCTGGAGCCGCCAGCAAAAAAATAAAAAAATGCATGTTTTTTTTTGTTTTTTTTCAATTAAATGAAACAGAAAGCATAAATCACAAAAAAAACAAAAAGTTAAAATACTCTGTTTAATCCAAGCTATTAAAATAAATTAATGAGCCTGAAATAAAAAATTACTAGTATTTTTAATTTACTTACTACATATGATACTCAATGGAAATTTTTAAGATGTAATATAATTTCTATTAAGAAAACATTTTAAAATGAATAAATATGCATACCCAATTGGCTAATTAAAATAGTTATTGTAACAGTGGTTGTAATTCATTTTTTTCTCTCTTTGAATAAAATGTACTGGATATAAAGACCCCTTAACCATTTCCTATCTCCTCATAGTTTACAGGGGTTTGCTGTGCCTGAACTCTCCCAGCTGGTGAAGAGGCATATTACTGATGCTTATTATCAGATTGGCCATTAGTTCAGCCATAGGTGTGCACTCCAAAGCTCAAACACATGGTACCGATCACTTACTAGGTTCATTCACAAACGGAAGGTACATTTATATATTTAAAGGCCCCTTTCCTCACTCCTTTTAACTTCTGCAGCAGCAACCTTTGGGAGAGAAGAGGAAGGAAGCCGGGAGTGCTGCGGGGGGGGGGGGGGGGGGCAGGAATGAACCAGGGCAGTAGGCACTGCACAAGGTGATTAGGGTGTGCCCAGGCACACCTGGCACACCCTGTGCGCACGCCTATGAGTTCAGCTGTGACAAGGTGAGAGTTTGAGCACAGAACGATCCCTTTTAGCTGCCCAACAATCAAGTAGGCCTGCTTTTTTTGTGGTGTGTGTCAGGTGCAGGTTATGCTGCTGTGTTATCGCTGTTCTTTTATTTTTTTTGGTATTCAGGGATGTGTCTGCTCAATCTGGAAAGAGGGGTGCATAAATCACATGGCAATGGGCCCAGCACGAAGACATACCTTTATCTCAAACTAAGGCAAAGGGGGCCCTCTACAGGTTGTTGCCATTGCCATGAGGCAGGGGCGGACTAACCATTCGGGCACTCTGGCACTGCCCGGGGGCTCCATGCCACTAGGGGGCCCCATCAGAGTTGTCAGCCTCAGTAAAACCAGAGACAGTATGTCAAAATCTGTGTTTTTTTACATCTGTCCCTGAAATGTCCCTTACAGACATACTTTTGGTCTAAAATTCCCAAGTTTGTAGCTGCCCCGCCTCTCCAGTACCTTCTCAGTTTGTGTATGTATACTGTGTGTGTGTGTACTGTGTGTCTGTATGTGAATTCTGTGTGTATGTAAACTGTGTGTGTATATTTTGTGTCTGTGTGTGTATACTGTGTATGTATACTGTGTGTGTATACAGTACTGTGTGGCCCCATAATCTATTGCCTGGGGGCCCCATTATTTCCTATTGCCTGGGGGCCCCATACTCTCCTATTGCCCAGGGGCCCCATAATCTCCTATTGCCCAGGGGCCCCATAATCTCCTATTGCCCAGGGGCCCCATAATCTCCTATTGCCCTAGGGCCCCATGAGTTGTCAGTCTGCCCCTGGCATGAGGACATTACTATGGCTACATATGATAACCAGCCTAGCTTTCAGTGGAACAGCATGTGGATTTCTTCCATGAGACTCTGAAATCAACAGCTTATGTCTTTAATATTATAAACTGCTGGGTGTTTGGACAAACACCCCATGCTGCACCTGAGAGCATGCCATTATATGGACTACCAGTTAACATTAGCTGTTTGCCTTTGAACAATCATTGGAGAATATCAATATTGAATAGGGCTATGGACTGCTTGACTAATCCATCATGTAAAAAAAAATACCAATTAATTTTGGCCCAGAGGAATACTCTGTGAAATTATCCCACAAAGCCATTGGTGTATTATGTGTACAAAGACCTAATACATATATACAGTGGGGATTGAAAGTTTGGGCACCCCAGGTAAAAATGTGTATTAATGTGCATAACAAAGCCAAGGAAAGGTGGAAAAATCTCCAAAAGACATCAAATTACAGATTAGACATTCTTATAATATGTAAAAAAAAAGTTAGATTTTATTTCCATCATTTACACTTTCAAAATTACAGAAAACAAAAAAATTGCGTCCCTGCAGAGTTAATATCTTGTACTGCCCCCTTTGGCAAGTATCACAGCTTGTAAACGCTTTTTGTAGCCAGCCAAGAGTCTTTCAATTCTTGTTTGAGGTATCTTTGCCCATTCTTCCTTACAAAAGTCTTCCAGTTCTTTGAGATTTCTGGGCTGTCTATCACGCACTGCTCTTTTAAGGTCTATACATAGATTTTCAATTATGTTGAAGTCAGGAGATTGTGAAGGCCATGGCAAAACCTTCAGTTTACGCCTCTCGATGTAATCCCCCGTGGATTTTGAGGTGTGTTTAGGATCATTATCCATTTGTAGAAGCCATCCTCTCTTTAACTTTAGCTTTTTCACAGATGGCATCAAGTTACCATCCAAAATTTGCTAAAATTTTATTGAATCCATTTTTCCTTCTACTTGTGAAATGTTCCCTGTGGCACTGGCTGCAATACAACCCCAAAGCATGATTGATCCACCCCCATGCTTAACAGTTGGACAGAGGTTCTTTTCATTAAATTCTGTGCCCTTTCTTCTCCAAACGTACCTTTGCTCATTCCGGCCAAAAAGTTCTATTTTAACCTCATCGGTCCACAGAACTTGTTTTTTCCAAAATGCATCAGGCTTGTCTATATGTTCATTTGCAAAGTTCAAACGCTGATTTTTGTGGTGAGGACGTAGAAGAGGTTTTCTTCTGATGACTCTTCCATGAAGACCATATTTGTACAAGTATCTCTTTATAGTGGAATAGTGTACCACAACTCCAGTGTCTGCCAGATCTTTCTGGAGGGATCGTGCAGTCAAACGTGGGTTTTGAATTGCTTTTCTCACAATCCTGCCAGCTGTTCTGTCTGATATTTTTCTTGGTCTTCCAGATCTTGCTTTAACTTCCACTGTTCCTGATGACTGCCATTTCTTAATTACATTCCGAACAGAGGATATTGACATCTGAAAACGCTTTGCTATCTTCTTATAGGCTTCTCCAGCTTTGTGAGCATCTATTTTCAGTTTCAGTTTTCTAGACAACTGCTTAGATGAACCCATGGTGCTGATTGTTGGGGCAAGGTCAGATGAGTCTGGGCATTTAAAACCTTTGAGATTGACATCACCTGGTCTTCCCAGACGATGATTGAGAACAATCCATGACACTGGCAGGTTTCAGCTTTGCAAAGGGGGCAGTGCATGCTATAAATTCTGCAGGGTGCCCAAACTTTTGCAGACGCCATTTTTTTGTTTTCTGTAATTTTGAAAGTGTACATGATGGAAATAAAATCTAACTTTTTTGACATATTATAAGAATGTCTAATCTGTAATTTGATGCCTTTTGGAGATTTTTCCATCTTTCCTTGGCTGCGTTATGCACATTAATACACATTTTTACCTGGGGTGCCCAAACTTTCTATTCCCACTGTATTATATATAATGGGCCGGATTCAGAAAGACTTACGCCGGCGTATCTAATGATACGCCGCGTAAGTCCATGGATGCGCCGTCGTATCTATGCGCCGTATTCTTGTACTAAGATACGCCTGAATTTTGGCTTCCTACGACCGACGTAAGTCTCCTACGCCGCCGTATCTTGGGTGCATATTTACGCTGGCTGCTAGGGGTGCTTCCATTGATTTACGCGTTGAATATTTAAATGAGCGAGATGCGCCGATTCACGAACGTACTTGCGCCCGTCGCAGTAAGCTATGCCGTTTACTTTAGGCGTACGTCTGGCGTAAAGATAAACCACCTCTATAGGTGGCGCAACCCATGCAAAGGTATGGACGTCGGAACAGCCGTCGTATTTTACGTTGTTTACGTAAGTCGTACGTGAATGGGGCTGGACGTAGGTTACGTTCACGTCGTTGCCATTGAGCCGTCGTATCTTAGGGCGTAAATTTGACGTGATTCTGAGCATGCGCCCGCATGCGCCATTCGTTCGGCGCTTCATTTACATGGGGTCACGATTCATTTAAATACAACACGCCCACTACCTGCCTACTTTGAATTAGGCGGGCCTACGCCGGCCCATTTACGCTACGCTGACGTAACTTAGGGAGCAAGTGCTTTGTGAATGCTGGTCTTGCCTCTCTATGTTATGTCGGCGTAGCGCATATGAGCTGCGCTACGCCCGCTTAAATATACGCCGCTGTACGTGAATCTGGCCCACTGTGTATATATATAGAGAGAGAGAGAGAGATACAGTATATCTATATACTGTATATAGCTATATTTATCTATATATATAGATATCTATATATATCTACACACACACACATATATAGATATATATATACAGTATATATATATATATATATATATATATATATATATATATATACATACACACTGTATATACACTCATATTTCATAGAAATGGGAAACAGTAAATGTGATTTTGTAGTAACAGTTCATTGGAATAATATCTCCAAGATAACAGTGATGGGGACGGGAGAAGTAGTTAATGTCGTAGTAGATGGGTACCGTGTATGAGGATCTGCGTTTAAAAATGATACACATATGTGTATGGCAAACGATAGTGCCCTCATTAGCTGTGCAAATGTGTCGAATAAAAATAATAATCGAACAAAAGCAGATATGTTTTAGCAGTACTCAATTCACCAACCTACTTGTGAAAGAGATTAATTTCCTGTCCCAAGACAGGGGAAGCTTGTACTGCTTTACTGGCTCTGATGGTATCGCAAGAAATGCACACAAACTGCTTGCTTAGTTGCCAAAGGTGTAAGAGAGGCTGAACTTCAGCTGAGGGCTAGTTTTATTGCCAAATTACATTACAAAACATATGCATGCTGATTGGTTCACATTATACATCCACACCCACTAATCCTCCCATTCACCCTCCCCTTTACACGCCCTCCTGTGAGCACATGTAAGCCTTTGTCCAAAATGAATACACAGGGATTCCCGGCCAGCTTTGCAAGGGTTTTCTCCTCAAAATGTAAATTTAAAGGGAAAGAGAGTAGGAGGTCTTGTTACAAGATCCAAAGTGGCTTCAGTCATTCAAAAGACAAGGGTTTCCTTTCAAAAGTACAAAACAGTCCCGAGACACAAATTCCTTTGGTGGGGAGGGGAAGAGGAGGAGACAGTCTTTTGTCCTTCAAATGCTGAGTCTGTTACTTTAAAACAATATCTGATATAAAGTCCTCAAGGAAAATAAACACTTATTGTGACATATACTTTTCACACATGCACATATAAAAAGAAATATAAAAAACAACAATATGAAAATATAAAAGAGATTAAACATTTTAGTGGTTCTAATAAAGAATTAGACTTAACATAAAATAGGAATTTTAGAATAATCTATCACAGTTGTACTCCGTTGTCTTATTAATTTTGTTATATACCGTACAGTATGTGGCTTAAACGCTTATAAATGGCTACCACCAAATTGGTCAGGGAGCTGTTATATTGGTTATAGTGCACCAAATGTTCATATACACGCATACCCCACTTGTACACAATAGGGTTTATTTACTAAAGCTGGAAAGTGCAAAATCAGGCTCACCTCTGCATAGAATCCACTGAGCTTCCAGGATTTATTACCAAGCTTAATTGAACAAGCTGGGGTTAGAACAGGGGTGGGCAATTATTTTTTCGATGGGGCCACATGAGAAACTAAAAATATTTTGGAGGGCCGGGCCAAAAGGCTAAACTCAATACTGCATAAAATCATTTTTATTTCTTTATAAAAAGCAGTAAATATCATTGTTGGAAAACTCGTACGAGTACTTGTTATAGACATGGCACAGGAGGGGGACAGAGGCTGGGGACATGGCACAGGAGGGGGACAGAGGCTGGGGACATGGCACAGGAGGGGGACAGAGGCTGGGGACATGGCACAGGAGGGGGACAGAGGCTGGGGACATGGCACAGGAGGGGGACAGAGGCTGGGGACATGGCACAGGAGGGGGACAGAGGCTGGGGACATGGCACAGGAGGGGGACAGAGGCTGGGGACATGACACAGGAGGGGGACAGAGGCTGGGGACATGGCACAGGAGGGGGACAGAGGCTGGGGACATGGCACAGGAGGGGGACAGAGGCTGGGGACATGACACAGGAGGGGGACAGAGGCTGGGGACATGGCACAGGAGGGGGACAGAGGCTGGGGACATGACACAGGAGGGGGACAGAGGCTGGGGACATGACACAGGAGGGGGACAGAGGCTGGGGACATGACACAGGAGGGGGACAGAGGCTGGGGACATGACACAGGAGGGGGACAGAGGCTGGGGACATGGCACAGGAGGGGGACAGAGGCTGGGGACATGGCACAGGAGGGGGACAGAGGCTGGGGACATGGCACAGGAGGGGGACAGAGGCTGGGGACATGGCACAGGAGGGGGACAGAGGCTGGGGACATGACACAGGAGGGGGACAGACGCTGGGGACATGACACAGGAGGGGGACAGAGGCTGGTGATATGACACAGGAGGGGGACAGAGGCTGGGGACATGACACAGGAGGGGGACAGAGGCTGGGGACATGACACAGGAGGGGGACAGAGGCTGGGGACATGACACAGGAGGGGGACAGAGGCTGGGGACATGACACAGGAGGGGGACAGAGGCTGGGGACATGGCACAGGAGGGGGACAGAGGCTGGGGACATGGCACAGGAGGGGGACAGAGGCTGGGGACATGACACAGGAGGGGGACAGAGGCTGGGGACATGACACAGGAGGGGGACAGAGGCTGGGGACATGACACAGGAGGGGGACAGAGGCTGGGGACATGGCACAGGAGGGGGACAGAGGCTGGGGACATGGCACAGGAGGGGGACAGAGGCTGGGGACATGGCACAGGAGGGGGACAGAGGCTGGGGACATGACACAGGAGGGGGACAGACGCTGGGGACATGACACAGGAGGGGGACAGACGCTGGGGACATGACACAGGAGGGGGACAGAGGCTGGGGACATGACACAGGAGGGGGACAGAGGCTGGGGACATGACACAGGAGGGGGACAGAGGCTGGGGACATGACACAGGAGGGGACAGAGGCTGGGGACATGACACAGGAGGGGGACAGAGGCTGGGGACATGGCACAGGAGGGGGACAGAGGCTGGGGACATGGCACAGGAGGGGGACAGAGGCTGGGGACATGGCACAGGAGGGGGACAGAGGCTGGGGACATGACACAGGAGGGGGACAGAGGCTGGGGACATGACACAGGAGGGGGACAGAGGCGGGGGACATGACACAGGAGGGGGACAGAGGCTGGGGACATGGCACAGGAGGGGGACAGAGGCTGGGGACATGGCACAGGAGGGGGACAGAGGCTGGGGACATGACACAGGAGGGGGACAGAGGCTGGGGACATGACACAGGAGGGGGACAGAGGCTGGGGACATGACACAGGAGGGGGACAGAGGCTGGGGACATGACACATGAGGGGAACAGAGGCTGGGGACATGACACAGGAGGGGGACAGAGGCTGGGGACATGGCACAGGAGGGGGACAGAGGCTGGGGACATGACACAGGAGGGGGACAGAGGCTGGGGACATGACACAGAAGGGGGACAGAGGCTGGGGACATGACACAGGAGGGGGACAGAGGCTGGGGACATGACACAAGAGGGGGACAGAGGCTGGGGACATGACACAAGAGGGGGACAGAGGCTGGGGACATGACACAGGAGGGGGACAGAGGCTGGGGACATGACACAGGAGGGGGACAGACGCTGGGGACATGACACAGGAGGGGGACAGACGCTGGGGACATGACACAGGAGGGGGACAGACGCTGGGGACATACGCTGGGGACATGGCACAGGAGGGGGACAGAGGCTGGGGACATGACACAGGAGGGGCACAGAGGCTGGGGACATGACACAGGAGGGGGACAGAGGCTGGGGACATGACACAGGAGGGGGAGAGACGCTGGGGACATGACACAGGAGGGGGACAGACGCTGGGGACATGACACAGGAGGGGGACAGACGCTGGGGACATGGCACAGGAGGGGGACAGAGGCTGGGGACATGGCACAGGAGGGGGACAGACGCTGGGGACATGACACAGGAGGGGGACAGACGCTGGGGACATGACACAGGAGGGGGACAGACGCTGGGGACATGACACAGGAGGGGGACAGACGCTGGGGACATGACACAGGAGGGGGACAGACGCTGGGGACATGACACAGGAGGGGGACAGAGGCTGGGGACAGGCAGCCACTGTTTAATCAATAACAATTGATTAAACAGTGGCTGCATGTGATGGCACAGTGGCTGCGTGTGATGGCACAGTGGTTGCGTTTGATGGGCACAGTGGCGACAATTGATGGCACAGTGGCTGCGTGTGATGGGCACAGTGGCAACAATTGATGGCACAGTGACTGCGTGTGTTGGCACAGTGGCTGCGTGTGTTGGCACAGTGGCTGCATGTGATGGCACAGTGGCTGCGTTTGATGGGCACAGTGGCTGCGTGTGATTGGCACAGTGGCTGCGTGTGATTGGCACAGTGGCTGCATGTGATTGGCACAGTGGCTGCATGTGATTGGCACAGTGACTGTGTTTGGGAACAGTGGCAACAATTGATTGCACAGTGGCTGCGTGTGATTGGCACAGTGGCTGCGTGTGATTGGCACAGTGGCTGCGTGTGATTGGCACAGTGGCTGCGTTTGATGGGCACAGTGGCTGCGTGTGATTGGCACAGTGGCTGTGTGTGATGGGCACAGTGGCTGCGTTTGATTGGCACAGTGGCTGCGTGTGATTGGCACAGTGGCTGCGTGTGATTGGCACAGTGGCTGCGTGTGATTGGCACAGTGGCTGTGTTTGGGAACAGTGGCTGCGTGTGATTGGCACAGTGGCGACAATTTATGGTGGCACAGTGGCTGCGTGTGATTGGCACAGTGGCTGCGTGTGATTGGCACAGTGGCTGCGTGTGATTGGCACAGTGGCTGTGTTTGGGAACAGTGGCTGCGTGTGATTGGCACAGTGGCGACAATTTATGGTGGCACAGTGGCTGCGTGTGTTGGCACAAGTGGCTGAGCTGCATGTGTTGGCACAAGTGGCTGCATGTGTTGGCACAAGTGGCTGCGTGTGTTGGCACAAGTGGCTGCGTGTGACCCCTCCCGGCCCTGCCTACTGTTATCACCGCGGCGGGGAACATTAGACAGCGTTCGTTTGAACAGCTGTTTTCCCCGCTGCGCATAGACACTCCCCCTTGGACGGATCTGTCCAATCGCGAGCAAGGGGGAGTGTCTATGTGACTCCCCCTTGCTCGCGATTGGACAGATCCGTCCAAGGGGGAGTGTCTATGCCATAGACACTCCCCCTTGGACGGATCTGTCCAATCGCGAGCAAGGGGGAGTGTCTATGTGACTCCCCCTTGCTCGCGATTGGACAGATCCGTCCAAGGGGGAGTGTCTATGCGCGGCGGGGAAAACAGCTGTTCAAACGAACGCTGTCTAATGTTCCCCGCCGCGGTGATTAACGTGGCAGCGGCGGCGGTTTCGGTGGCGGGGGTGGGCCGGATTAAAAGGTCCGCCGGGCCGTATACGGCCCGCGGGCCGTAGTTTGCCCAGGTCTGGGTTAGAAGTTCATTGGTTTCTATGCAGAAGTGAGCCTGATTTTGCACTTTCCAGCTTTAGCAAATAAACACCATTGTGTACTTAAAAGTGGGGTATGCCTGTAGTTTTTAATAATCCTTGGGGGGAGCACAATGAATTGGAAAAGGAGCATAGGTTTCTCACAAATATAAGATATCTGTAAGGGGTGGGATGTCACTAAAGGAGACATATTGGCTATGATTACTCTTCCTCGTAGAAATTGTTGGGGGGGAGCACATTCTAAACCTGAATTTCTTTTGTTGGTGCTGCTATAAAGACCTATATATAAATAGAACCACATAGAATAGCGCACACCTACAAAAATGCAAAAGGAGTGACTTTTAAACCTTACAAGGCTGCTTAAAAGCACCTAATCTTAATGAGTAAATATGGATATTTAGTCACATCATATGGCCACACCATGCTGAAGCCCACCACTGCGCCTTAGTACCCAACTTTCAGTGGGTCCTGGTGCAAGTATTTTTGATACCATCGGCAAAACACCTCAGTTTGCTCTCCCCCCGGCTTCACCCCTGACGCTACCCCTGTGCTCTGCTCATGTATATCCCAACTTAATGAAGCGCCCATCAAATGCAGCCCGCCAGCTCCCATCAAATGCAGCCTCGCCAGCCCCCATCAAATGCAGCCTCACCAGTGCCCATCAATGCAGCCTACTAGTGCCCATCAATGCAGCCTACCAGTGCCCATCAATGCAGCCTCACCAGCGCCCATCAATGCAGCCTAACTGCGCCCATCAATGCAGCCTACCAGTGCCCATCAATACAGCCTACCAGTGCCTATCAATGCAGCCTACTAGTGCCCATCAATAAATGTTTGCTTGCTTCCATTCATTCGGGAGTCAGGGCACAGACACAGTCCTCCGCCGCCACTGCGCCTCTGACACTATGTGCGAACGGAAAGGTGACTGCCTGCTGATGCTGAGACTTAGTTGCTTGCTGCAGAGAGAAGAGAGTAGGAACACCAGTGGCTGGGCTTCCTAGGCAGCAGTGCGCCCTAGGCGGCTGCCTGGTTTGCCTAGTGGTAGCACCTGCCCTGGTCTTACAGTATTCATAAAAAAGAAAGATAAATCCCACTTCTCTTAACCATGGTTAAGTTTCACATATATACTGTACAGTATAGGAAAACAAAGAAGCCCATGTCAGAGCCTCACCTAGGACATCTGGGTGAATGTGTCTAAAATCTTGTGAATACTGTCGACTTTCTAGAAGTTGAGGAGCTCTTTGGATTGAATCAAAGCTGTATTTATGTATTTATGCAATGTATCATCTGTACTTAATCTTTAACCAAAGCTAAGTAAATTCCTTTTATTACCATACTATCAGTGGAGTTTTTTTTTAATTATTGCACTACACTCACAAACCTGAGAGGGTAAAAATATGAACCTGTCAATAAATAAATAAATGTAACAAGGAATTTAACCCTTTGTTACAATACAAAATATTAAAGCAGAGTTCTGAACGATTTATTTAAAAAAAAATTAACCCCCCCCCATGACAGTCGCCACTTGTACATTAAACATTGGCATGTGCTGAGAGTTTCCGCCTTTGTGCACGTCTTAGGACTTACTTGGAACTTCTGATAAAGCAAGCAGCCATTCTAATTGTGAGCATCTGAAGTCTGCTGGGACTCTCCTCCAGGCTACCCAGCATGCACCTCCCAATCTTGCGCATCTGCAGTGCCCCATCTCATTTTTCTCATGCAGTGCTTTGCGATGTTGCTCCGGTTACCTTTGCTGCTGCCCAGTACCAATACAAACAAAAGACTGAATTCCACAATTAAAAATGGCACCTATTTCTGCCTAGCATTGTATCTGTAGCACTACCTCTGAAGGAGCTGCTGGTTTGTTTTGGCCGGCATGTTACCTCTATTCCTCCGCCGTCTAGGGTGCTGGATGAGAGCTGAAACAAAGTCAATGTCCACACGTTGCGTTCCTTTTTCTTTGCTTTATTTACCGAACGTGGTAAAAGAACGAACAATAGGCTGAAGAGGTGGAATAGGGCATAGGTAGTGGGTTTCAGGTGTTAAACTTGATCAGAAGCACTCCTGCTTCCAGACATAAACTCTCACCGCCACTCCAGCCAGAGTGGGTAGTGTGCCCCTGGATAGGTCTC
The DNA here is from genome assembly GCF_905171775.1 of Rana temporaria. Classification (NCBI taxonomy): domain Eukaryota; kingdom Metazoa; phylum Chordata; class Amphibia; order Anura; family Ranidae; genus Rana; species Rana temporaria. The sequence goes on from NC_053489.1 coordinate 280,794,434, forward strand.
TCTCACTAGTCCTAGCAGCCAGGGCGTCACACGGAACTTTGGTACAGTCTCTGCCACTGACCTTCCCAAATGTGGAGATACGTTCGGTCCAGAATCCTCTCACTTTAAGATTAAGCACCCGGATCTCTTCTTAAAGTGATTACTTGTGAATTCAGGTGACCAGGTGACCACTGCTCAGCCTTTCAGGATTAGTGTGTCCTTCAATGAAGTTCAGGCCTCCCCTGAGTGTACCAGCCTCATGCTCGGTGCTCTCCAGAACAGGTATTCCATTCGGTGGCTTCCTCCCTCTAGGACGGACAGAGCAGGACCACTTTGTTAATGTAGACCCAGTCTGACTACTGGGCCTACCCAGCAAATCATGACTCCAGACCAACGTGGTCCCGGAGCCAGGAACTCTGAACACGCACCCCCGGCCAGGAGGGTCACACACATGGGTGGTGGGATGACTGCCCAGGACGGACGACGACGACCCAGAACCTGTGACGTCTGTCCCTTAAATACTCTCTCCCAGCATGCACAGCGAGGCGATCAACCCCCACTGATTGGCCGCTGTGAAAGAATACTCAACACACCTTGATCTGACTGCTGCCACCCTCGGCCTGGGGTGGAACCGACACCCCAGACAACAATAGTGGTTACTTGCAGTAGAGCCATGGCTGGAACAGAGGCCCAAATTTGAAAACAAATCGGTCAGAGGTAACTAATCCTCTGCCTACCCTCTAAATTTAAAGCAGGGCCAGCAGAGAAAAACAGCTGCCCGCTACACATCATTTACGGTTCTGAAATAATGCAATGCTAGTAGCAGGGTTGCCTATTGACTCCTGGTAATGATGACACTCATATCCCAGGTGCCAATGGGTGGGCAAAAAAAAAGTTGGATGAGTTATTTAAATGCAATTGCGAAGTTGGGGGGGGGGCTCCAACTTAGAGAGGTGGGTGGAACTCTGCTTTAACAACAGATCAGAGTGGGGCTTTACTTTAATCTAACTAGAATCCAGTCAAAACTGAAATTACGGATTTGAGTAAACATTTTCTTGAATGGATAACCAGAAGGCAAGATTACGCTTTTAAATGCAGATTTAGTTGTATTGCTCAAATAGAACAAATCCTGTCAAATCAGCAAATAAACAATGACTGTCATTTTCTGAAAGTTCTGCAATGATAAATTATTAAGTTAGGTTGCATATGGATATGTTTATTACTGTAATGCCAGTCTGGAAAAAAAAATATAAGACTTACTATAATCTTTATTCTGATTGCTAGTTGCTGCTGTTTGCATGAAGAATGAGTCGAAATGTCATTAAAAAGACCAGCAGTTAAGTTATTTTTTTTATTTTTTCTCAGATCCAAGCAATGTGGTATTAAACTTATATTACACATTATAATGTTTAGGGAATTTCAGGAAAAATATTTCCTCTCAGCTCATTGCTTCAAGCCACATATCATGAGCTTGAAAGTTTTATGGCACCATTTGTCATTTCTACTGCACTCATTGCTGCTTTTTCTCTTTTGAAAGATTGCAAATGAAAGTAATCCATGGAAAACACTCAAATGTGTCACTATGCTGGCTTATCTGACACACTCCTTCATATCCATGTATGTAATCATAGCTCACTGTACACATATAGGTTCATATAGTTTGATCTGCCTGCCGCAAATACTTTTTTCTCCTCATTGAATTTATTCAATGCTCATTACTTTTCATCTTTTTACATTCACGTTAGGATATACTGAAACTATCATTCTAAGGCATAAGCTGCCTCTTGTGAAGTAAAGCTAAATTCCAGCCAAACAGCAAAAAAAGAGGACCTTTCCCTCTTTTTTTAAATTTGACCTCAGCATGCATCGCTGCATGCTGATCCGAAATCATCTATCGCTGATTAGGTCTGGCAACATCACTGGTGCCTTAAGGAAGATCCCGTACCTGGGAGATCTTGCAACCTTGGCATTTAACTCAACATGTAATGAAAAAATTATAATTCTTGTGAGATCTTGGAGGAAGGCTTTTTAACCACTTACCCCCCGGACCATATTGCTGGTCAAAGACCAGAGCACTTTTTGCGATTCGGGACTGCGTCACTTTAACTGACAATTGCGCGGTCGTGCGACGTGGCTCCCAAGCAAAATTGGCGTCCTTTTTTTTCCCACAAATAGAGCTTTCTTTTGGTGGTATTTGATCACCTCTGCGGTTTTTATTTTTTGCGCTATAAACAAAAATAGAGCGACAATTTTGAAAAAAATGAATATTTTTTACTTTTTGCTATAATAAATATCCCCCAAAAATATATAAAAAAACATTTTTTTTCCTCAGTTTAGGCCGAGACGTATTCTTCTACCTATTTTTGGTATAAAAAAATCGCAATAAGCATTTATCGGTTGGTTTGCGCAAAATGTATAGCGTTTACAAAATAGGGGATAGTTTTATTGAATTTTTATTAATTTTTACTACTAATGGCAGAGATCAGCGTTTTTTTTCATGATTGCAACATTATGGCGGACACTTCGGACAATTTTGACACATTTTTGGGAAAAAAAGGATGCCAATTTTGTTTGGGAGCCACGTCACGCGACCGCGCAATTGTCTGTTAAAGCGACGCAGTGCCGAATCGCAAAACCTGGCAGGGTCCTTTGCTGCCTAAAGCCAAAACCCTTTTTGTCAACTTGTATGCATGTTATCAGGCCAAAATCACAAGAGTATGTAAACTTTTGGTCAGGGTCATTTGGGTAGTTTCTGTTGTGATTATGATTTAAAAAGAGTAAACACAGTTAATTGATAATAAATAGCTTTAGCCAAACACCAACCATGAGTGAAAGAAATGTTTTGTGTTATTATTCATAGTCTCATAAAAATGGCCAAGAAATCCAAAATTCTGCCAGGCTATGTAAACTTATAAGCACAACTGTATTCATTACATATTTTTTTTGTACATAGAAATAGCATAAACATCAGTATCAGTCATGAGGTAAGCCTCCTGTAATCCTCTGTGCATAAGCACTTAGAATAGAATAGGAAGGGGTAACACTCTTAAAAAGAGAGATGGCAGAATAATAAACTCATCAGTTCATAGCTTCTCTTTCATTGTCTAGTAAGGTTACATTCACAGGGCCACCCAGTGGTGGCCACCTGTGAGAACCAGCCGAGTCTCACCAGCGATTATAAGTGCTGCATGCACAAGCTGTGTGCAAACAGAAGCTGCTGTCAACGGCAACTTTCAGATGTGTACTCTGTGCAAATCAATGGCCAGCATCAACGCTGTTCATATATAGACACTCCTCCGAGTGGTTACATGCTACTTGAGCCTCCAAACGAACCTGGAAGCAGACAGTGTGCATCCAGGTTCAGTATTTCTGAGGAGTTATGGGTGTACACAAACTGTCTGCAGCTACTCACCCAATTTGAATACGACCATAGCACAGAGTGCTGCTGCATTTAGCTGCTATGTATGTAGCCTTACAGACTGTGAGGGGAGATTGAAGTAGAGAATAGAGTGGTCACCAATGACTAACCAGGCTATCAATAATCTATATCAAGGGTGTCAAACTCAATTTCATCGTGGGCCGCATCAGCATTATAATTGCCTTTAAAAGGGCCGGTTGTATCTGTAAGATTAGATGTCCAGCGCATCCCTTCTGAAAGCAGAAAGTAAGGGTCTGGAGGAGGACCAGAGCTCTCTGGCAGCTGCAGAAGAGGTGGGAGGGCCACATGAAATGGCCTGGAGGGCCGGATTCGGCCCACGGGCCTTGTGTTTGACACCTGTGATCTATATGATCAGATGCCAATTATCCCAACCTGTAAAACTGGACTATATTGATAACCACTGCAATAGCAAAGCACGTCCACAATATCCCACACTCTTGATGCTTTGTATGTCAATAGAATTGGTTGTTAGGCAAAACAATAAAGTCTCAGAAAAACAGCGTATGGAGTCCAGGGGATATACAATATATAGCCTAAATTGTAAACCAAAGTCTTACACCAGTGCGTGTAATGAATAAAATGTATTTCAGTGTCACCGGGGAGCAATGGTAATGTCAATTGATATGTCCCCTTAAAGTGAAAAAAAAAAAACAGCACCGTGAGTAGTCTGGACTTGTGGATCCACAAGAAGTCCCAATGGAAACAATCACAAAAACTATAATGATGCAGATAACAGGAGTCCACTTTGTTGATAAAGTCCTGTTGAAACCACATGTTAATATACATGAACAAAACTGTTACATGCTCTCCCGTTGGCCCCATGCCACTAAGACTTGCCCATAAGGATGGCCAGATCAACGAGGGAAGTCTGACAGGTGGTGGTTTGGAGTCACAGCGAGAACCGAGTGGGGATGCCCGATGCCAGCGACGGTCACGCTGGTACACTGAAACCTGTAAGTGATGTCACCAGGTGTTGTCAGTACTTCGAGTTGCATCCTGTTTGGGATGGTTGCTAGTGCCTCAGGTCTCACGGACAAAGTGTTTCAATACGTGGCCTCATTGTCCTCAAAACGCATTGTCTCGGAGACATTTGTGACCATCTCAAACAGGACTCAAATCTAAGTACTGGCAATACGTCACTTCTGGGTTTTGGACAGTGTACCATCACGACTGTGGCCGGCATTGGGCATTCACACTCAGTCCTCGCTGTTCCTCCAATCATCTACCTGTCAGATTTCCCTGACTGGACCGATTAGCCTTATGAGCAAGTCTTAGTGACCCAACTTAACACCATGGGGCCACTAGGAGAGCATGTGTGCTGTTTTTCTGAGACTTTACCAACCAGGCTAAACTGTCTGGCAGGGGTGGGTGCATGAATTACAAGACTGTTTGTACATATTGGGGTTGATTTACTAAAACTGGTGCACTAAGAATCTTGTGCAGCTGTGCATGGTAGCCAATCAGCTTCTAAATTCAGCTGGCTCAATTAAGCCTTGACAATAAAGCCTGGAAGCTGATTGGTTTCTATGCAGAGTTGCAGCAGATTGTTGTGTAGCACACCCCTCGGGGGAGCTACAGAAGTTAGGATTCCTCACTGCTACATGGCCAGGCACACAGCATTTCCCTAATGCATTCAATGCAGAAAACAGTCCTTTGCTTGTTTTTGATGTTTTATTAGGGGTTTATAACTTACATAGGGAAGGGAGTTATGGGATGCAAAACTTGGAAAAATGTCCAGAACTATTCATAAGGGGACAACTTCACTATTTACAACTAAAAAATCCTCTTCTTCTTTCCTCCTGCACGATCATGGTTCACAGCCACAGCACCTGCTGCTCACTCCAGGGGAACTTACATTAGTCTTTAGCGTTAACGTTAATTCAGCATCGGCCCATTACAGGCTAGGAACATCCCGTCCCTTTCTGGATTAAGGTAGCACATAATGGAGTGAACAGTGTCACATTCTGCTTTCCTGTAGATCCTGAACCCAGTTCTGCAGAAGATACCAGTCACCAGAAGATACCAGCCCACCTGGCTGCTTGCTTCCCCTGACTGGCACAATCCCCCAGTCCTTCCAACTGGCACAGTACCACAGAAATTCCCCTGGGCAAGGATGAAGACTTAAGCACACCGCTGTCTTCAGAGAGCACTGTTACAGCTGACATTCTATCCCCTTGTTTTGTCCCTGCACAGCGCTGAGCTTTACTCATTGTCCTTGCTTTCTCTCTCCCACTGCCTCTCCTGAAGGTTCTCTTCCAACTGCCTCCTGAGGTGGGATCCTTCCAGGCCAGCTATCCTGAGCCTCCAGCCCAAGGCAACTCCATCCCCCAAGCCCCCCCCCCCAGGTAGGGGGCCCTCAAAAGCACTGCTTCTCCAACTTCAACCCAACTGCTCGGCTAGAATGGCCCATGTCTATTTACAGGGTTGTCTCTGCCCTCTGCCAGTCTACTTCTCCGGATTTGCTGAGGCCCCATAAATATTCATGGCAGCTCCTTCTAACCCCCACCCTCTAATTCTAGAAGGTTCTCCAACCTTCCAGACACCAGGGGGAGACACCAGCTGCGGGGATGAGTCATCCAGCCCTGAATTCTAATAACACTGACCTAATTAAGACTCACAAATTTACAGCATGAGTCAGAGTTAGATTTCCCTACACTACACTTCCAGTAGCACACACTAGAGGGTGCTATAGCTGCACTCTGCAGTTTTAGTAAATAACCCACCATTATCTTTTGACAGGTAGAACAACTCGCATATACTGTATTTGTTTCAGCGGTGTACACAGCTGTTCTTCCAGCTTTAACTTTATATTGCATGACTGTGTTGACTTAATTTACAAAATGAAATACTTCTCATTTAGTACAAACATTACTTTGCTGTGCATTTTATAAACATAATTAGATATTGTGCTGCAATTGTATTACTTTCATTAAAGCCACAAATTTTAAATGTACTGAAGGGGAAATGGTATTCTTAAAACTCTCATAATAAGGACTCTTGGAAAGTAACAGTGTACATTCCTGTGCGTTATACAGCATATGCACTTGCACTCTGGTATAATAGCTTGTAATTAGGCTGTTTTTGCTATGGACAAAGGCATTAGAAAACCCATGGACTTCAGTCTGAGATTTTTTCAGTAATAATGACCATATAATTACATCTCCAGCTATAAGGCCTTGATTGGGGTCACTCAAATGTTAAATACTGTAGTTCTAGTTCTCTTTGACATGGCAGGGTTCTTAAAATGCAGTCTAAACTGAATTTCAAGAAACAGCTAAGCAGTCATTGAGATTTGTAATTTGTGTTAATTGGTGATTATACAAACAACACAGATGTTCCTGCCAGAGGCGTAACATCTACTCCTGGATCCCTGTGTAAGGTTGTTACTAAGCCATCCTTCCCAAGAGCATTTTTTGCTGCCCCCATCCACGCATATAATTACCTTGCTCAAGCCATGCCACCACCTCTTCTTTTAAGCTGTCAATAACTAGTTATTTAGGAAAAATATAACAGCAGAAATTGTACTAAAGCCTATGAATATTCATATTTTTACATTTATCTGCAGGCATCCTCTAGGTCTAAAACCGGTCATACACAGACATAATAGAGGTGTTCTGTTGGTATAAGAATCCTATGAACATCTCAACCCATTTCTTCTTTTTATATTTCTTTGGAGTTGTGGAGGCAAACTATTTAAAAAGCTCAGTTAACGCTATTACTAATTCTATAATGACTAGTGGTATTGCCTGCAAAAACTGACTGGTGCGTAAAAAACCCTGATCAATAAAGGATTCTCCTTCTTAAATGCAGCAGTTAATCTAAAAATTCACTCTGTAGAAGTCATACCTTTACAAACCAAATTGATTGACATTGACATTGGTTACTGCATTTTAGAATTCTCCATGAAATTAAACCAAAACAGTCCTGATATACAAAAATAAAGCATTGTCTTATGAATAATGTCTACTATAACCGTAACCTTTCTTGAAAGATGTTACTGGATCAGTCCACCCAAAATTGCAAATTTTTGTTATAGTTGTAAAGCCCCGTACACACGATCGGACCAAACCCACATCGGAATTCCGATGGAATTCCATCGGAGTAAAAGAGAACATGTTTTCTATCTAAACTCCGAAGGAATTTATCAGAATCACTCCATCGGAAATTCAGATCATGTGTACGGGGCTTAACCTGAGTTTTTCATGTGACTTTCCACAGGACCTCTGCACTATAGTCCAGTTCCACCACTGATCATAATAAGACCATCGCTAGTTTTTATGACCTAACTGTTGGAATCTTCTGGCAGAAATGTTTAGCACCCATGTCAATAGAAAGCGACATGGGAACTAAAACAAGGACCCACCACACTGCAGTCCAGAAGAAAATAGGTCCTAAGACACGATCAATCAATTGACTGCAGATTCATGGGAAAAAAATGAAAATGTAAGTTTAATCTTTTTAACAAAAATGTGATCCAGGTAATTAGCTTGAGAAGTGTAGGATGGGTAAAGACTAGTAGAGATCTGCTTTAAAATTGTTTCAGACTTTCACAGAACATGTACAGTACATCCTTTTAAATATCCCACAACAGATAAAGACATTTTTATTGCAATATCTGGGCTTGTTCGTTGTTTTATTTAAAACGTTTGTGCAGTTTTGCAGATGCACGTATTTTTTACAATAGATATTGTCCAGTAAGACATCAGTTTGAACAGTGCTCACTTTTTCTAAAGCGTTGGCCGGTATTTTGTTAAGTTCACACACAATTTCTTCCTTTTTTAAACTATCTATCAAAGCAGCAGTGCAGAGGGAAAATACATAACCCAGGTCACCTCTTTACGCCTCCAGCTTCTCTGATTGCTGATAACAGCAAAAACGTGCTTTATATGCGCAGCAAAAGCTAAGGACCTTTCTGCCTAAGCATATACTGGCCTCTGTGGCCAGAACAAGTACTGAAAGCGGCTTATTTAACTCTGCATTCACGGAACAAAAGTTCATTTTGCTGATATTACAGAAATACATGATCAATCAAAAGCTATCATAACATACTGTATGATCATAGCTCCCAACTGTCCCTCATTTGGAGGAACTGTCCATCTTTTACAAGCAGTAGTAAACTCAAAAAATAAAAAATAAATTAAATGTGCCACCTGCAGGTTTGTGCTATAAGGTGCTAGTATGCACCTACTAGCACATTATGATAGCATTAGCTTTCACACAAAGTCCACCAGCGCTGACCTGTTACCACTACCAGTGCTTTAATCTTCACCCATTCTTCCTTCTGGCTTAATGCTCTCCAGCCATTTGTATGGCTGGACCGAGATGACATCACTCCCTCGCATTCGCACATAGGTACAATTGCAGCACAGCGCTCTTTGCATTCAGAACACACTCAGTGTGCTCTGAAATGCAGAGAGCACTCCACATCTGCAGTCACGTCATCGGCTGGAGCTGATGTGAATATTTCCTAAACAGCGCACATTTAGAAGATATTCACAGTACCTACAAGTAAGTTGCAGATGTGGCACCTTGCTGGGACCTTTCCCTGCATGGCTGTCCTTCTATTGTCTCGGAGTCTGCTAATTGAACTTTCAACTACTTTCAACTACTACAAGAGTGTCCTGCCCCCAACCCTCTTTCCCCCATAAAAGTGAAGAAAAAAAAACATCTCTTTTGCATTCAAGACGTGTCTGGCTCCCAATAACTTCTAACTTGCACCCACTATGCCTCACAACTCACCACATACAGAAGGATGTCAGCCATCTCTGGCCTTGGAGGTTCTCATTAGACTGAAAGAGGCCAGTGACCTTGCTACAATTGCATGTTGGGATACTGTATATAAGGCCAGAGTACATGTGCTCAGTTAGTCAAGCCAAGGGGACCGAGCCCAGAAAGGAGAGTGGCAGCTGCCCTCTCCTCCGTGAAGGTGGTTGTGCGGCCCTGGGTGGTTAACCCAGGGGCATAGAGAGAGAGAAGCTGAACCCAGAGGTCCTGCAGAGCTGACTGGAAGGGAGACACCAGGAAGGATCTGATTCTGCCTACTGTACAGATTTGTGTCTTTAGCGCCTGTCGAGTGAGGACTGCCCCCTTCAGCTAGAAGAGTCAGTGGATAAGAGTCAGTAAAGGGGATGCTATGAAGTATCCTGAAGATAATGTAGTCCATCAAGTCTGCTGGTAGTAAGAGCAAGAAGACTTAAAGCGGAGGTCCACCCTAAAAAAAAAAAAAATCGTCCTAATCTGCTACTTCCTCATCCTCGGTGGTCTTCTTTCCTCTGCTCCTCACGCTACCTCCTGGGAAATGGGGAGCGGTGTCTTCTGGGACCTTGGGTGTGTCCGAGGAGACATTCGCCCATTCACATAGCGCCGCGCGACTCGCGAATGCGCAGTAGGGAAACGGGAAGTGAAGCCGCAACGCTTCACTTCCCGATCCCTCACTGAGGATGGCGGCGATGACTCGAGCAGGTAAGGTAACAGGACAGGTAAATGTCCCTTTTAAAAGTCAGCAGCTACAGTGTTTGTAGCTGCTGACTTTTATTTATTTATTTTTTTAAACGCCGGACCTCCGCTTTAATTCCTTCATACATGTGGCTGTATGGTTAAAGCAGTGTGACTGCTTCAGCAAGTAATCCGGTGAGGTCAAGTGAGAGTTGTCCCTATCCATTGTGAATAGTTCCAGTTGGAGTATTCAACTCATCCCTTCTCCCATCCAAGTGCCAAATAAAATACAAAGAAACAAATAACCCGGACTGGTTATTGAGTAATGTAAGAGTGGGACATATAATATAATTGCATATAAAAAAAAAAAAAAAGGATCTGATTTAAAATAAAAGGGTGGGACAAGTGGGAACCCATAGAAACCAAACGGAAACCCCTAGCAAAAAGTGGGAAACCTTCAGCAATCAAGTGGGAACCCTCCGCAACCAAGTGGGGACCCTCAGCCTATGAGTGGGAACCCTTAGCCACTAAGTGGGAACTCTTATCAACCAGCTGCAGGTACCCAGAGAGAGACCTATGAAGTCAACACTCAGCAAGTCCTACGGGGACAGTGCTACATGAGTAAAATAATAATAAAAAAATAGGCAAATTAGGGTTTGATTTAGGTCAGTATCAGGTTTAGGGTCAAAGGTCAGGATCAGTGTCAAAAGTTAGGGTCAACGGTTGGGGAATTTAGTATCAATGTCAGTGTGTTAGGAGGAATAACAAAAATGTTCCTGAGCCCTACTAAGGGTACAAATGACAAATGACATACACATATGTAGTTTTACTGTAATAGTCAAGAGCAGAAGAATGTATTATTTTTTTTTTTTGGTGGTAGGTTATGGTAATAGCAAAAAAAAATACAGCTAAATTTAAAAAAATTATATTTTTAAGAGGGGGGTTCTCTAAGCTTAGCCCACCTCTTGCCAGCATGCCTAAGTTAAGGGCAGATGGAGTCCAGGAAGTACATGCTACAGGAATTATCTGCCCTCACTCAAGATGGCCATGGCCAGAAATGTTAGGAAGTGTATTTCAAAGTGATTTCTCAGCTAATTAAAACATGGAAACATGGATGGATAGATGAATTTGCTTTGGATATAAACAAAAAATTAAATAGCATTTTGGTTTGTGGTGCTCAAATGCCAGTGTAGTTCCACTTTAACTTCAAATTTTGTACTGAAACACAACCTCGAAATTGTTGCAAATGTTACTTTGAAAAAACAATATTAAGGAGATAAAAACAATTGCCATTTGTATTCTTCATCTCTTGTGTAACTGTTAGCCTGGCAGGTTTGTGTTCTTTACCTACGTACATCGTGGTGCTAAAAAGGTGTCCTTTTTTCCTCATTGTAGAAAGTTGGGTGGTATATAAATGATAGTGGCTATCCACTTTTAGAGCCGGTTCACACTGGTGCAATGCCAGGCATCGCAAGTGATTTGGTTGGTCCTCCGCAAAGGCAAATTCTATCTGCGTTAAGTCTGTGACGTCTCGAAAAGGTTTTGGGAGAGAATGCACAAAGGCCGATGGTTGACGGTATTTCCAGACGACCATGGGAGTAACCGTGGAAGAATCTGTGAGGTTGGATAGTGGGACAATGCCAGAGGAAGAGGTTACATGGTGCAGCAGGGATGCGGTCCCTAGACACCAAGCATGGACAAAGGGCAAAGGGCTGCATATTCCCAGGCGTGAAGTAATCGTGGCCAGTTAAGGGCATCAGGGGAGAGTTATGCAACCAATTATGCGACCTACACATTGAGTCCCAAATCATTGAGGTAGAGTGTGTCAGGGGGGATGTCGTTACAGACAAGGTTCTGAACTTCCGTGGAATCCAGATTTGAGTGTAAGGGTCTGTTCCACATAAGTCATTTTCCAATGACACCCACAGCTTAGATTACTTATGATACTTCCAGTCTGAAATTCTGTTCAATATCACAGCTAGAAAATAACATTTGACATCAGGTAGAGCTGAGCTAAGCCCCCATCCCTTTTAGATCTAGCCAAAAGGGTCCTAGCAAGTCTGGGTCATCTCCTGTTCCAAATATATTTTCAAAATAAAGAATATCAGCAGTGTGAAGAAACCCACAGGGATTCTATATGGGATCATTTGAAATAAAAACAGCAGCCTGGGCAGTATGTTCACCTTTACAACACTTATCCTCATCAACTAAGAATGCGCAAGTTGTGACCATTTCTACAAATCAGATCTAATCGTATTTAACAGGGGGATAAAATTAGTGCGGAATAGAGAGGCGGGGTTAGAGGTGAGAAAGATACCCAAATATTTAATTGAATGGACCTGCGAACTGAAGGGGAAGGACACTTTCAAATGAGGTACACTCTGAGCTGGGACAGACAAATTCAGGATTTCCGACTTTGACAAATTTATTTTGAAGTTGGAAATGGCGATAAACGATGCGAAGGCCGACATCAGGTTGGGCAGAGTTATAATGGGTTGCTGCACATAAAACAAGATATCATCCGCGTAAGTGGCATACTTGTGTTCAGTGTTACCCACTATGATCCCGTGGATGTTCGGGTTATGTCTAAGCGTGGAAAGGAAAGGTTCAAGGGACAAGGCAAATAAGATGGGTGAGAGGGGGCAGCCTTGACGGGTGCCATTATACAGTGTGAAGGGGTCGCTTAACGTCCTGTTTACGCATAATTTGGCTGTGGGAGAGTTATAGAGTGCAGAGATTCGAGAAAGGAGGGAGGGGCCTATATCAAGATGAGAGAGCGTAGCCTTTAGGAACTCCCAGTCCACCCTATCAAACGCCTTCTCCACGTCTGTGGAAAGCAAAAGGGTGGGCTGGAAGGACCGTCGGACATGGGCTAACAATGATAGGGTGTGAAGGGAGTTGTCACGTGCCCCCCTCCTGGGAATAAACCCTGTTTGGTCCCTAGAAACCCATTGAGGGACGAGGAGGAGGAGCCTATTCGTAATAACCTTGGCATACAGTTTAGCATCAAGATTCAATAAGGAGATGGGACGGTAGCTTCCGCATTTGCAAGGATCCTTACCAGGCTTGGGAAGTACAGTAATGTGAGCATGCAGCGTTTCAGGGCGAAGAGGACTGCCCTCCGAGAACGCGTTTGCGTAATTAGTCAAACGAGGGAGCAGAAGATCTGCAGAGGATCTGAAATACGCCACTGTGAAGCCATCCGGGACGGTTGCCTTACCGTTGGCCATGGCTTTTAGCGAATAAGCTGAGCCCTAGTGTCCTTGTCCTCTACAGTCTGATGTACATGATAAAGGGTTTGATAAAGTGCTCGGAATTCTCTGGCTATTGCAGATGTTTTGTGTACCATGGAGTCGGACGAGGATTTAATTTTGGCAATGAAGGTCGCAGATTTCTTCTGTTGCAATGAGCGGGCCAACAGCCGACCTGGCCTATTGCCCCACTCATGCAAGCCTTGTGCTATTATAGGAAACCGCTGCTTCTGCTCCACATGAAAGAGGCCCCTCAGCTCCTCTCTCTTCTGGGTCAGAACCTGAAAGATCGATTGCGAAAGTCCGGCTTTATGCTGCTGTTCCAATGCTTCGATTTCCCTAACCAATTCTAACTGTTGGTGAATGTGTTCCCTCTTTTTTCTGGATCCCAGCTCAATAAATTTACCCCGGACGTAAGCCTTATGGGCCTCCCAAAGCGTACCTGGTGCCACTTCCGGATGAGCGTTCTCAGCAAAATATTGAACTAGAGTGTCAACAATCAGTTTTCTATCAATATCATCTAGAAGTAAATTATCATTAAGCTTCCAATTTGTGGTCCTAACGGGCAAGGAAGGGATTTTTAACGTAAGTGTGATCGGTGCATGGTCCGAAATAGGAGAAGTTTCAATGCCTGAACCTGTGGGAAGGGAGAGGGGATGATAGTCTATAAAAAAATAAAAAATAAGAGTACGTATTATGCAAGTGGGAAAAGTGGGTATAATCTTTCACCAGTGGGTGCATAATCCTCCACACATCCATCAGTTGAGCCTGGTGTAGGATCTTGCGTAAAAACGTCAAACGCTTCTGCGAAAGGCTGGAGCTCCCCAATGACGTGTCCAGAGACGGCTCTAACGGAGCATTGAAGTCCCCAGCTAGGAGAACGCAACCACGGGCAAAATTGTCCAGCTTTTTAAGGGTGCAGGTTATAAAATGTATTTGATCACGATTAGGAGCGTATAAGGTCGCAATAGTGCAAGGCATACTACCCAGGCTGCCTCTGAGGAACAGGAAACGACCCATGGGATCACTCATCATAGTATCTAACACAAATGAAGTTCCCCTGCGAAACCCCTTAGCTTTGTGGACATCAGACAAGCTATAGTACCACAAAGGATATTGCGGGAAGAAAAGGCACCCCCACTGGGGGCCCACCCCGAGAGGAGCAGGGGCATGAGGGAACAGCACTGTTCAATATTATAGCGCTGCACCTTATTGAATTATTTACTGTATTTGAGTATTGTGTGCTGAACTTTAGTGCTAGCTGCTCTATTTATACCTCATTCACATTTTATATCCAATATACACATTCATTTTTTATTAATAATTGTTATCATTCATTTTTTAGATATTTATATTTTTTCATTATTTATTAGCGCTGCGTCAGCCTTGGGACTTTTTTTATATTAAAGTGGAGTTCCCCCTATAAATATAACATTACATCAGTAGTTTTAAAAAAATGTCATTAGTCCTTACGAAAAAAAAAAAATTTTTTAGATGCCTTCAAAGTGTTGTTGCTAGGCAGAATAGTTAATCTTCCCACTTCCTGCACCTAGGTGCTTAAGCTTCCTAACCTACACCGCACAGACTCCTGGGAATGTAGTGGGTGTAACTTTCCAGGAGTCTGTGCATTCCCCAGTCTCAAAGAATCATGTGACTTGGACAGCACAGGTGCTGAAACCTGATCTGACACTGCTTGTGCAGCACTGAGCATGTGCGAGATCTGCAAGGCTGAAATCCAGGAAGTCATACAGTCTGGCTTCATGATGCCCACACTTAAGATGGCCCTAGTCAATTTCTATTTTATAAAGTGTCTAAATGCTGTAACAACCTAACAAAACGGACCTTCGTTTACAGACTAACTTTACTAGAATACCTTAAGCTTGTGTATTACAGGGGTATTTATATTTAAAAAGTGAAATTGTGGCCGGAACTCTGCTTTAAATCATCCAATCATGTTCAGATAACATGACTGGATATTGGAGGTAAGTCTTCTCACAATATATTGTACAAACATTCTCAAATGATTTAGTAAATCAGCTTCAATGTTTTTAGGTAATAACTTTCATTATTACATTTGTTAAATTTTAAGGTAGTTATATCAGAAAATAATAATAAAAAAAAGCAAAATACAGGTGGTACACTGGGGGAAATTTGAAATGTATATTTTCCAGTAACCAGGAAGAGAAAAAGTTATAACCTTGGTGTGGCCTGTTGCCAATACTGGCAAATTCCGAAAATAAAGATCTGTAGAGCAAAAAACATTACTGCCGGATATCTCAAACGTCTATACAGTTGTGGGCTCTTTCACAGACATACACCATGTTGTGAATGTTATATTCAGATAATGTTATCTATTCCTTTTAGGTTTAATGGATCTTTATTACAGATGATAGATATTTGGCAGTTATTACTTTCACTTATACTGGCCAGTAGGTGATTCTAACACTGCCTTAATATCTCTGTGTATTTTGTTACAAGCAGTCTGCTATTCATCTCTTGTAATGGACTTTGTGTAGGTGGTAGTGGTGTTGGTAGATAGCGATGCACAATAAAATCTGTTTCTGTAAGAAAGTCAGTTCTAGTCTTTCTAATGAATGTCATGGTGAGACATTCTTGAGTGTTGAGTCAGAAATAAAAAGCCTGGTACCTTCATATGTGGAAACTGTGATTTTCCTTCATCTTCTTTTTATTCATTATTGCTAATAACTTGGAGTGTGTCTCCCCAGGCCTGGGAGAGTGCTTACTCTCGACAGGGCCACCTGGAGCCTTCATCGTAAAACCTCTAGACATGTCTCTGCGTGTATTTTTCAGCAATGATTTTTCTGCTTGTTGAATGTTGGCTCCAAATGTTTTGAAATTTATATATTGCAGTCTAGGTTTGTTTTGGAGCAAGACATTTTCAGAACAAAGTAAGAGCATTGGATTTATGGATATTGTACATGGTACTTGGACAAGGTTCTCTAGGATCAAAGGTGAAGATTGACATGTGTGTCCTACTTTTCCCTGGCTTAGAAAGATCATGATTGCATGTACAGAGACTGAGTCAGGGCAGGGTGCACAAATGGCAGTCACTGTTGTCTTCTTAGGCTGCATTCACACCTGAGTGTAGCGTTTTCGGTCGTTTTTCCGGCGTTTTGTCGCACGTTTTCACACGTATTCGCGTGTTTGCATACAGCGTTGTCCGACGTTTTTGAGCTTCGTCGTTTTTCATTTTAGCCAATAGGAAAAATTATCATCTCTTTCATCATTTGTTGCTATGTTTTTAGATTTTTTTATCTTCTTCCTGGGTGAATATTCTATTTCACAGAACAAAACGCCTGTAGAAACGCTTGTTGTCGCGCTAGATGCTTGAATCGAGCATTTCCATTAGTTTCTATGGGAATACGAATGTTAAAAAATGCCCAAATCAGACCGATTTGCGTGACAAAAAAGGGTCCAGAACTTGTTTGAGCTTCAAGCATTCGGCTTCAGACGTTTTGGAGTGGAGATGTGAACCATCTCCATTGAGAATAATGGATTTTTTCCCCTCTAGCGTTTTGGCTTCAGGCTACAAAACGCTCAGGTGTGAATGCACACTTAGGCTGCATTCACACCTGAACGCGGCGTATTTTACCGCGATTTGCCGCGACAAATTGCAGCGTTTTGTCCCACGATTTGCCGCGACTAAACACGGCATTTTTTAAGCCTGAAATACGCCGGAGGGGTGATTAACATTGTCGGCTATGCCGAACGCCGAAAGCCGCCTGAAAAAAAGGGTCCGGGACTTGTTTGGAGCTTCAGGCGTACAGCGTTTCGGCGTTCGGCGTGGAGATGTGAACCATCTCCATAGCCGACAATGTTAAATCACCCCTCGTGATTTCAGGCGTATTTCAGGCTGCAATAGCGTCGCAAAAGCAATAGCGTCGCGCTACAGGCGACAAAACGCCTAGGTGTGAATGGAGCCTTAGAACAGTGTTTCTCAACTCCAGTCCTCAAGGCGCCCCAACAGGTCATGTTTTCAGGCTTTCCATTATTTTTTACAGGTGATTTGATCAGTTTCACTGCCCTAGTAATTACCACAGCCATTTCATCTGAGGGAAAACCTGAAAACATGACCTGTTGGGGCGCCTTGAGGACTGGAGTTGAGAAACCCTGCCTTAGAAGACTGCATGTCATTTGGAAGGAGAAGAAGAATGTGCAACATGATTGAAGGGGTTGTAAAAGTTCGTTTTTTATTTTCTAAATAGATTCCTTTAAGCTAGTTCATTGTTGGTTCACTTACCTTTTCCTTCGATTTCCCTTCTAAATGTTTTTTTTCTTTGTCTGAATTTCTCACTTCCTGTTTCTCCTCAGTAAACTTGCCACCATCATCCGAGCGGTGGTTAGTCAGCCAGAACAGCTTACTGAACAGCTTACTGAGGAAGAACAGGAAGTGAGAAATTCAGGCAAAGAGAACAAAGAAAAAAACATTTAGAAGGGAAATGGAAGGAAAGGGTAAGTGAACCAACAATGCACCAGCTTAAAGGAACCTATTTAGAAAATAAAAAAAGGAAACTTTACAACCCCTTTAAACCAGTGCAATTTAGTCATAATGAATATGATAGAACAAAGCCAGGTTTTCATTATTGATATGATAACCAAAATGTGTTCTTCCATTTCTGAGCTATAGTAGGTCATAACTAAAACTGAAATTTTATTATGAGATTAAAGACAAAATATATATATGTATGGCGTGCTTCTGGTACAAAGTATGGTGCAGTTATTTACAAATAATAAAGAGAATGGTCTTTTTACATTTTGGGTATGTTTGTAATGTGGCTCTATAAAAAATGAAGAGAAAAAAGCTACTTACAAACAAAAATAAAAAAGGAAGAAGGTAGGTTCAAGTTAATAAAAATGAATACGGGTTATTATCAGTTAAAGCTGAGATAAACTCCAAAAAAAAAAAAATTGGGTCTCTGGGCGATTTAATTCATAATGTGCGAGTATGCACCGCAAAGCCCTTAAGTGGCATGCTGTCACCACTGTCAGTGCTTCCATCTTCACACGGTCTTCCTCCTGGGTTTGCAGGCTCTGACCGTTTGAATGGCCAGGCCACTATGAGGTCACTGTGGGCACATGTGTGTGGGAGTCACGGTCACAGCACAGTGCTCTCAATGAACAACATACTCCAATCAATTGAGAACTCAGTGTGCTGGTGACCCAAACGGCTGCTACACATTGGAATATCTCATAAATGTTAAATATTAAAGCTTACCTATAGATACCAGTTATAATGCAGAGTTTACTACCGCTTTATAAAGGTTAAAATTGGTTGTGCTGGAACCTGGAATTATATGCATGCCACAA